>NC_142481.1:23604090-23907121 GCF_049115385.1 Moschus berezovskii | reverse complement strand
CCAGCTGCTTCTGGAGACTACTTTGCACTCTTCCTCCTCTCCTCCTGTCTCCGCACCTCTCCACCCTTCCTACATTTACAGCCAGAATCAACATTCCCTGGGCCCCCGAGGAAATAAGCAGCTGGTCTGGAGGAGAGGACTGGAATCCATGACAAGAAAACACTCACTCTGTCTCTGCAGCAAAGAGTTGCCCCTTCTTTCTACCGTGTTTCTCTGTGGACTGGGCGAGGTGGGGTACCTACTCCTCACTAGCAGGGTTACCATCTTCAGGCGCTTCTTACATCTGGCATTCAGAATGGAAATGTAACAGTGGACACGAGGGAGCCATGCCTTTTTCTACCGGTTCCCCCAATGTTTGAAAGAGGCATTAGGCTCCTGGTAGCCTTTTCTGTGCATTGCTGTATATACACAGACACACACATGTATATGTATGTTTGTTACCAAGGACTGGTCAGACCTTGAGAGGTTGTTTGTAAACACTGGACAGATGCAGTTAAGAAGAGCTTGTGTTGAGATTTGGCATGAAGGTTATGGTGCTCTATTTGTAACAGAAACTTCCAAGGCTCTTCCAGCTCCCCTTTCTCTCCATTCTTCTAGCTGTAGTCATGAATTCTCTCCATGATTTTCGAAACTGATTCCCCTTAAAGTACAAAGTGGACAACTTCTAAATATATTAATAGTTATTAATGCCCCTGTTTCCACCACAAATTCTAAAGTTTCTCCTAAACCCACAACTTGCCTGATGAACTATGGTAAACGGGCAGAAAGAGGAGTTTGCCACTTCTGAAGTACAGACTCCTCAACAAAAGCACCTCTGCCCATACGACAAGTGAGTATCTGACTCACCCTAGAGCGTATTGGAGTTGTCTTCTCCATTACTCCAAACCTCCCTTTTTATTTCCTGAGCCTGGCTTGGCCCTTGGCATTCCGTTTGAATTCCTTCTTCTAACTGGAACATCTGTGTTGTATCTGTAACACTGGCACTGAAATAAAGACCACACGGTTAAAGAAATCTTTCCTATATTGTACTTTATGGTGTTGGAGTGAAGCCGTGAAGCTTCCTTGTCCCCTCTGTCAGAGGAAGTCTCAGGGACACTGTCAGCTAGGAATATTGTTTCCTGAGTCTGAGAAGTTGGTCTTTCTCTTGAGAGGCCAGTCTCATGAATATCTACATCAAAGACTTGAGTTCTGGAGCTTTTTAAACTAGTGAGAATGCCTAGTGCTTTTAGAAAGGACCCTCGTGGAATCCAGTCTTAGCACTGAGTTGCTGGCATGAGGTAAGGTGGCTCTCCTGTGGCACACGTTGAATGTACCATATACCTTCAGGTGCACAGGCGCTATGTCTGATGTGAAAAAGAAAAGGAAAGGTCAGGCCCACCTTGCTCTTAAAACATTTTCAAATGTTACTGTATTGAGTACAGTATAAGGACTACTTTGGCTTTGATCTTAGAACTGGGTACAGATATCCATTGTTTCCATTTCACCAAGCCTTTACTGAAAATCTTCAGTGTCTTGTCAAATCTAGCTCTGTATCAGATGCTAGACTATTCCTAACATTTGACAAGCAGGAGTTGAACTAAAGGCTCCAATGGGGGAACTTTCTGGTCTTATTTTAGTATATAAGAGCAAGATTTGCTGAAACTTACTCTACCGGGTAAATGGTTGACTGAGTCAAGAACAGAATATTATCTTGTGCATAGTTTTCAGTAAAGTAAGCATGGACTAGTGTACGTTTCAGACAACTGCTCTGTCTGTATGATGAAAAGTAACCTTTAAAGGTTTCTTTGCAGACAGATTTCATTGGATGGGTATTTAACGCTGTGAAACGTGATAGGATTAACATAATATTGGTGGATTTCTTGAATAGAATTTGTCTAACATTCCTTTTTGTGGTTGAGGCTTTATTTTCTCTCTCACGTCTATAGTTAACCAGCTCAAGTTTCTTTAGTTGAACCAAACTGAATCTCAGAAATCTGCTGAAGATCATGCTATGAGACAGCGCTATCTGATGGGGCTGGAAAAGGGGCTACTTTCAGAACAAAGTCTCCTTGGGTGAATGTAGTTTTGAGGTAGAGTTGTGTGATCATCCATGGCTTCGTCCAGACAGAGTAAAAATTGGCCTTAACACAAAGGGTGCTGTGTAGAATATGTAATAATTCCAGAGAGTGAACCTAAGCACCATATTGAAGGACTAGCAGCCAGATGACTTGCCTAGGACACTGATGGTTGTGAAGACTGTTTCAAATGATAGGATCTTGGAAAGCTTCAGCGTGCCTTAGTTTCTAGGATCAGAATTTGTTCTCTTCTCACTTGACCTCAATGCTAAAGGAGAGATGTCTTACTTTCTACCAATACTTGCACATTTTAGTTCTTTCCCTAGTATAACCATCCAAGGGGGAGCAAATTTGGATAGATTTACAACTTCAGAGCCATTGTGAGGAAAGAGTGATTTTCATGGCTGTTCTAATAACTCTAGGGTGATAAGCCGTTGAGCCTACATGCACTTACTTGGATAATTTCACAAGCACTTTTACCTCATTTTTTCTTCCTCTTCCAGAGTAGTTTTTATTCTCTACGTCCTCCCTGCCCTCACAGGAATCCTAAGGGATAATTCGTCTAAGTAATCTCAAAAAATTGTAGGAAGGGTGCTCTACCCAAGAAACTTCTCCCCCAATGCTCCGGTGCTTTACCTTGAGGTGATTTGGACAGCCATGGAACGCTTCATGCTGTGTATAGTGATCATCTGTTCATTTTAAGGTCTTTCTCATTTAAAGAAACATTCCTCAGCATAACATTTGGGAGAGGATTCTCCCTTCTTGCTAGGTTAAAGAGTGGTTCGTACCCCTTGTTTGTCCCATTGATATAAGAAAACCGTCAGCACTAATGGTTTGAGTGTTTCCATCTATCATATAACACGCTTTCTGTGTTTATGTTCTTATAAGAGGTTGGAAATGAGGGGCCACTGTTTTTGAGGCTCAACTTCATTATCTTCTGCATTGGAAAATACAGGGCTATGAGAACTAAGGGAAGGAAAGTCTGAATGTGTAAATTTTTTTCTAGTGAATGTATCATATCCCCACTGTCCTAAACAGAGAGGGAGCTAGAGAGCAAAAAGTGGATGGATACTCATGTACTCTGTGGTTGGTGGAGAGGTGGTACATGTCTGTGCACTTGGGTTTGGGAATGGGGAGGATCACAGAAGAGACTAGCTCAGAAAGTCCTAAAGTTGAAAACACTTTGACCATCTCTCGCTCAGGAGGGTGGGGCTGCTTGTAGAACTGGAAGTGAATAACTTTTTTAAAGCAATAGCAGAGAGTGGGTCCCATCTACAGGGTTCCAGGACCTGAAACATTCAAACAGAAGAAAAGGCTGAAGCAGCTTGCACAGTTGCTTCATGAACTTCCACAAAGCTGATTCTGGCTTCCAGATGGAGCATTGGAGTTTTTTTCGTTGCTGTTTTGTTTTTGGAACCTGCTGTTGCGCTTTGTGTATTTTTGTTTTTGTTTTCTCTTTGGGGGCCTCATGGGAAAGAGCTTTTGAACTCTTTACTCTGTGAACTCCCAGTGTGTCCCTGTATAGTCCCTTTTCTTTCATAATGTTGTAAGTTACATTTTCATTAAGCCCCATCACATCTTCTTTACTGTAAAAATATTAAAAGGCTGTTTCCAAGTGGGATGGCTAATGAAGTTCTAATTATTGCAGACATATTTTTGAGATGTAAAAAAAATTTAAAATTAAGTAAGTCTTCGAGGCGAGTGAGGAATAAAGTGGATGTAAACATTTACATGGGATGCATTAGAATTCTGCTGTGTGTATTGTCTTTTGGTTGGAACAAATTATGAACAGTGACTAATAATAAAAAGTCAATACTCAATGATTTAAATTTTTGCTTCCTCACTTCTTCCAAAGGGGTTGGAGAAGCCCTGGATGGGTTCTTATTCCAGAGCTTTGAGCTAAACCCACTAACCAGTTAATGTTCCTTTTCCACAGAAAATTTACCAAGAGAGAAATTTAAACAAAAAAAATTTGTTCAGTCACTTAGTTATGTCTGACTCTGTGACCCTGAATTACCCAGGCCAGAATACTGGAGTAGGTAGCCCTTCCCTTCTCCAAGAGATCTTCCCAACCCAGGGATCGAACCCAGGTCTCCCGCATTGCAGGCAGATTCTTTACCAGCTGATCCACAAGAGAAGCCCCCCCCCCCAAAATTTTTTTTTGTAGTTAACAGTGAAAAGTGCAGTTGGAAATTTTAACTAGTGACTGTTTTCATGCTGATCTTCTCCACATGGGTGAATTCTCAAAGTAAAAATATTGAATCATGTCAAGATGAAGTATGTATTTGAGGTGGTCATGGACTTTTAGCTATAAGCTTCTATTTGTGGCTTTTTTATCTGTGACTAGGAAGAGGAAGCCTTGACCAGCCAAATTCTGTTTCCTGATCTGTTTTATTTTATACAAACTCTTCCATAGAAGTGAGAATGGTTGAAAGTTGGGAGCTTATACATGATCCCTGACCTTGATTGAGATAGGGGGAGAGTATGATAGTCCGCTAATTGAAAAGTAGAAGGAAGTACACCTTAGCAGTTAATCTGGTTTATGCAGAAGTGCCCCTTGGTGCTGTTTGATAAGTGACATTTCTATAATCCTTGTATGTGGCTTAGTTAAAATTCATATTTATTTCTAATATTAAATTTACTTGACATTTTCATCTCTGTGTAATGAGATGCAAATATAAGAATTACAGACAATGTTAGCCAGTAATAGACTCCAGACATTTTCCTAACAATATAATGAAGAGTAGCAGATTTGAACTTCTATCCAGAAGGACCAAATTAATTTTTATAACTTTTAAGTATTTTTCATGCTATTTCCTGCCCTAGTTCAATTGTCTCCAGATTCAAAAAATACAGAAATGTTCAAAGGAAAAAACAGTCCTATAAACCTGGAGGCCAGGTTAAATCCACCTTGTTTATTCAAAACTAAAAGAAGGAATATCTGCATCTGCTCAGCCTATGGTAGAAATAACAAAGGATTGAGGCCTAAAGATGACGTGATCACTGAAGGAGTCGGAACTAGCTATAAAGAAGCACATGTAGAAAGCTCTTATGATTCCTTTACCAAAATCTGATAGACATGAACTCTCCTTTCCCAGACTTCTTCCATTTTGTAGTGAGGATTAGGAAGAGCTCCTAGAATAAACTGTGTGTGTGTCCCTCCCCAACCCCTTTCAGGTGGAGCAAGGTATGCATAGCTGTTGATAGGAAGAATACAGAAAGGAGGTAGTCTAATGACTTCTCTGTCTCTTGGCTTGATTCAAACAGTGATTTTTATAATGATGAACCTGCAGTGAGGGCAGATGGATTTTTGCACAAAAAATCCCAGAGGAATTTATTTTTAGGGTTAGTCTCAGCTGTTTACCATTTCTAGAAACTGTAGTTACATAACCCTTGGCATACATAATACACACTGCCTTGAACTGGGGGGAGAACATGAATATGTGACCCTTGAAACAGTATAAAATGTTAGTGGCAATACATGATTTGAAAGGAAGACTCAGAATCAACTGGTCATCGCCACTCAACTGGATTGGATTTTAAACAATGGAGTCTTTTAAGGAGAGCTGAATCATTAAGTTACCCCTTCAACACCTGGGCTCCTAGCTTTTTGTTGTTCTACTTATGAAAGAGGTAGTACTGTTGCTGCTGAAGAAGTAGTAAATATATAACTCAGCATATGCTTGTATTCTGAATTGATGCTTTACCCCAGTATTCCATTAACCATAACAACAACAGCAAAACCATCGTCTAAACTGCTGCTGTGTCCCAGCATGACTTCTAATGGTGGTGGTCCTGGAACAAGATACTTCACCTTCAGGTAATAAACTAATAAAATTCTGCTCATGAAACGTGGAAAAGGTAATGTGTAATACCTCAAGAAATGGGCTTTTAGAAACACTCTGAGCTGCTTTTTTCATTCTTTTTTCTGCCTCTTTGCCCTTGGTCAAGTCCACTTCTGTGCCCATATTGGTGCCTGTCCCTTACATATGAGTGTCCTTGCTGGAGCAAGTTACTCAATAAGCACTGAAATGGGAATCCCAACAACTCTTGAGTAGCTTTCTTGAAGGTAATTTCAGGATAGAAGGAAAACTCAGGAGGCAGAAAACAAAGAGCTTTTATTCACCTTAATGCCAGACTGACAGAAACATTATTTTAAATTCACTAGAATGAAACAAATGAAGATAACTGGAGATTGGGATTTTGGTGTATATATAAAGTAACTCAAGTGAAGGGAGAAAGTAGTGACCAAACTTCCACAGAAGAAATAATTTGAACAGAGTCAGAATCTTTGAGTCAAATTTGTTGAGTCAAATTTGTCTTAGAATTTAAAATGTCTAGAAATGGACCAACCTCCCAGAAGAGTGGGGAACAGTTTGCAGTGACCTCAAACTCTCTTGTACTAAACCTGTAATTAAAATATTCTTAACATACAGTTGGTCTGGACTAGGTAAGCTGAAGTGAAGTGAAATCGCTCAGTCGTGTCCAACTCTTTGCGACCCCATGGGCTGTATGTAGCCTACCAGGCTTCTCCGTACATGGCATTTTCCAGGCAAGGGTACTGGAGTGGGTTGCCATTTCCTTCTCCAGGTAAGCTGAAGGAATGGATAATTGTTGATACCACTGATACCAATTATTCAAAGGGTAAGAAACTTTTTTTTCTGCTTCATTCCTTAGCAGTTGCTTGACGATTCAAACCTGTGTAGGAGGGGAAGACCTAAAAATTCAGAGATGTAGAGGGTTTCCTAGGAAAATATACAGCAGAATTAAGAATAGGACTCTGAGGAATTGAGTGTATCTTCAATTTGAAAATTCAGAATAATAGTGACTGCTATGAATCACTACTATGTGTCAAGCACTTTGTATGCATTTGCAAAATCTTCAGACTTAATTACTAGACAGAATATTTTCTGTTTCACAGCTGAGAACCAAAGGCTTAGATCAACTAACTTGCACAAGGGTATAGAGCTAATAAGGGGTAGAGCTGAAATTTGGAATCAGGCTCTCTGATTTGTCTCACTGACCGGCCACAAAACTATCACTGCAGGAACTAAAAATAAAAAATTTCTGAATTAGAACTGCAAATAACAAAACAGCTTAGAGACCAGACCACATTCCTGCCTGAAGCAAAGAACAATATTCAGAAAATTCTACTACATGAAGAGGAAGGGAATTCAAATGTGTCTGGGAGGTGAGATGACATTTTGTACAGGAGGTGGGGTCGAATTTTCTGAAGAAGTTTGTGACCATCTAAAACAAAGAAGAGAAAGGGCCTTGCTAAGGTGTGAATTCTCAATTCGGTCAATGGCTTTGCACCCGTGAGGGTGACGGGCCAGTTTTAGAGTAGAGAGGAAACGTCTGGGAGAGGTAAGTTACAAAAGCCACCTTCTGCAGAAGGCAGCATCCTCCCGTCTCTGTTGACAGGTGCAAACCTCCTTTGCCCCTTGTCCAGCCGCTACTTAGGAGTCGCGGACAGCAGAAAATAACTCTCCCTGCGCCTCCGTCCTCCAAACCGAAGGCAGCTGACAGTAAAGGCCCAGCCCTGCGGCGGCGCCGGGCTCCGCCCTCGAAGTCCCCGGCCGACTGCCGGCGGCTTGCGTCCCTTAGCGCCCGGGACGCACCCGGCCCGCAGCTACGCAGGCCAGGGAGGGGCGGGGCTCGGGGCGGGGCCAGAGGGCTGCGGGAGGCGGGGCTGCTGGGTGTTCGCGCGCGCCGCCGAGGCTCCGCGCGGCGTCGCGCCGGCCGGGCGTCCCTGTGCCGCCGCCGCTAGCCGCCGATGGGGGAGGTGGAGCCGGGACCCGCGGGCCCGCTCGAGCCCCCGGAGCCGCCTGAAGCGCCCGCGAGCCGTCGGCCGGGCGGGATTCGGGTCCTGAAGGTGAGGTGCTCGGGTGGGCTCGCGAGGGAGAGAGAGCAGGGAGAGGCCGCCCCTGCCCCGCGCGGTGTCTGAGGTAGCAGGCGACCCCCGCCTCGAGTCGGTCAGTCAGCCTCGCGGCTCGGTCGCCCCCAAGCCCGACTGGAGGGGCCGCTGCACCCGCGGAGGCCTCTGGGCCGGGCCCCCGCCGAGGCCGCGGCCGCCTCCGTCCCCACGGCTGCCCATCCCTGGCCGCGCGCCACCCGCCTCACAGGCCCACGCCTTGGGTCTGGCGTCCACTCGGCCGCCGCCGCCCACTCGGCTCCTTCAGGACCTGGGGGCCCGCCCCTGCTTCCCCCGGCCGCGCTCGCGGCCCCGGGGCTGGCGTCTCCTGGCCCGAGAGCGGAGCTGGAAGTACGCAGGGCTTTCTCCCCGGACACCTGAAGACATCACCGCAGCGGGAGGATGGCGGCGGTGATTGGCCGGGCGCTGAGGTGTTCGGGGCTGCGCCGGGTGGCGCGGCAGCCTCTGCCCTCGGAGCTTCCCACCGAAGTTAAGACCCGCTCCCCGCACCCGAGCGCCGGCCTGGGAGCACGACCTGCCCCTCCTGCGGAGAGAATCCGCGGAGGAGCTTAGTCTCGGGGAGGCGCTGGGCGTGTTGCAGGAGGGAGGAGGGGTTGGACAAAAAGGGGGCATTCCTGCTGGCGGGAGCGGGGCTGACAATCAAGGGAGACGGTGATGGGGGAGCAGTTATGCAACAGGCAGTTAACGGGGCCTTTTGGCAGGAATTGGAATTAGGGGGAGTAGGAGGAAATGAAGGCAGATGCCGGCAAGTTGTCGGGGGAATGGAGTCTTCAAGGTGATGACGAGAAGTTAAAATGCACAAGGAATGTAGGGTGGGGTGGGGACAGTGAAGGTGGTTAGAAGGAGAGATTGTGGAAGATTCACTGGACAGAGTTTTAGCCTTCGAAATATCTAGCTGGAGAGAAAATTTTCCGTAGGTCAAATATGTAAACTAGGTGTCCTGGAGAAGGAATGGAATTCCTTCTTAAGTTCTAGAAGAGGAATCAGCAGGATTTAAAACTTGCCAGAGAAAAGGAAGAGAGCAAAGAAAATTTAGATTTGGCGTGTTTCGAAAATATTTTGCAAGTCAATGAAAATACATCATGTTGAAAAATTTATTAAGTAGTGGTCGTTGGGATTGAGAGTGCGCACCATACACTCGCTAAGGTTATATTCGTAGGACTTCACAAAGATGGCAACACTGAAAAAAATAGTAGATTTGAAACATCTGGTGAATCCACGAAACCACATAAATTAGAACTCTGTAAAATAAAAAAAAAATTCTGCTACTACCTCCCAATCTTAATACAGGAACTTGAAATAAACTTTTCATAGTTAACTTCCACATAGACCTTTTACATATTTATTGTAAACTATTTAATCATGTTTTAAATTTAATTACTCAAAGGCTTTTGGATATTTACTGTAAGGTCACAAAAATGTTGATTGTGAATGAACTTTAAAAAATTCTGCTGGCCTGACTTATCAGGAAAGGGCAAGTCTGAGAGATAGGTAATGCCCTCTGGCCTTGAAGGTAAACAGCCTTTGCTATTTTTACAGCAACTATTTTTCCATGGGGAATGAGATGTGGGAGGGAAGGAATTGAGAAATAAGGATCTTTATTGAAGATTCCCACCGTCCTACAGTTCCAGGAAAAGGTCCAACCTACTACTGGGGTTCCAATCTGGAGGCCATTAGAAAGATTCCAGAACTTGATACTTATTCTAGTGCTGATCTGGTGGTATGGGAGGCTAACAGTGTCTTAAGACCTTTGCATCCTTGCAAATAAACGGGATTGACTGAAGAATAGGTGCTGTGTGTTTTTTACAAACAAAAGTTGACTTCGGTAGCCGAGTGGTTGAATTTTGTGCCAGGTGAAATGGGAAAGGAATATATAACTAGAAGACTTTCAGAATCTGTTGTCTTCTAATATTCTTCTCCAAAAACCCTTTTAAAAAGGCTTATCATTCTTTTTTGTAACTCTACTATTGCAGTTCAGTCACTAAGTCATGTCCAACTCTTTGCGATCCCATGGACTGTAGCATGCTAGGCTCCTCTGTCCTTCACTGTCTTCAGTAGTTTGCTCAAATTCATGTCCATTGAGTCAGTGATGCCATCTAATGATCTCCTCCTCTGCCCACCCCTTCTCTAATACTTAATATCAAATCATGAACATCAATTATAGCTAAGCTGTAATTTAGCCAGATTAGATCTAGGGCTTCCCGGGTGGCTCAGTAGTAAAGATTCTGCCTGCGATACAGGATGCAGAAGACATCAGTTCAATCCCTGGGCCAGGAAGATGCCCTGGAGGAGGGCATAGCAACCCATTCTGGTATTCTTGCCAGGAAAATCCCATAGAGGAGCCTGGCACATTATGATCCATGGGGTCACAAAGAGTAGGACACAACTGAAGTGACTAAGTACTCATGCACCGCTGTATGGAGTATTGGAAAATTTGATTCAGAATTTGGATTCAGAATCTTATTTAGCAAATTGCTATTTAGAATATAGTCCTTTATAACTGTAGTTGGAATATAAGTATGAGATTTTTAATATTCTTTAAGATTATCAGGAGCATACTTGAAGCAAAAATTTCCAGATGTTTACTATAGTTCGGCTTTTTTTTTGTAACTCAGTCATTCAGTCCAACTCTTTTACTTTTTTTTTTTACTGAGTCTGTATAATAAATGAAGTTATAGTTCATCAAGTCAGTGACTGCTATGAGACCTGTTTTTTCAATAGTAGTTTCAAGTTTTTATCAAAATGATGTGCACATGTGGTTTTTAAAATCAGTCACTACCAAAAAGATTTTAATGAACTGAAATATTCTTCCTCTCTTTACCTCTTCCAATCCATTTCAAGATATTCCTTAGCATGTGTATTCCGAGATAAGCCCATGTCATTCTGAAGTTTTGAATGCAGGAAGACAGCTCCTACTTGAGGATATTTCACAGTCTAGAACTCACTGAGTATGGAGAGTTACTTCAGTCGACCCTGTTCTACCATGCGTATCTTAGAGTTAATTGTGTGTGAGCGTTTAATAGTTTATCACCTTTGAACTAATCAGAGCCAGCCCTCAATGTTGTCTTCATTTTTTTGAGGATGGAAAGTGTAAAACTAAAGTAAGTACTTAGTTCATTGCTTACTCTGAAGATTTCTACTATCTAGAAATATCTTTAAGTCTTAAATGCGCTCTTAATACACTTGTTTGATGGGAGGATGATTATGGTTGTGTTCCCTTTTAGAGAAGCTTGTCAGTAGTTCTTATATAAGAAGAGTAAGTGAGGAAATAAAGTATTTTCAATCTAGCAATTCCAGTGGAATAGTGATTCAAAAAGCTGCAGGCATCTTATAGGAGAGAACTGACCTTTCCAACACTTCCTTGATGGTTTAGGTAGTGGAGAAGGAAGCATTGGGTAATTCAGCAGTGACTAATGATAGCTAAGGGCTTCCCTGATGGCTCAGTGGTAAAGAATCCACCTGCAGTACAAGAGACTAAGGTTCAGTCCCTGGGTTGGGAAGATTCCCTGGAGGAGGAGATGTCAATCTATTCCAGTATTCTTGCCTGGGAAATCCCCTGGACGGAGGAGCCTGGTGGGCTACAGTCCATGGTGTTGCAAAAGAATTGGACATGACTTAGCGACTAAACAATAGTTATAGCTAACCAGTTCATCTAGATTTTTCCCAGAAGGCTATGCCTTGGTATCTAGGCCTTTGAATGCCCATTGAACAGGTTTAAGAGAATGATAGCTACTGAAGTTCTAACTCAGCAGTTTATTTTCATAGGGTAGAATATGTCATATAAAAGGAGATACATTCTTTGACCAACAACATATGTGTTTCAAGAGCGTATCTTTCTTAAAGATTTATGTGTAGTCTTTTAAGGGAGATAGATATTCACATTAAAAAATGACTGTTAAACATTCTCACCGAAGAAGAATCATGGGTGAATTAATGTAATACCTCCTGGGGTCTGCCTTGACCTTTCTAAGATTGAGAAGGTTAGTGGGATATTTGACCCTAAGTATTTTTAAGGATTCTTTCTGATTGATTTGTGGAGTAGCGTCCATGGCCCTCTTGATAGCAGTGAGCAAACTTTCTCTCCACTGAAAATGCAGGGTTTCTTTGCGTAAATGTAGCTGTACCATATGGAACACTGTTTTCAGAGGATCAGTTGATCTTTCCCAAAGAATAAAAAATAAGAAATACTTAAAATCAGTTGGTTAATTATGCACTGGTTAAGATTAGTCATGCAGATATGACAGTCCCTGTGTTTATAAGTGCTTGAAAGCCCTTTGATAATTCTGATATGTTCAGCTTTGAGAAAATACTCTTTATGAGAATAAAGAGACCTAGTTCCCACTTGTAGCAGGGCTTCATTTATCTAAAGTTAGTATCAGTAATAATCCTCATGGTTTTGATTTAGCCATACTGCAATCCCTAAGATCTATAAAATGATCAGTTTACCTTTTATCCTAAATGTAAACAATGAAGCCACTCTCATTTTTTTTCTTTCTCTCCACATGGGGAATACGTTCTTTTTCTTCCCCCATTCTTCATCATCTTCAGAGATTGAATTTTAGGTGCTACAGTTATCTTCAAATATTTAATCTCAGTAAATACAAGAATAATATCAGCTTTATTATAGATATTTCTGTTTTCCAGTGAGGAATATTAGCAAAAGTATTTGCTTTGTGGCTGATACAAAGAAAAGATTATAAGGTTTCCTATAAAAAAATGAAGATTTTTCCCCCCAAGTTTATTCAGCTTCTTGCCAGAGCTAGTCGACTTTAGTAGGGACGGGGATAAATTTCTGTGATATCAGGTGAGTTCTGCATGCATCTCTGTGCCACCTAGGCTCTAAGGCGCTATAATAGGTTCTCAGTGTATAACAGAGGATAAAATACCAAATAAATAATTAAAAACATATGGTGATTTACATAGTAGTGGAAGTATGTTTAAGGTGCAAAAGTTCTGCTGAGGAGAGAGTAATTAATTCTTTCTAGATAGGAGGAGAAAATGGGAATGGGAGACATGGAAAACTATAGAGAGGGTGACATTTGAGTAATTTTGAGGAATAACTACTCAGGTGGACAAGCTGGAGAAGGACTTTGCAGATAAGTCATGGAATTGTAAAATAGTTGGTGTTTGGGGGAGTTGGATGTGACTGAAACCGAGTGAAATTCAGTGGGGAGTGGGCCAGGAGAGGTGCATCAGAGAAACTGTTTGTGGAAACTGGTTTTTTATTAAAGGGAATAGAACTGGCCCATTATAAAAATAAAGCAGGTAAATATTGATCTTTAGAGACTTCTTATGTTGCTGCAGCAATTGTTTTTGCTTTGAGATGATGTGATTTTACAATGTATATGCTTACCTAAGTTTTTAGATGCAACAGGAATTTTTTTTTTTTGAAACATGAGAATGGAAAGAATATTTATGCAGCATTGTGTTGATTCTGTACTTGCTTATTTGGGATATAAGTCAGAGGATGAGGACCCTCTTCCTCAGATGTATATCTCCATCTGAAGTTTTCAGATGGAGATATACAAAAATTTTTATTGCAGCATAGTTTTTCACTGTTTCCAACAATGAAAAATTAGAAACAAACTAAATGCCTTTAGCAGGAGAAGGGATAAATTTTGGTGTGTTCATGCAGTGGAATGGTATTCAAAAGAATGAGCTGGGTGTAATATCACAGATATATTTCTAAACCAGTGTTGAATCAAGGGGAAAAAAATGACAGGGTGAAACATACATATGTCAGGGTTTAGATGCAATTTCAAATTATGTAAAACAATATTGGAGTTTATAGATGTGTACGTATAGGGCAAATGTAAAAAATGCATGGAATGATAAACACTAAGTATAGTGGAGTGTTTGTTTCTGGGGAGGGAGAAGGGAAATAGGGTTTTAGGTAGTGGGTGGCTTTAGCTATATATGTAAGGTTGTATCGCATGTATGTTCTTTAGAATAATGATCTGAACTAAATCTGGCAAAATATAAAAGTTTGTGAAAGTTGGGTAGTGGGCATACTACTGTTGTTCTTGACGTTTTACTGAAAACATAAAGAAAAAAAGGGTCAGAAGATGCTGGGCAGAGACATGAACAATGAAATTTTCTAGTTTAGAGATGGGCGTGGCAGGTGCGGAAGGCTCCATGAGAGGAAGTGGCGCCCAGCCTCAGTTCAGTTCAGTCGCTCAGTCGTGTCCGACTCTCCGCGACCCCATGAATCACAGCACGCCAGGCCTCCCTGTCCATCACCAACTCCTGGAGTACACTCAAACTCATGTCCACAGAGTCGGTGATGCCATCCAGCCATCTCATTCTCCGTTGTCCCCTTCTCCTCCCGCCCCCAACCTTTCCCAGCATCAGAGTCTTTTCCAGTGAGTCAACTCGTCTCATGAGGTGGCCAAAGTATTGCAGTTTCAGCTTTAGCATCAGTCCCTCCAATGAACATCCAGGATTGATCTCCTTTAGAATGGACTGGTTGGATCTCCTTGCAGTATAAGGGACTCTCAAGAGTCTTCTCCAACACCACAGTTCAAAAGCATCGATTCTTCGGCGATCAGCTTTCTTCACAGTCCAACTCTCACATCCATACATGACCACGGGAAAAACCATTGCCTTGACTAGACGGACCTTGGTCGGCAAAGTAATGTCTCTGCTTTTTAATATACTATCAAGGTTGGTCATAACTTTCCTTCCAAGGAGCAAGCGTCTTTTAATTTCATGGCTGCAATCAGCATCTGCAGTGATTTTGGAGCCCAAAAAAACAAAGTCTGACACTGTTTCCACTGTTTTTCCATCTATTTCCCATGAAGTGATGGGACCAGATGCCATGATCTTTGTTTTCTGAATGTTGAGCTTCAAGCCAACCTTTTCACTCTCCTCTTTCACTTTCATCAAGAGGCTTTTGAGTTCCTCTTCACTTTCTGCCATAAGGGTAGTGTCATCTGCATATCTGAGGTTATTGATATTTCTCCCAGCAATCTTGATTCCAGCTTGTGCTTCTTCCAGCCCAGCGTTCCTCATGATGTACTCTGCATATAAGTTAAATAAGCAAGGTGACAATATACAACCTTGACGCACTCCTTTTCCTATTTGGAACCAGTCTGTTGTTCCATGTCCAGTTCTAACTGTTGCTTCCTGACCTGCATACAGGTTTCTCAAGAGGCAGGTGAGGTGGTCTGGGCCCAGCCTAGTATTGGTGAATAAGGAGTGGAAAGGCAGGGTAAGGACCAAATATGTCTAACTCAGTCAGACAGTTGGGCTAACGGTTTCTTTTTCTTGATCTTTTTTTTTTTAGAGAAATATGAAGCGCAATGGGAGCAGAAATTGCTTGAATAGGAGAAGTAGGTTTGGTTCTCGGGAGAGAGACTGGATGAAAGAAGATGTGAAGAGAGGCTGTGTTTACCTGTATGGAGCAGACACGACCACTGCCACTACAACCACCACTTCCTCTGCTGCCTCCTCCTCCTCTGACTTACATCTTGTTCTTTGCACAGTAGAGACACCAGCATCAGAAATTTGTGCTGGAGAGGGAAGGGAAAGTCTTTATTTGCAGCTTCATGGAGACCTGGTCAGGTGAGGTCAGAGTTTTACCATTAATTCTACTTCAGTATAAATCATATGTGTTTCTGCTTGGAAGTGTGCTTTAGGATTTTATTCATGCTGGAACTGATGATGGTTATAGTCGCAAGGCTTGAAAATAGACTTGTCCTTAGAATGCTGTCATTAGAATCCTTGAATTTAAAAAGTATTAGAGGAGGAAAATTTGATAATTACTTCATTTGAGTTACATCATAGGTTGAATATCTAAATTAACAATAAATAATTTTTTAAGTTTTATTTTCTTTTTAAAATTTTGTTTATTTTTATTACTTTTGACTGTGCTGGATCTTCATTGCTGTGCACAGGCTTGCTCTGGTTGTGGCGAGCCAGGGCCACTCTAGTTGCAGTGCATGGGTTTCTCATTGCAGTGGCTTTTCTTGTTGTGGATCATGGGCTCTAAGGCACAGGGGCTCAGTAGTTGTGATGCATGGGCTTAGTTGCTCTGCAGCATGTGGGATCTTCACAGATCAGGGATAGAACCTGTATCGCCTATGTTGCAAGACAGAGTCTTATACTGAACCACCAGGGAAGTCCCTGAAGTTTTATTTTTTTAAGTGATACAGGTAAATAGAATGAAATAAAAAGGTATAAAAGGAAATAGAGAATGACTAGTACCTATGCTCATGCATGAGTATGTGTCACTATTTGTATATAAATTTTTAAAACTGATGGTACTATATGCAACACCATGTCAACTTACTATCTTAGATACCTTTCCATATTAATATTTTATAATTTTCATTCCGTCTATGGGGTCACACAGAGTTGGACACGACTGAAGTGACTTAGCAGCAGCAGCAGCAATGGCTACATAGTATTCCATTCTACAAGTCTACCATAAATTTAGCCAGTCTCCTGTTAGTGGGGATGTATGTTGTTAGCAGTTTTTTTTTTTACCACAAGCACTGCTGCAGTGAATATCCTTGTACCTGTGATATTTCTCCCACGTGGAAGTCATCTTAGGAATGGAATTGCTGTCTCAAAGGATATGTGCATTTTTTATTTTGATAGATATTGTCAAATTCCTCTTCAGAGAAGTTATACTTGGATGAATAATGTAAAAGTATACGTATTTCCCCCTTTCTCCAGAACACGTTAGTGTTAAATTTTACATGTTTTAACATCCTCACACATGAGCACATACTTGATTGTGAATAGAAATGATTGTCAACAGTTTTTAGAGAATTGAAAATTCAGCATTCCAAGGACAAATCTTTTTTCCAGCCTGAAAACTTAGATGTTTGGAAATCTGATAGGAATTTTGTTATTTTAATTTTCATTTATATGATAGAGTGAGGTTGAGCATATTTTCGTAAGCTTAAAAGCCATTTGTGTTTTCTTTAAAATCTTATATAAATGCGAAGAAACAGAGTAGTCTCAAAGTAGTCATACTGTGCATGTGAACTCTTTGATTCAGCTTTTAAAAAAAGAAAAAAAAAAAAACTGTTAGCTCTTTGAGTTTGACCTCAGATAAGAGCTCCTGAAGTGCCTTTTTCACCTCCCGTTTCTCAGTAATAAGTAAATGTCTCCAAACAGAATTTCAATACTGTTGAAAGTGAGAAAGGAGGCTCCCACTTCCACCTAAAAATGTGGTAATAATAGTAACACATTTAGCTGAGCTAAAAATTGATACCATTTTAAAAGTCTAAACTGAGGTTTATTATGTGTTCCTTTTAGAAATTGGACTAATTCCTGAAAAAGTAGATTAGCACTTGAATGTTTTCCTTGTTCACCAGTTAACTACATTTCCTAAATCCATTTGTAAAACAAAGGATCAGACTGGGTGATCCTTAGGCTTTTCTAAATCTTAACACTGATTCCGATCTAATTTTATCAGGTGGAAAGCCTTGACCTACATTATAGCTGGTAGTGACTGATGGAGTTCAAGTATTTAAACCTTAGACTTACTCATCTGTATACCAATGTGTATGTATACAGAGATACTAGAAAAGTGGAGAAAAACCCACTAGAAGTGCTACTACTAATTGTATTGTTAGTTAAGAGTCCAAATGCAATACAGTTTACTTTTGTGAACCTAAACTGTTCTTAAAATGAAGAGTGTAGCTTTGATAATTTTGTAATGAAATAGCTCTTTGGAATCAAAACAATGAATTGATTACAAAATAATGAAAACACTATTGAACTGTGGTTTGAAGATATGAATATATTTTTTTCTTTTTCTAAAATTAAAAAAAATTTTAAATGTTTTATACAATTTTTAAAGGTTGCACTCTGTTTACAGTTATTACAAGATATTGGCTGTATACCTTGTGTTATACAGTACATCCTTATAGCATGTCTTATACCCAATAGTTTGTACCTCCTCCTCCCACTGCTATATTGCCCTGCTGAACCTCCCCCTACCCCCTCACAGGTAACCACTAGTTTGTTCTCTGTGTCTATGAATCTGCTTCTTTTTTGTTACATTCACTAGTTTTGTTGTGTTTTTTTAGATTCCATGTATAAGTGGTATCATACAGTATTTGAGATATGAATATATTTACTTTGCTGGAGTAGGAGATAAAGAAGTCTCAGCTAGCCAAAGAAACAATGATAATGATGATGATAGATTTTGGCTAACATTAAGTGCTGTCTTTTGCTAGTTAGCAGGCTTACTGCTTTATGCATTTTTTTCTCCTTAACTCCTCACAGTAACTGTAAGAGAGAGGTAGGATTATTCCTTCTCAGTGAGGAAAATTGAGGCTTTTTGAGAGGTCCGGTAGTATGTTCAAGGTCAGGCAATATCTCTTCTTTAATAACTTTTTTGCTGTTTATTAAAGTGTAGTTTATGATGGAAAGGAAATGGCAACCCACTCCAGTGTTCTTGCCTGGAGAATCCCAGGGACGGGGGAGCCTGGTGGGCTGCCGTCTATGGGGTCGCACAGAGTTGGACACGACTAAAGCGACTTAGCAGCAGTTTACGATCACTGTAGAGATTTTGGAAAAAATGAAAAAATTAACAAAGAAATAATAATTTCCAATGCTTAGACTTTTAGTAGATTATCTCATTTAATCCTCTTGACAATTTTGTGAGGTAAATACTTTTCCCATTTTATAGATGAGGGAAATGAGTCTTAAAAGGGTTAATCATTTCATCTAGAATCACTCAGCTTGTAAGTGAGACCTGGAATTTGAACTCTAGATTCTGACACTAGATTCCATATATTGCCTTCCCCTTCCCCCAACACCCTGACACATTTTTTTCCAGATCTTTTTCGAAATGAGTAGGTGTGTCTAATTTTTAAAAATTCCATAGTTGGACCCATACTATTTATTTAATTTTTTTTACTGCTTACCTCAACTAATTTCCTTGTCATTAAAGATCCCTTGCTGCTGCTGCTACTGCTGCTAAGTCGCTTCAGTCGTGTCCGACTCTGTGCAACCCCATAGACGGCAGCCCACCAGGCTCCTCCGTCCCTGGGATTTTCCAGGCAAGAACACTGGACTGGGTTGCCATTTCCTTCTCCAATGCATTCATGCATGCTAAGTCGCTTCAGTCATGTCTGACTCTGTGGACCCCATGGACAGCAGGCTACTAGGCTCCTCTGTTCACGGAATTCTCTAGGCAAGAATACTGGAGTAGGTTGCCTTAGATACCAGTTTTAATAGCTACAGAATACTCTCTTTTATGCATTTGTTGTAACTTATTTAAAACTTGAGAACTAATATGCAGTAATGGCTTAGAGCTTGGGTTCTGGATTGAGAGCTTGTGGGTTCAAATCCTGTTTCAGACTGTTAACTGTGCAAGTGACCTAATGCTTTGTCTTCATTTTACTAATCTATACAACGGAGGATGATAATATTTATATTATAGAGTTATCAGAGGGTTAAATAAAGTATACATGTTGTGAAGATTAAATGAGTTTATACTTGTAAGGCTTCTTAAACTCTAATGTCCACCTGGGGAGCTTGTTCAAATACAGATTCTGATTCAGTGGCTCTGGGGTCTGTCTGTATTCTGTTAAGCTCCTACGTGATGTGATGTGCTACATTTTGAGTCTCAAGGAAGTAAAGTACTTAAAATGATGCCTGGACCTAGTTAGTGTTAACCTCTTTGAGTTGCTTCAAGTCATTCAACACTGAGAAGTGATGTGATAACTAAACTTTGCCCATGAATCTTTTTTTCCCTCCCCATGAATCTTAAATTGTTGATTTCCTTGGGCTGGGTCCTAGAAATGGGATTATTGGCACTAAAATTACCCCATTATTTTCCCTAAATCATCCATGATTTTCTTCTTTCCTTACTCTTTTTTAGTTATGGACTTGACACTTGAGTTTAACTGAGGGGTTATGAATTCATAGAATTTTAGCATTCGAAGGAACCTGAGAGAGATACCTACTAGGAAAATGAACCCGACCTGACAGCCCTGTCACCTCTTGCCCTTTCCGTCTGGGAATATGTGTGGGGGCCTCACTTTTGTCGTCACAACTACAGGAGAGAATTACCAGCATTTAGGGAACAAGGGCCAGAGAGCCTTAGTATCCTCAGTGTGTGGGAAAGTCCTGTACAGCAAAAATTGTCCTGCCTAGAAGGCTAGCAACTTCCCCGTGGGAGTCACAGAAACCATTTTCCTTCGTTTTATAGATGTGAAACCGAGGTCTGGAGAGGTCAGGTCCACAGCACATTCCTGCAGCTGCTTGGTGCTAGAGCTATAGCTGGAACACAAGTGTCCTGTCTCCCAGTCACGTGTTCTTTACATAATATTTGGTCTGTCTGTTTTATTGGACTGTTTAAGTGATAAATGACTCACTAGTGAAGCTTAGTGTAATCATTGCCTTCTTTTTAAAAAGTTGTAACAACATTACCTTAACAAAACGAAATGCCCTTTGGCTCATGGTCATATATTTACTTTTATTTTTAGTCATCAAAATGACTAAGATTTCGGTGGCTGATACACTATTTTTTAAGATAAGTTAATAATTGATAAGATATGTCTAACAGAAAGTTATGCCCTTGCGATTTGGAATCCTGAGTTGTAATTCCTTTACTATCACTGACTTGCTGGGTGACCTCTTACAAGTGTCTGAAGTTTCTTTTACCATATTTTAACATTAAAAAGGGGAGTGGAAAGTCCTGTTTCAGAATACATACTGAGCTGATTAACTCTGAGGAAGGAAAAAGATTATTTTTGTTTTGTTTCATATTTCTGTACAATTTTAAACTATAAAAGAATGTGTTATACATTAAGTAATTTGTCTTTTATTAAAACTTTTGTTTTTATATTTTAGTTTTTCACTTCTGAAATCAGTGTGTATTTTAAGTTTGTTGGTAGGTCATAGTCTAATTGGCAGTGTTTTTTTTCTTAATGTTATTGCAATGCCGTCTGGTTTACTGCGATACAGTTCTGACACTAACCACCCAGACTTTGCACAGACTTCCTTCACAAGTTAAAGGACATTACACCTGCAACTATCAGAACGTTATTGCACCCCTTCAGGTTCAGTATTTCACTAGAATGTCTCACCGAACTCAAGGAAGCAGTATTTAAGATTACTATTTAAGTATAGGTGTTAGTTGCTCAGTCACGTCTGATTCTTTGTAACCTCAAGGACTGTGGCCCACCAGGTTCCTCTGTCTATGGAATTCTCCAGGCAAGAATACTGGAGTGGGTAGATTCCCTTCTCCAGGGGATCTTCCCAAACCAGGGATTTTATTTCTATTGTCTGAGCCAAATGAATACACACATAGGGAGCATCCGTGTTACCCTCCCAGCACATGAATGTGTTCATCCACCAGGAAGCTTCAGTACAGAGTTTTTGTTGAGTTATAGGGTAGGATTGATTGATTTACTCATTGATCTTGTGCTTGAACTCAAATTTAAATCTCCAGCCCTCTCCTCCCCCAGGGTCAGACTCATGTAAACCCCCAAGCCTCTCTTCAGGAGGTTGGTCTTTCTGTGACCAGCTCCCATCCTGTGTCAACTCATCTCTTAGCATATACTGAGAGGTGATCCAAGGGGCTTGTGAATAACTAAGACACTCCCATTACTCAGGAAATTTCAAGAATTTAGAACCCCCCTCACAGGGACTACAAAGACTAGCAGGATTCTTATACAACAGTGGTGCATAAAAATAGTGTATCTTTGGAATGATGATGTATTAGACTAACGATGTACAGTAATTTTAAAACATAACTTTTTACATTCCTGGTATAAGTTAACATAGAAAGTACTTTGAGCTCTCTTCTGCATAAATTATTTTAACTACATTTAAAAATAATATTGTTTGCCTAAAGACAAGGCTTTGTAAGGAAATTGACACAGGTTCAAACCCTGATGCCATATGTACTAATTATCCAACTCTCTCTTTTAGTTATTTCCTAGTTTTGTAAAATGTGAGACACTTGTAGCATAGTGTCAGATGTGGAGTAAACATTCATTAAACTATGCTTGTTTTCTGTATCATTATGTATTGTTGATCTTAAAAGTTTGCAGATTTTACCTTATTGGCAGAGATTGAGTTTTAACCTGACTTTGATGTATAAAATGCTGCTCTGTGCTGTGTTAGGGTCTTGGATACAATGTGTTGGGTTGCAGGAATGTACTCCCACTATTAACTAAAGTTCTTGTAGAATGATGTTGTTTAGTCACTAAAGACCTACTCTTTGGGACCCCATGGATTGTATAGCATACCAGGTTCCTCTGTCTTCCGCTGTATCCTGGAGTTTGCTCAGTTTCATGTTCCTTGATGTGGAGTGATCCCTGAAATGAAACTTTCTCTTCTCTTACCTGTAACTTAACTGTGGGCACTGTTCAGAATAACTGTTTGCTAAGAGCTACACAGGAGAAGGCAATGGCACCCCACTACAGTACTCTTGCCTGGAAAATCCCATGGATGGTGGAGCCTGGTGGGCAGCAGTCCATGGGGTCGCTAAGAGCTGGACACGACTGAGCGACTTCACTTTCACTTTTCATTTTCATGCATGTGAGAAGGAAATGGTAACCCACTCCAGTGTTCTTGCCTGGAAAATTCCAGGGACGGGCGAGTCTGGTGGGCTGCCGTCTATGGGGTCGCACAGAGTCGGACACGACTGAAGCGACTTAGCAGCAACAGCAGCAAGAGCTACACGGGCTACAGTCCATAGGGTTGCAAAGAGTTGGACTTGATTGAAGTGACTTAGCATGCAAGAGCTACAAACACTGTTGACAGCATTACTGTGTTTGGCTGGTTTGGAGAAAAATAACCAGATGCACATATATTCAGATTTACAAGGACTATTGTCGCTTCTTGAAGCCCGAGAAGCACACTGTTAACAATAGTCTTATTGTCTCTTCTTAAAGCCTTAACGGAAATATTGTAAATGATGAATGGAACCTTTCTTTGCTAACACATTCTGTCTTACACCTGTTTTGCAATAGATGTATTTCCTTTGATTTGTGAGAGATTTAACACATAGCTAATTAGCAGCCTGTTAAACTTTTGGAACTTGGAAACACAGAATTGATCCATAAGCATATTATAGCATTTTCCCTCCCCCATACTCTCTACTCCCTTAAGCAGATGAGCTTAATGAATAAATGGAATTAGTCCCTTGTTTTACTTGTTTTTGCAGTTCTTGAAATATTTCTTGTTCGCTCATTTATGCTAAATTGATGAGAGCAGATGTGGAGATTCTCTTAGTTTTTTTTCCCTCTCTCCCAGGGAAAATACTTTCTTTTGGTGGAAATAGTTAAAGAGGGTTTCCAAAATCTACAGAGCCTTTTAGATCAGGAAATCTGATGATGCAGAATATTTTAGGATATTTCCAGTTCTCTTGGTTTTCCAGAGAGAAATAAGAAAATTGACCTGATAAGATAGAGCTTGAAAGTAAAATTTCTTGGTCTTGAATATGTGATCATTATAGTATATTTAGTCATATATATACACTATATATGTGGAATTATAGTTAAATACATTGAACTCTGTATCCAAAAATAATAGCAGTGTTTAGGTAGAATTTGTATTATACTAGGAAGATGTCTTAG
Organism: Moschus berezovskii; assembly: GCF_049115385.1. Lineage (NCBI taxonomy): Eukaryota > Metazoa > Chordata > Mammalia > Artiodactyla > Moschidae > Moschus > Moschus berezovskii. The sequence continues at coordinate 23,883,578 of NC_142481.1, read as the reverse complement.
ATACATCATAGATCCCTAAGTTGTAAAAGACCCTAAAGATCATCTGGCCTGACTTGATTCCTAGAGCAGACTCTTCTAAATTGTCTGTGACAGGTGGCTCTCTCTGAGCTATTTTGATGGACAGTCTGTTTCATTATTGGGCATCTCTAATTGTTAAGGTTCTGCCTCATTTTTAATCCAAGTCTACCTGTGCAACTTCTTCTCACTGGTCATAGTCCCTTTCTTTGAATCAATCTAGACTAAATCTAATAACCATTCTTGACATGGAAAGACGGAGCTGTTTATGCCCCTGGTCACCCTGTCTTCAGCTTAATCCTTCAGTCAATCTTCCTGTTACATGACTAATTGACCCCTCCAGGATAGTTTATTAGAAGTCTCTCTTAAAATGTATCCTTCTTTGAAGGATTCTACCATTGTATGAGGAAGGTGCCCAATATTGTCACAGCCCTTTGTGGATTTCTATTTGATTATAACTGATGTTTTTATTCTGAAAAGTATATTTTCCATTTCTGTTAAATTCAGTATTTGCTGATCTTTGTAGGCTTTTAGTTCTTTGGTCATTCCCCATGTAGTAGTTCTGAGTTTACAGAAGCTGGAAGTCAGAACTGAACCAGGAGGGTCAGGAGGGGCCACTTCGTGGCTTTTATTTTTATCTTTTTTTTGTATGCATCAATATGATTTCCATTTCTACATTATCATTTTTTTTACAGTTGTTTGTATTTCAGTTTGTACTATTCTCATTTCATGTTTTTAAAAAGTAAATCTTCTTGCCAAATAGTATTTTCTAGTTCTTGAACCACAAAACACAGATCCTTCATGTCTTTATGCCTTGATGGAAGGTGTATCACATTTCTTGCAATTAATACAAGTCTTTAAGTTTTCTAAACAGACTCCTTTTAAAGAGTGATGTTCTTCAAGATCTTTTAAACATATAGGCTTTCCTATACTTGTCTTTTGATTGTTGTTTCAGTTGGGGGAGACATTCTATTTTTATTCTCATTAAAGTTTTATTCCATTCATAAGAATTTTTTGAATAATAATTGTCAGTACGTTATCAAACACTACTACATGTGAAATAATTTGCTACGCCCTTTGTGTACTGTATGATATCTTCTTATAAGCAAATAAATAAATACTTCTAGTAACAACCTGTGAGTTAGGCACTGTTGTCATTTCCATTGTGCTGGTGAGGAATAAGTCAGTGAGGTTAAATAATTTGTCTAAGGACACACATGAGCTGATAAATGGCAGACGTAAGACTCAGACCCAGGCAGTCTGACTTTTGGAGTTCATGCTCTCAGCTGCTGTATTTGTTATAACTGCTTTCTCTTAACATAATTGTAAATGAAACATTAAGTTCGTGTGATTTTAAAATATGCAGTATCCCCAGAAGCCACAAATGATTACTGACATCCTGGCTTTTCCTTGCTTTCAGTCAGAACCATGTAACAGAATGATTTCTGGGTAATTACTGGGCAGTTCATTCCTAACTTTTTTAGAAAAATCCATCTATGAAGCCAGCGGTCAGCAACCCAAAGTCTCCATTTTTAATTGTGTTCTAGCTTATGTGAAATCAGTTATGGCTGAGTATAATCTTTTACATCTCATAGTTTTGATGCCTTTAAGTTTGAACCAGAGATTTTCAAAGGACCCTCTGGGGGTCTCTGAGATTCTTTAAAGAGGTTCATGAGGTCAAAACTATTTCATAATAATAATGGGGTATTAATTTTCAATTCTTAGTCTTATAAGCATACAATGGAGATTTCTAGAGGCTGCATATCTTAGAGCTTATCTGTCTTCCGTTATCCAGTTGTTAAAGAGATTTACAAAGTGCTGAACAATATAAATCTTATCACTGCTGCTGCTGCTGCTAAGTCACTTCAGTCGTGTCCGACTCTGTGTGACCCCATAGATGGAAGTCCACCAGGCTCCCCCGTCCCTGGGATTCTCCAGGCAAGAACACTGGAGTGGGTTGCCATTTCCTTCTCCAATGTGTGAAAGTGAAAAGTGAAAGTGAAGTCACTCAGTCGTGTCCGACCCTTAGCGACCCCACGGACTGCAGCCTACCAGGCTCCTCCATCCATGGGATTTTCTAGGCAACAGTACTGGAGTGGCTTGCCGTTGCCTTCTCCGAATCTTATCACTACATTTGTCCTATTTTGAAAATAGTTTTCAGAAAATATTTGTTAACATGTAATGGATTTATTGTTACTTAAAAATGAATAAATATTTAGAAATTCTTAATTTTAGTTTCTCAGTAAGTAAGTAGATAAATGTCAATAGGTATACCCATGTAACTATCAATAGATAAACCCCATGTAAAGAAAAGCTCTTTGGGGGATTCAAAGATTACAGAGGGATCCTGAGACCAGAAACTTTGAGCACCACTAGTTGTATCATAAGATGTTAAAGAAAATTGATATAGAAGTAAAAATCTAGAGCATATTGAAAGATTTTAAAAATCAAATAAAGTGTGTTTATAACTTACCAAATATTTTTCTTCTGAATTGTGTAAGCAGGAGACTGGAACCTACCGAACGACCTCTTCAGATTGTTTATGATTACTTATCCAGGCTGGGGTTTGACGACCCTGCACGAATACAAGAGGAGGCAGCAAATCCTGACCTTGGCTGTATGCTCCGATTTTATGGTGGTAAGAATTTTTCAGTAGCTTTGTGAATATATTAACTACTTTAAAAAACCAACGTTTTGTTTTGTATTAGGGTATAGCCAATTAACAATGTTGTGATAGTTTCAGGTGAGCAGCAAAGGCACTCAATCATATTCGTGTGTCCATTCTTCCCCATCCAGGCGGCCACATAACATTGAGCAGAGTTCCCTGTGCCTTCTAGAAGGTCTTTGTTGGTTATCCATTTCAAAATATAGTATTAACTATTTTTAATTGATGATTTGTACCTGTAACTTCAGCCTTTTAAAAGTATTTTATTCAAAGCTGCCTTAACTTAGGCAGTCAGAAAACAACAGCAAAAGTCTTCTCTCTTTATTTTTGCTCTTTTTGTTCTAGTGTTTTGCTGCCTTCCAAATTATTATGTACCTTTGCCAGTATCTCGATCAAATCAGAGCTTTAGTTTCATATTTTCAAATTCCTTATAAGGTTCATGAACTTCTGGATAGTTCGAGAATGTTAAGAAGTAGGTGGTTATTATATATGACTTAACATTTGATGGACTCATCAAATGTGTATATTGTTGAATTTAGTAAGCTTTATTTTTTTTTAGGGTTGTTTTTCCTTTCAGTGTATGAGTCTTGCACCTCCTTGGTTAAATTTATCTTAAGTACTTTATTCCTTTTTTAAAAAATTATTTATTTTTAAATTTTTGGTTGCATTGGGTCTTTCGTTGCTGTGTGCAGGCTTTCTCTAGTTGCAGAGAGCAGGGGCTAATTTCTAGTTGTGGTGCATGGGTTTCCATTGCAGTGGTTTCTCTTGTTGTGGAGCGCAGACTCTAGGTATTCCGGCTTCAGTAGTTGTGGCTCACAGGCTCTAGAGTGCAAGCTCAGTAGCTGTGGTGCATGGGCTTAGTTGCCCCACAGCATGTGGAATTGTCCTAGACCAGGGCTTGAACCTGTGTCACCTCCATTGGCAGGTGGATTCTTAACCACTAGACCGCCAGGGAAGCCCTGAGATAGTACTCTCTATATTGGCTGAAGCTGTATAGGCTTGAGTGGGGCTGGAAGATTCACTTCTAACATGGCTCAATCATGTGGCTGTTGGTAAAGGGCCCAGTTTCTCACCAGCTTTTGGCGGGAGATCTCAGTTCCTTGCTATGTGGACCCCTCTCTCGAGCTGCGTAAATATCTTCATGTTGTGGCATCTCACTGCCCCCAGCGATGAGACACACACACATGCACATAAGCACGTGCATACATATATATGCAAACACACACATGGACTTCAGTTTTTTATGACCTAGTTTCATAAGTCACCATTGTTTTTACCATTTTCTGTTCATTAGAATTGTGTCACCAAAAACAACACACACTGTTGAGTGGGGAATTAGGCCTCACCTTTTGAAGAAAGGAGTATTAAAGAATTAGAATTAGTTTTTGAAGCAAATATTGGTAGCTTATCCATCAGCTTTCAGTATTTCATGTGTAAAGCCTTTGGTGAGTTACCTTAGGTTAGAATATAGTCTTAATAAGGCAAGGGTCAGAGGGGTCCAAGTTCAGGCCAGTTAGTTTTGCTGTGTTTGCTGAATATAAAAGTTGCTCAGTACTTCAAGGGCCGTTGTGCAAATGTTATCAGTCTTGCTGGTGTGGGTGCTGGGGGAAAATGAGTCGAGTGACTCAATGCAGATTCATGATATAAAAGCTTTGAAATAACATGTGTGACTAAAGATGAGTGGGTATTATGATTGATCACAGAGATTAAGAGAGTCAGTTAATCAACTCCTTATTATGTATGAGGAATTGGAGTCTGGGAGGTGTGATTTGCTGGGACTGAATAGTTCAGGTAGCATAGCACCCAGCCTGAGCGTTTCTTTATGTCCCATATTCTCTCACAGGTTGTCTGAGATACTTCCATCTAAGGGGCATAAACACAAACAAAAGAATCCCATATGCTTCCATTCATTTAAAATTTGAAAACAAGCAAAACTCAGCCTTATTGTTAAGAGATGTGTGACAGGACCGCTGTTTGTCCATCCAGATCTGCTTTTTCCTTCTTCCGTAACAAGACTGGGCTTGACTGCTCAGCTGTTCCTCATTCTCAATCTTTTATGCAGTTAGTTGTGCGCCTGTGACATCAGTGGTATGGAATGGAATTGTCGTGTGTCACTTTTACACCTATTTCCTAAACCTTCCCATGCAGACTTCTTGTTCTTTTCCTCTCCTGTAGGCTAGGGAGGCAGTCATCCAAGCAATGTTGAAGTCATGTGTTGAAATGGCAAAGCCACCATCAGCTGGAGTTTCTCGACAGAGTTGACTCCTGGCAACCCATACTGCCCACCCTAGCAGAGAATTAGATTTCTGTTGAATTAGATATATTCTTTTTGTTACAGTAGTTAAAACTGCTATAACTAAAATATAAGTAGCAAAAATACAAAGAAAACAAGGAAATGATTATTCTAAAAGTCAAGAGAATGACTGACCTCTCGGGTTGAGGGAGGAAGTGATTCCTAGGACTAGTGTTTTTGAGTCAGTACAAGTATATACCAATAGTGGCTATGTATTAAGCAATGACATATAGTGTGATAATTATGATATACTAATCAATTTGGTATATACCTGTTGAGAATTTTCTAACTTTTATTCCTATCTAAATTGTATTTGTAGAAATATGGTGTGTTTTTTTTTTTTTTTTTACATAAATCCTACCATTTGGTATTGGTCTTCATGCTTTTTTTCTCCCAGCAGCATTTTGGAGGTCTTTTCTTAACTCTTCAATATGCATTTCTTTACGTTGCATACTGTTGAATGTAACGTATGTATTATAGTTTATATAACAGTTTCCCTAGTGATGCGCTATTTTACATAGCATTATGGTAAAATTGCATCTTTGTACATCTGTTCTTCAGAGTAGATCTTTAAACATGAAATTATTGGGACTTTTAATATTATTAGCATTTAAAGTTTTTACTAATCTGATGGATTAAATGATGGTCTCATTGTTTTAATTTTGCTTCCTTGATTACTAGAACGGTGGAATATTGTTTCATAGTTATATTAGATCTTAGTTTCTTCTTTTTTGAATTAGCCTTTATATATTTCTGTTTATCTTTTTTCTTATTATCTTAAAGACTTGTGTATATATTCTGAATATAAATCCTCTGGATGCTGTATTTGTGACATATTTTTTTTCCAGCTTGTAACTTGTTTTGTAGTTTTATTTATTGTTTTTTTATGGTGCAGAAGATTTACTTAATCATATTTATGAATATTTTCCTTTAATACATTTACATTCGTTTCTGTGCTAGGTTATAAACATCCTCTATATTTTCTTCCAGTATTTTTATAGTTTTAAAATGTGATATGAGGTAGGAATCTAACTTTATTATTGTTTTTTCTCTACTGATAGCCAGTTGTCCCAACAATACTTACGAAATAGCTCATCCTTTTCCTGCTGATCTGATGCATCGCCTTTATTAAGTTCCTATACAGGCAGAGGTTTATTTTTGGACTCTATCCTATTACATTGATCTCTTTGTCTAATGCTAATACCAACACTATTTTTTATTAATATACCTACATGATATATCGTAATAGATGATGGGGAAGTTCCCCTTTACTCTTCTTCTAGAAAATCAGGAAGGTCTCTAGAAACAGAGAAATCTTTCTGAAGAAGTCGTTTTTTAGTTGGTTCATTAAAAATGGGCACAATTTCAGTAATCGCAAAGGAAAAGGAGGACAGAGGAAGGGTAATAGGAATTTCAGTGCATGTTCTGTGAATCAGATAATTTGAGTCCAGATTGTTCTGGGCCTTGAGTGCAATATCAGAAATTTGCCCTTCATTTGGCAGATGGTAGAGGAAGTGATGGGATCCAAGTGGTGCTGAGAAAGATGATTCTGGCACCAGAATGGATAATAATTCAGGCATGAATTAGGGATCTGAACTAGGGAATGGGAAGGAATCATTCATATAGAGACTTTTTGAAGGAATAGTAAGTGTTGATGGTTGATTAAAAAAAGGAGTTGAGGAAGAGATCCTAAGAGGCAAAACTGACTGAGGTTTTGAGCCTGGGTGGCTTTGGGAGAATGACAGGACTTGAGTTGTGAGAAGGATCTGGTTTTAGGCAAGTGTAACTGTAAGCCGTGGTAGACATCCAGTTGGAGATGTCTGGCAGGTAGTTGGATATACAGGAGCTTTGGAAATACAGATCTGGGAGTCAGGTACATGGGAGTGTTAAATCTGTGGAAGCTGTTAAAGATCGAAAGTAATACTTAAAATATCAGAAAAGAAGGAGGCTTAAGGCAGGCTCTGACTGTATTAATAATGATTGTCTTTTATTATATACCCTCACTATGTGCTGAGCACTCTGCGCACTGTTTTTCACTTCATCCTTACAGGCATTCAGGTAGATGTTATTACTCCAGAGAGGCCTTAACTGATTCTAAATCTCATCTTAACCTCTAAGGTACTCTTAGTATTTAGTTGATAGAGAAACAGTTTAGAGGAATAAAAAGGATCCATAAAATGTGAGACCTGGGCAGGACTAGGGATCATCTAATCCAGCTTCTTGGTCTTCAACTTGGGAAATTAAGGCCTAAAAATATATTAATAGAACTTGTTCGGGGTCACGAAACCAGATGGTGGGATTGCTTCACCAACCACTGCTTCGAAGTTTGAAATTTGTTTTGAAGTTTTCTGTTTTACTCTTGCAATGTAAGTAAATGTTTCATTTTTACCCCCAATAATATCAGCCAGTGTTTATTTGTCGGTTTAACTTTTTATTTTGAACTAGCTTTAGATTTTCAGAGCAGTTGGAAAGATAGCACAGAGTGCTCCTGCACAGCCTTCATGCAGTTGCTCGAGCAGTTGTTCCCATATAAACAGTGCTTCATTTTCCTCTGGCTTCTTTAAAGATGTTTCCTTTGTCTTTAATTTTCAGCAATTTGATTGTGAACTGTCTGGGCTTGACTTTCTTTGTGTTCAGCCTGTTTGGGGTTCTCCAGAGTTCCAGATGTTCTGTCCAGGTTTTATAGGTGAATTCAGTGGGAGAGACAGGGCTGAATGTGCTTTCTCTAACTCAGAACCAGAACGTTAATGGTATCTTTTGATTAAAAGAAGTATTTCATTTTGATGGAGTCCAATTTAGCAGTCCTTCCCTTTATTATTTTCTAGAAGCTATATTGCTTTACCTTTCAGTTTATATTCACAAAGTCTGTGTGACTTCATTTTTTATTGTCTATTTTGAGTATCATCATGATCTCATGGGCTTATGTATATTTGTTTCAATTCATTGCAGCCATTTTTCTTTCTGATGCTTAATTTGTCTCATCTCAGTTTCTGGGAACTCTTTCAGGTTGCCTTCTGTGTCCTTCCAACATGACCCCAGTAGGGCTACCCAGGTGGCTCAGTGGTAAAGAATCTGCCTGTCAATGCAGGAGCCACAGGAGATGCAGGTTCGATCCCTGGATCAGGAAGATTCCCCTGGAGGAGGAAATGGCAACCCACTCCAGTATTCCTGCTGGGAAATTCCCATGGACAGAGAAGCCTGAGGGGTTATAGTCCATGGGGTCACAAAGAGTCAGACACGACTGAGTGACTGAGCCTAGCCCAGCACAGTCTTTGGTAAAATAGATTTTTCCATTAAGTTCTTACACAAAGATGTTCTAAACTGATCTTTTCATCATCTGACTCACATCAGGAATAGGTGATTTTTCTAAGGACTCCTGGTTCATTTTAATGAAACATAATGTTTAGAGATTATATTATGGGCATTGTTAGAGAACTCTACTTGATTTTTTAGAAACTTTTTTTTTTAAATTATGAAACAATCCATGTTCTTTATGAAAATCAAAGTGTTAGTTGCTCAGACTATAGCCCACCAGGCTTCTTTGTCCATGGGATTCTCCAGGCAAAAATACTGGAGTGGGTTGCCAGGCCCAACATGTCCTGCATTTGCAGGTGGGTTCTTTACCACTAGCGCCTCCTGGGAAGCCCCTATTTTCTATTTTCTTTATAGAACATTTCAAAGTATACCGTAATTTTCCACTTAGAATCTTGACTTTTGAGATTGTAAGTCTGTTTTTAACTAGAATTATTAGTCATTCCAAACATTTATTAGAACTTCCTCATTCTGTTTTTTACCACTTTCAGAAGATCAGAGACTTAGCAAACTCTCCAAAAATAATAATAAGAGAGCATATTATTTTGTGTATAAATAGCTTATTCCCCCAAAAATTGAATATTCCTTTCTGAGAGTAGCTACAGATAAAGAGCCTTAAAAGGATAAACTTACAGAGTTTCTTAAAACATGATTTGTGGGCCATCTGCACTTAAATTACTTGAGATACTTGTTAAAAACGTACTTTCCACTGGGATGAACCAGAGGGATGGGATCGGGAGGGAAGTGGGAGGGGGGTTCAAGATGGGGAACACATGTACACTCGGGGCAGATTCATATCAATGTATGGCAAAACCAATACAATAATTACCCTCCAATTAATTAATCAATTAAAAAAAACCCCAAAAAACGTACTTTCCTTTGTTCCATCCCAGATCCTCTGAATTAAACTCTCTGTGGGTAGGTCTTGGCGTTCTGCATTGTAAACTAATTCTCAGATAATTCTTGGGCACATAGAAATTGGAGAATCCCTGATTTAAAGGAATTCTACAGTTGAGATTGAGAGGGAATTGGAGAAAACTTGAGTGCTTTTGTAGCTTTGATAGAAACAATAGGGAGGGTGGAGTTGAAGAGTGAGAAGGAAGAAGAACCATCTCCCCAGGGAACATGGAATTTAGAATGTAGATGAAAAGATTGGCCTAGACTAGAAGGAGAAATGGTGGTGTTAACATACAAAGTTTAAAGCTTTGAAGTAAGCCAGACCATTTCCTCACTTTTTATACAGGAAACACACAATCAAAAGGGTGCCATGATGCCCAGGGTTTAATCGATTATGTGATAGTATTGAGTGCAACCCAGTTCTTTCACTTCCCAGTCTGTTGCTGTTTGCTCAGCCTCATACTGTTGCTGCTTCTGTTCGTTTCTGTGTAGAGTTACTGTCTATTTCCAGTAGTACTTTAACCAAGAACATTTCTTCTGTCATAATGCTCTGTTCACTGTTAACTGTCGCATAAAGTTTTCTAAAGGGTGGTAAAAGATAGAGACACTCTTGCATGTCTGTATCAGCTTCTGCTACCATGACTGGGATGGTTGATTGAAATATCAGCCAAAAGCTTTTTCTCACAAAGAGCAGGAAGATGGAGGATTGGGTACAGAAGTAGTTATTAATTTCTTCCTTCTGCAGTAGACTAAGCACAACAGTAGTGGCTGTCTCTTATTTCATACTTCTTTTGTATCTAAAACCTTGCTTACTACTTTACATTCATTATCTTAATTTTTTATAAAGACCTTCCAAAGGTAGGTAGTATTAAGATCTGAACTGTGTAAATGGGGAATGTCAAGGTCAGTGAGATTATATAGTTCAAGGAATCAAAGTAAGTGGCAGAACTCAAGTTTGAATGTCTGACTCCCAAGTCCATGATCTTAACTACTCTGTCATACTGCCTTTCTTTGTGTACATGGGAGCTATGACTGGAAGAAGGATTGACAGGGGCATCCGAAATTCATAGTGCTCCCATTATATAACTTAAGGGCTGGACAACATTTTAAGACTAAGAGCTTATTTTGTAATGCTTGTATTGCTTGGTTACTTAAATCAGTATTCCGTTCCGTTCAGTCACTCAGTCGTTTCTGACTCTTTGTGACCCCGTGGACTGTAGCCTACCAGGCTTCTCCGTCCATGGGATTCTCCAGGCAAGAATACTGGAGTGGGTTACCATCTCCTTCTCCAGGGGATCTTCCTGACCCAGGGATCGAACCCAGGTCTCCCGCATTGGAGGCAGACGCTTTAACCTCTGAGCCACCAGGGAAGCCCCTAAATCAGTATTAGGGTTGCTGAATGTTGACATGTAATGCTTTCTTTTTCCTTTTCATTATTTTTGTACTACCTTAATGGTGGCTTCTGACACACTCTTCTTTCCAGAAAAACCATGCCAGATGGATCATCTGGATCGAATCCTTCTGTCTGGCATCTATAATGTACGCAAGGGAAAGACCCAGCTGCATAAGTGGGCTGAACGCCTAGTTGTTCTCTGTGGCACCTGCCTCATCGTGTCCTCAGTGAAGGATTGTCAGACTGGGAAAATGCACATATTGCCTCTGGTTGGGGGAAAGGTAAGACCCACAAAGATAAATTACTCTTTCTTTGGTCATCTTAACTGAAAATTACATGTGCTTTTTCGAGTTTTTTCCACTTTCAAAGAAGCCGTTCTGAACATTATTAAAGATTACATCACAAAGTTTTTGCATTCTTAAGTTTAAATGAAACCAGCTCAGGCTAATTTACACATAAAACAAGTTTTTTACATCACAGACCCCCTCGGAGGTCCAAAGACTATGTTGTTGATCAGTTGCTAAGTCGGGTCCGTTGGTTTGTGACCCCGTGGACTGCAGCATGCCAGGCTCCTCTGTCCTCCACCATCTCTTGTAGTTTGCTCAAATTCATGTTCATGGAGACTATCCATGCCCCAGATTATTCTGCTGTGGAACCCGTCTGTTGAAGAATCCCCTGCTTCCACTGCTAGGCACTAAATGCTGTCAGTAGTACCACTAGGAGTAGCCAGGGGCTGTGGCCACTAGCAGCTGCCTTTGGAAACTAGAAGTAGTGGCTACTTTTGGAAACTAGGCTGCCTTTGGAAACTTAGCATCCAGCACCAAAACTGATTCTTTCCTATTTCTCCTTTACTCCCATTAGACTGAAATTCAGAGTCTGGAGTGCTCATAAGCTCCTATCAAGCAGCCAGAGAGGCCTGCCTTTGGAAACTTAGCATCCTTCACCAAAACAGATTCTTTCCTATTTCTGCTTTTCCCCCATTAGACTGAAATTCAGAGTCTGGAGTGCTCATAAACTCCTATCAAGCAGCCAGAGAGACCTGCATTTTTTACATCTGTATGAGAGAATTCCCCATGATAGGAAAAGCAGTTCAAAGTCATCAGAGTGATAGATGACTGGAAACAGATAATGTTACTGTTTATTGGAAGTTATAAGAGAGAAAAGATAACCTGCAAAGAATTGACAGGCTGACAACAGCTTTCTTTTCATCAACAATATGTACAGAAGAGTATTTGCAAAATTACTGAGAGAAAATAAGTGTATTTTATATCCAGTTGAATTACTTTGTAAGAATCAAGGTAAAATAGAACATTTTCAGACATTTAAAAACTAATGAGGGACTTACCTGGTGGTCCAGTGGCTAGGACTCGGTGCTTTCACTGGGTTCAGTCCCTGGTCAGGGAACTAACGTCCTGCAAGCCATGCTGCACAGCTGAAGGGGAAAAAAAACAACAACATAAAACAAATGAGCTGGCATATATCCTCACTGAAAGAACTACTAAAGATGTATATCTAAAAAACAATACCCCTCCAAATAAAACAAAGAGGGATAAAAAGAAGGAAACAACAAAGGAATGAAGGAAAGTAAATTCAAAAGGAAGGTATAAGATATAAGAATAGATGATGAGTGCAGGCACTGATAAAATATGGTAGTAAATTTAATACTGATTGTAAAAAGATTAAATTTTTTTTATATTTTAAATATAAATTTCAACAACTAAAGCTCAAACTGCTGAACAACATTCAGGATGTGGTGATGTGTTCAATGAGGAATGTGTGATGCAGTCTTTGAATAAGAGGAAAGAAAGAAGTGAAAGTTAACTCGCTCAGTCCTGTCGACTCTTTGCAACCCCTGTGGACTGTAGCCTACCAGGCTTCTCCGTCCATGGGATTTTCCAGGCAGGAGTACCAGAGTGGGTTGCCATTCACTTCTCCAGGGGATCTTCCCAACCCAGGGATCAAATCCGGGTCTCCTGCATTGCAGGCAGATGCTTTACCCTCTGAGCCACCACCAAATAGCTTTATTATGCTTTTTTAGAAAAATGGTCAAGTACAAACTTAAAAATTTTAAGGATGACTACTAAAAGTAGAGTGGGAAAAGAGAGTATAAACTCTGTAATGCTAAAAGAAGGCAGGAAAAGGGTTGAGGAAAAGGAGCAAAATAATTAGCATGGTAAGTTATTACATATTATAGTGACAGAAATAAATCCAAATATTTTGTATTACTTACTGTTTATAGGAGACACACCTAAAACTTAGAAGGTTGAATGGGAAATGATAGAAAAATCACACTAGTCAAATATCAACCAAAAGAAAATTGGTATGGTTATATTAACATCATTCAAAGCACATGAAAGTTTGTATGCAACATAGGACTTGTGTCAAGACTACATAAAGAACATTTACAACTTGGTAATAGACAAATAACCTAATTTGGCAAAGTTGGGAAGCAGCTGGGAACACAGTCACATTGGGAAACAGGTTTTTTTTGTTTCTTATAGTTAAAAAATCTACTTATCAGATGACTGAGCATTTCTCTTAGGTACTGAGAAATGAACACAAATATTTACAAAAAGTAATAAGTGAATGTTCATAGCAACTTTGGTTATAATTGACCCAAACTGGAAGCAGCCCAAATATTCACTGAGTGGTGAATTGATAAAACAGATGTGCTGTATCCACATGTGCTGTGTTCACGGTGCCACTGAGCAGTGAAAAGACACGAGCTGCTGATACACACAGGAAAAAGGGTGAGTCTCAAAACATTAAGTGGAAAAAGCCAAATGTAAAAGTCTATTTATTGTATGATTCCATTTACGTGAAATTTAAAAAAAAAAGGCAAAAAACTGTAGTCATAGAAAAGAGACCAGTGGTTGTGCCAGGATATGGAAGAAGGGTTGGCCGCAAAACAGCATGAGGGATGTTTTGTGGGTGAAGGGGTTGTCCAACTATATTCGTTCCATCTCATCAAATTGTTCACTTAGAGTTTATAAATTAAAAAAAACACAAATTTTATGTAAATTATACCTCAGTAAAACTTGCCTCCTGAGAGAGACATTAATGTGCAAAAGAGTTAATAGGGATAAGGAGGCTCACTGCAAACTGATGAGAGGAACATTTTATGTGTATTACCATGTAGTCTCAACATACATATTGTAAAACTTAACAAAATTACTCAGAAGTTGACAAATTAACTTCTAGTGGGAGATTTACAAGCCTTTCTCAGAATTTGACATTATATGACTCTTTTTTCTGTGTCAAACATCCCATAAAAAATATTTAGAAGAAAAGGTTATTCTAAAGCAGTCAGTAATGCCTGTTCTTCATTTCAACAAAGTCCTTTTTTTTTTGACACAAAATCATTGAATTGTGGTGATTTATTACTAATAAAAATAGCCTAGTTGTAAGCATCACAATTGAATGTTATGAATATTATTTAGTTTTATTGGATCTTCTTAATATGATTCTTATTTGTTTAAAAGTATTTTGTGTTTCTGCCATTTGGTTCAGTCTTTACTTGGCACCAGAAGTCTAATGATTTATAACTTGGAAGTTTCCAGCTGACTCACCGAGATTCAGTAGCTATGACATACAGAAGTGAGATGTCAGACAAAGATGTAAGTGGTTCCATAACTATAAAAAGACTTCATCTTCATCAGTGGTATATAGCCTGGGTTGTTAAGGAAAGCTATTGTTGTGCTATGAATCCCTACCATCACCCCAAGTGGGACTGGAGGAAGTTCTGACTCTTTCCTCAAGCCCAGTGAAAGAGGTTTCAAAAGAACCCACGGAATCCTGATTCAGGTTCCCTGCAGTAAGGGGGCCATAGTGCACTGGTGTCCTGCCTTCTGACCAGGAAGTGAGGATGAGATAGGCTGCTTTGGTGATTGATAGAGCACAGAGCCTAACTCATGTGTTGGGATCCTTGTGTATTCTGTGGGTTTGTTAGTATGTGACCCAATTGGGTTGAGAGGAAACACGAGCCATTGGGTGAGTGGGTAGATTCTCATGTCTGGTGGGGCCACCTGGAGAGGCCAACAGACTTCACTGGAGGACGGGATGTCAGTGGACCACCAGGTTCCTTCACGTCTGAGGAGGGAATGGTCACCTACTGGAATAGTATGCATTAGCCTGGTCAAGGAATCTGTAGGTGAGAAGCCACTGTTGGTTGAATTAGGGGTCTGGTATCCAAAGAACCTTCAAAAGGACCTATTGAGGAAGATCATCCCCTTTTAAATCTAGTAGGTCCAGAGTGTGAAGTCAGGTTATGACTCTGCTAGTTTAGTGATAACCTTTGGGTTTGCATGTTCCCTGTTCTTCATTCTACCCTACATTTGTGTTGGACGGGGTCAGAAATGGCTTCTAGCCCATCACCTCGAAAGTAAGAGAGGGGGTGAGTCCAAAAAGGAGGCCAGGGTACCCCTTGCAGGCAGGCAGACAGCTATCTCCAGTGTGCCCCAGTTGTGGTGGAAAGGTTTGCAGCAGTCTTACCTTTGAAGTGGAAACTTTGGCTCTTACCTTGTGGGCCTGCAGACTCTTCTGTTCTGAAACTCCCCTGCAGTGGAAGCACAGAATCCTAATCACTGCACCACCAGAGAATTCCCCCTTTGGTTTTTTCTAAACAGCTTTATTGAGATGAAATTCATATACTGTACAGTTAACCCATTTAAAGAATGCAGCTCAGTGGCTTTTAGTAAATTCACAGAGTTGGGCAACTGTCACCATAATCGATTTTAGAATACTTCCATGACCTTTTGAAAAGAAACCCTGCACTACTTAGCCTTCATCTCCCCATTCCTTCTCTAGCCCCAGGCATCTGTTAATCTACTTTCTGTCTCTATAGATTTGCTCATTCTGGACATTTCATATAAATGGAATCATATAGTTCTTTGTGACTGGCTTCTTTCACTTAGTGTAATGTTTTCAAGGTTCATGTGGGTTGTAGTGTTATCAGTGTTTTATTCTCATTTATGGCTGAATAGTATGATGTACTACATTTTGTTTATACATTTACCTGTTGATGAACATTGAGGCTGTTTCTACTTTTTCCTGTTATGAATAATTGTGCTATAATTCACAGAAAGTTTTTGTGTGGATGCATTTTTTCTTGGGTATATACCTAGGAATGGAATTGCTGGGTTACATGGTTACTGTATGTTTAACCTTTTGAGGAACTCCCCAACTATTTTTCAGAGTGACTGTACCATATTACATTCCCAGATTCAGTTTCCCTGCATCCCTGCTAATGCTTGTTACCCAATACTTGTTATTATCTGTGTTTTTTATTTTAACCATCCTAGCGGATGTGAGGTGGTACCTTGTGCTTTTGATTAGCATTTATCTAATAAATAATGACATAGAGCGCTTCCCAGGTGGTGCAGTGGTAAAGAATCTGCCTCACAATGCAGGAGACACAAGAGAGGCAGGTTTGATCCCTGGGTTGGGAAGATCCCCTAGCGTAGGAAATGGCAACCCACTCCAGTATTCTTGCCTAGAAAATTCCAAGGACAGAGGAGCCTGGTGGGCTACAGTCCACAGTGTCACAAAGAGTCAGACACAGCTGAGCACACACTCAAAGATGGAGAACATCGTATCATGTGCTTATCGGTCATTCCTCTGTCTTCTTTGGAGAAATGTCTTTTCAGATCTTTTGCTGACTTAAAAAACTTGAGTTGTTTGTCTTTGTTATTGTCCTGTGATTTTTTTGGATTGGGGTTGTTCTGTTTAATTAGTTCTGGTTTTCTCTCCGCTTCTTCAGGTAGAAGAAGTGAAGCGACGTCAGTACTCCCTCGCATTCAGCTCAGCTGGAGCCCAAGCGCAGACCTATCTTGTCAGCTTTGAGACTTTGGCTGAGTACCAGAGGTGGCAGCGGCAAGCTTCCAAGGTGAAAAGCTGTCAGACGTCCTCATGGGGAGATGAGAGCAGAGAAACCAACAGAAAGATATTTTAAACTGAACTTACTCCCAAGAGATCGAATTATAATTCTTATATACATCACTCCAGGCTTTTCTGAATACATAGTGAATGAAATGGAATTCTCCCAGGTCCTTAACTTATTATTTATATTGGCACAGTGCAGACTGCTTACAAAAGTGTTTTCAGTACCAACTCTGTGAGGAAGGTAGGGGCTTGAAGGAGTAGAGACACAATGAGGTTCAAATGACTCTCCCCCTCACTGTGGTGGTCTGTGATAGATGGAGCTATCCCCTAACTTATAGTCTGATGCTTCTGTCTGTATTTAGCCTGTCCTTTAAAGATGAAGTGCTCTAAAATTATATTTCATTTTCCAAATTCTCTTGTCTTCTTAGCCATCTTTTCAGGATTTAAACGCATTTTTCTTTATGGGGCTGGGTAGTTGCATTAAAGATTGTTTCCGTATAATGACATGCCACCAAAACGTGAATGACTTTTGTAGTGATATTCTGTTTGTTTTTTTAAGATCCATTTTCACAGCCCATGTTTTATTAGTATACTATTATAGCAATATAAACCTTGTTTCAGTGTTATTTCTGTATTTGTGATAGTAATAAAATCTGCTATGAATAAAACTAGTTTCAATTTTAAACAGCTTCTCCATTCTGCTGCCCTTGTAAAGAGAAATTAATATTTTTTTAGCATCTTTTACATGCTAAGCAGCAGTGCTACATACTTGGTTTTTTAATTTTCCTCATGCCAGTACTCTTGCCTAGAAAATCCCATGGATAGAGGAGCCTGGTAGGCTGCAGTCCGTGGGGTCGCTAAGGGTCGGACACGACTGAGTGACTTCACTTTCACTTTTCACTTTCACACATTGGAGAAGGAAATGGCAACCCACTCCAGTGTTCTTGCCTGGAGAATCCCAGGGACAGGGGAGCCTGGTGGGCTTCTGTCTATGGGGTCACACGGAGTCGGACACGAATGAAGTGACTTAGCAGCAGCAGCATGACAGATGAAGAAACTGTGCAAGTTAGGAACTGAGCTTGTGTGGCTGCAAAAGGCCACATTAAAAGGTCTTAATATCACATTCCTTCCTGAAGTTTTGAACAGTTACTTGGAATCATCTTAACTTTACTTCCCGCATGAGCTATTATTAATTTCCATCTTTATGATTTTTTTTTTAAACTTGTAGACACTTTATAGCTTATACCTTTCTGTTTTTCAAGCATCTTACAGTTTTGGGGAAAAAGTAAAGATTCACTGCTTCTTATAAATGAATACTCAGATCTTGTGACCTTTCTTGTCTTCCCCATCTTTTTAATTGGTTCCTTGTTGCGTCAGTGCCGTTCCATCCTCCGCTGGGTGGAAGACATTCAGCACTGGCTCAGATGGCTCTTCTCTGTGACCTCGTCCAGGTGGTGTCCCAGCGCATCAGTACTGTCGACCTCTCGTGTCACAGCCTTGAGGAGGTTCCTGAGCATCTCTTCTACAGTCAAGATATCACCTACCTCAACTTGCGACACAACTTCATGCAATTAGAAAGACCAGGGGGCCTTGACACTTTCTACAAGTATGTGGGGCACAGGTTTCCAGACCAACTTACTAAAATCTAATTGTAGTCAATATTTGTAGATAAGCATGTTTACCCATTGTGTACGTATTTGAAAATTTCCCCTCCCTTTTGAAGAAGTAAGAATTTTTGTTCAGTTTTCCCACTTCCCCTTTCCCCTCTGTACAAGATATGATAGATGTAAAGATTCTGACATGGAGGCAGCATCGAGCTGCCCTTGATCTGGATAATCTTTTTCTATAAGTCATTGACAGTGGAGCATGATCTGCAGCCAGGGTAAATAGAGAGATTCCATATTTGGGAAGTTTTTAAATAAAAAGTTTCAGACTTAAATAACTTAAAGGAAATAGGCCAGATTTCAAGAATTCCACTCCCAGTTTAGAGCTTTTATCTTTCCTTTGCACCTGCTACTGCCAACTCACAAGTCTTTTGTCAGCAATGAAACCTCTCTCTCCTAATAAAGGAACCATTTCAGTCCTAAGGGACAATGACCTGTATATTTTTCCATCTCCTTTGTTAGAATATATTCCCCATTCCCACCCTCCGCCTACTTCACCTCCTTCCTTTCTTTAAAAAATGGGTAGAAGTGAATAAATATATGGTGTAAGTAATTGGACTTCTTATGGGGAGGAGAGAAATTGAAAGTTAAAGCATTCAAACTACATGGTAATCAAAAAGCTAAATGCACATCAAAATAACATATTTTAAATACTTAGTAACTAGTATTTCATAATTTTTAAAAAGTGTGTGATTTTTACCTCATCTGAAATGTTTTGCAAAGTTTTCAAACATAAGCCTCTATGTAGTAATGAGATAATTATTTTAATAATATTGATGTTTAAAAATAAAAACAAGCTATAATTTTAAGGAAGTGGACTTCTAGTATTTCCTTCTGAATTTCTATAAAAATAGGGTTAATCTTGTTTGAGGGCTGGCTTAGGAAATTGGAAGTCGAGGTGCCAAATCAAAGGAACAGTCAGTACTTAAAGTCAGGATATTTGGAAGACAAAAGTGGAAATTTTCAAGGAGAAATGTTAGAGAGGGGTACCATGGATTCAAGTATAGAAGCAGATGATATGGTTCATCATTGTGGAGATCACCACCTTAGCCTTACCATCTTGCACTAGTATAATAATGAAGCATAATACTCTTAAGTAGAATTACAGGAATGACTCTTTAGGATCCAATTTATGATGATACTATCTCTCAGTGAGACATTATGTAGATGCTTCTACAAAAATTTGAAGTGTTTAAAATTACTATTTTGTGTTGTGTATCATCACATTATAGTAAAACTGCATATTACCTACGTATTTTTAAACTAACTGGTTCAGTCATTTACAAAAAGAGAAATTGCTTGTAATGAGATTTGATCCACAGGTTTGTTAGCTAGTCCTGTGTCCGTGAATTGATTAATTGTAAGGCTTTTGTATGTTCCATGTAGACATTTCATAAAGGAAGTTATTTGAAGCATATCAATAATGGTATTGATTCAACTTGATAGAAAATAATTGTACCACTGTGAGTTTTTCAAGAGTTTCTGCCTTTCTGAGGAGAAGAGAGAACAACTCCCACCTCACCAGACCTGGTTTCCTTGATAGCTCAGACTGGGCCTTAGTCATCCTAGTGTCTGTGCCACACACACTGCTTGACACATACTGAACGTTCACTAAATATATGCAGGACAAATTCTTTGATGGACATTTATAATGTCACTTTTTCATTCGGTAGTATAATGTGCCTTTGCTTTTTAGATTTTCTCAGCTGAAGGGCCTGAACTTGTCCCATAATAAGCTTGGGTCATTTCCTGTATTGTTATGTGAAATTCCTACCCTGACTGAGCTCAACCTTTCCTGTAATGGATTCCACGACCTGCCGAGTCAGATTGGCAGTCTGCTGAAGTAAGTACCTGTTTTTTTACTGGGTTTGTCTTTTCCTTTGTTTGCAGTGTAAGGAACTTGTCTGGCATTTGGAATGAAGGTAGTTCCATGATTTCTTGCAGTGAAATAGATCATGTAATTATGAGAATTGTAGTCAGCAGCAGTTACTTGCCTACAGAAGAGACTAGTCCCTCAGTTTTAACCGCAGAGGCTCTGACTACCCTTGACGTTAGAGGGACCATCTGTATTTAAGTCATCTTAGTAAGTCTCCATAGATAGACTGAGGGCATTTAATCATATTGGACTCATAATAAATTAGTGACAAGTAAAAATCCATAATTCTAGTTCTATCCATTCCAATTAAAACGTTTCATCAAGGAGTTTTGTTTTGTGTTGTTTTCTTCTTGCAGTCTTCAGACCCTCTGTCTTGATGGCAACTTCCTGACCACTTTACCTGAAGAACTAGGAAATCTACAACAGCTTTCCTCCCTGGGAATTTCCTTCAACAACTTTAGTCAAATTCCCGAGGTTTATGAGAAACTCACTATGTTAGATAAAGTGTTTATGGCCGGAAACCGAGTGGAACTGCTAAACCTGGGGGTGCTGAACCGGATGAGCCATGTCAAACATGTGGATTTGAGGTGAGGTCATTCTTTTTCATTTTGATTGCACTGAGTTTTCACTGCTGCTTGTGGGCTTTCTCTAGTTGTGGCACGCAGAGGCTCTTGTTGCAGAGCACAAGCTTTGCACATGGGCTTCAGTAGTTGCAGCATGCAGGCTTAGTAGTTGTGGCTCGTGGGCCCTAGAGCACCAGCTTAGTAGTTGTGGTGCATGGGCTTAGTTGCTCTGTGTCATGTGTCCCAGAACAGGAATCGAACTTGTGCCCTGCATTGGCAGGTAGATGCTTATCCTCTGCATCACCAGGGAAGTCTGTTTTGGTCATTGTTCACTGCACTTTCTTTTTGCCTGACCTCTGATGTTTTTTTGCATTTTCTTTTTAAAAATAAAGACTCTTGAAACCATTAGGATTTTAGAACAATGTATGTTTTTAAAGCTGTAGTAAAGCTTCATATTTCACTTAATGGTAGAGAGATTTATGAATGAGGTAGGTGTACCATGTGGCAGAGATGAAGGTTGTTCTGACTTACCCTCCTAGCAACGTTTTATGAGAATTCCCATTTCCTTTCATCTTTACCAATGTTAGATTTTAGCAGTCTTTTTCCTTGTTAGTGTGGTAGGTAGAAAATAGTATTTCATCGTTTAAATCAGCATTTATTATTAATGAGGTTGAGTATCTTTTTGTATGCTTATTAGTGGTTTGTATTTTTCCATAATAAACTTACCATTTTTCTATTGAAGTATTGGGTTTCTTCTTGATATCTGTGATGTTAGAATTGAAATGTTACCAGTTTTACTAGTAATATTTTTTAATGAGAGTTTTATTCCTTTTTAAAATTATTTATTTGTAATCTTTTCCTAAACGAAAGTAGTAAAACACACATACTGAATGTCTGTCATTTATACTAAGCCATTGATGTCCCTTGTAAAGATGTAGTAACAAAAATTTATTGAAGAATAGGAAAATAAGAACAAGTCTGCGTGCATTAAATCATATACCTGTATAGAAGAAACCAAAGAAATCATCATTTTCTTTTACTTGCCCTTGAACTATTCCATATAGATAATAGACTGTTTTCCTCTCCCTTAATTAATGTAATGGGAATCTTGGCACTGGAGAGTAGGCAGAGCAGTGAGAGGCAGTGTGGCTGTTTCCTCTTGCTCTTATGTGGTACTTACTCTATGACTGTCCTGCTAGTCCCAGCCCCAAAGGTTATGCTCATCTTCTCATTTCTTTGTTTTATTCCTTCATCCCTGTCTAACCTTACTAGGTATTTGGATGCAGGTTTTAGACTGTTTGTGGACATGGTCCCCTTTCCTTTCTCTTTATTTAATTTGTACATGTATTTGCCAGTCTGTACATTCTCTAACTTAGCTTGTAAACAAAGAACCCAAGGTACAACTTCTGTGGTTATTTACTTAGTGCCTTGCAAAATGAGCCAAGGAGTAAAATTCCTAAGTTGTTTAGGAAAGAGACAAGAGGAACATACTTCTCCTGTTTTTCCTTTTGGTAAGCACATTTAGTAGAATTTATTTCTAATGATTTTCTTATTTCTGAATATTAAGGATGAACCGTCTGAAAAACATGATTATTGAGAATCTGGAGGGAAATAAATACATCACCCACATGGATTTGCGGGACAATCAACTGACTGACTTAGATCTTAGCTCCTTGTGCAACTTGGAGCAGCTGCATTGTGAGCGGAACCAGCTGAGGGAGCTGACGCTTAGTGGCTTCTCCCTTCGAACTCTCTACGCCAATTCGAACAGTGAGTTCTCTACCCAGCCTCCTGTGTTTCCTCTTGTAGCTCTTGTCTGAGCTATCCAAGAACAGTAGCATCTGAGGTGTTCCTCAGCCACTCTGCCAAGTGGATTTGAGGTTCATGGAGACCTAGCTTTAAGTTTGCAGTCAGCACTTCAGTGGTTGAGATATTTATAAAAAGATATTGCAGGATTATTTGAGCTTCACTAAATGAACGTTGTAATAATCAGAGGCATTTTTCAAAATGCCAGGATGTTAGGGTGGGCAAGCATGTTCAAAAGAGAATATCAGTAATAGTCTTGCAACATGAGTTGGCCAGCTCCAGCCCAGGGGCTAAATCTGGCCTACATCTCATTTTGTGTGGCCCTTGAGGAATGGGTTTTTATGTTTTTTAATGGTTGGGTTTTAAAAAAATCAAAGGAAAAATAATTTTGACATGGGGAAGTTATATGAAATTAAAATTTAATTGAATAAAGTTTGATGGGAACATATCCACATTTGTTTGCATATTAACCACTCTCCTGCAAAATGATTGAGTAGTTTTGAGAGAGACCACATGATCTGCAAAGGCCAAAATGTTACTAAATGCTTAGCCCTTTACAGAAGATTACCAGTCTCTAGTCTAAAACCTTGTGCTGCCTTAGTTCCAGAATGAGAAGCTCTTCACTTCAATAGTGATTTATTTGTCCCAGGGATATTTTTCAATGTAAAAGGCTTCACGTTTGTTGAGGCCATTCTGTTTATAGAGAATTCTTCTTTACTGAAGAAGTTATACAGTTTACTCTTGGAAAACAGGTTTGAAATGCACAGGTCTGTTTTTTGTTTGTTTGTTTGTTTTGTTTGGCCATGCCATGGGGCTTGGAGGATCTTAGTTCCCTGATCTGGGATTGAATTGGGGCCATGACAGTGAAAATGCTAAATTCTAATCACTGAACCACCAGGAAATTCCCTGTACAGGTGTACTTAAATATGGAGTTTTTTCAGTAGTAAATACAATTGGTCTTTGAATAATGCAGGGTTTAGGGACACCTCAGACAAACCCTCTAGACAAAAATCTGAGTGTAACTTTACAGTCAGCCCTCTGTTTTCATGATTCTGTATCTGTGGATTCAACCAATCATGGATTGTGTAGTATTGTAGTATTTACATATATGTGTATATATATGTACATACGTACATATGTATGTGTGTGTGTACAGATATATATATATAAAACACTATATAAAGTTTTGTATGGATTTTCAACTGCTCAGAGGGTCAGTACCTGTAACCCCCACATTGTTCAAGGGTCAATTGTAACTGCTTTTCTGTGTTTAAAGAAGAAAAGATATTCAATTTCACTGTCAGTCAAAGAAATGCAAATTTAGATAATACTTTTCTATCACAGAACAGAGCAAAAGAATTGTTCTGTTCACAGGCTCCTTAAATTCTACAACCTAGAATTCACACCAACACTTGAGGTTTTGACACCTCAAGAGTAAAACTCAGCTTTCAGCTTCACAGAAGGATTTATCCAAATAGCCAATTAACAGAGGGAAAGGCCCTCCCTGGCCATCAGGGATGTCTTTTATTGAATTTATTACAGTATTGCTTCTGTTTTATGTTTTGATTTTTTTTGGCCATAAGGCATGTGCGATCTTCCCTTCCCAATCACAGATCAAACCTATGTCCCCTGCATTGGAAGGCAAAGTCTTTGGACTGCCAGGGAAGTCCCTACTTAGTGATTTTTATCTTTAGTTCATCTCAGTAGATGACACAAATTTTTATCGATTTTCTCCCATGTTTCCTCTGAGTTACATTCTTCTTTGGAGAATGTCACTAACACCAATCTGTTCTCTGATTAGGATTGACAACAGTGAATGTCTATCCAGTACCCAGTCTGCTCACGTCTCTAGAACTCTCCCGGTGAGTGTGTCTCATTAGAGTGGTGGCTGTTTGATTCCTATACTTAAGAGATGTCTGTGGGCACTCTGGCAGTTTTGAGATACAGGAAATCCCAATATGTTGAAATATTTGGATAACCTAGAGAAGGGCAAAAGGTTGGCTAAAGGAATACATTTAATGGCCATACTATCTAGTTAAAGTACTGAAGCTGAAGCTCCAGTACTTCGGCCACCTGATGCGAAGAACTGACTTACTGGAAAAGACCCTGAAGCTGGGAAAGATTGAAGGCAGGAGGAGAACGAGATGACAGAAGATGAGATGGCTGGATGATATCACCGACTCTATGGATATGAGTTTGAGCAAGCTCTAGGAGTTGGTGATAGACAGGGAAGCCTGGCATGCTGCAGTCCACGGGGTCACAAAGAGTCAGACATGACTGAGCAACTGAACTGAACTGATCTAGTTAAAGGAAAGGTGCCTCTGAATTACTCATTGTTACAGTTTGTGGATTTAGAATGAGTTGCAAACAAAGACCTATTTCCCTTCCATGGGCATTGATTTTTCCAATTGGAATCAGATAATTCTTGGTTTTGAGTGACTTAAAATGTTATTCTCTTACTCTTGTGAGCCATGTCGATCTGATTTGCAGAGCGATGTTAATTATATTTAGGATTTTATTTCTTCTGTCAGTGGTCAAGAATAAACATAAATGAGGTTTGCTTTCTTCATTCATTTTTAACACTGTGTTAGGCATTCAGGAATCAGTGGCTGAGTTTTACAGTCTAGCTTTACAGTCTAGTTTGTCTTGACAATCAGACAAGCAGTAAGAGGGCAGCCTCACAAGTGCTGTGAGTATAGAGTGGTAGCAGCATGTGAAACGGGCAGTGGACGGAATCCTATATGGTCAGAGTTGCCACAAAGTTTAAATGAGACAATAAATGCAACATATGTAGCCTAGTACCTAGCATAAAATAGTCTCAACAGCAGCAAGAAATATTAGCCATGATAGCCGGGTTTCCTTTTGTTGTGACTTTATCATCATTATTATTAAGCTGTTGTTCTAGATTCCCTTCCATACATTTCTTTCTGTCCTCTTCCTGTCAGCAAAACCCCTGCATGGTTCAAGACGAAGATTTACCTTCTGCGCTGAACTTGATCATTACTGAAGAAAATCACGTGGACCCACCCTAAATTCACAGTTTCCAGCCTCATCTGGAGTTTCTTCTCTTGTCAGTTCTTTCCAGAGGCCTGGAATCTGTTCCAAATTGCTTGGCTTCTTTTGACCCTTTACCTTCTTATGTCCTCTGCTCTGCAGCTCAGCTTCCCACTTGACTGAGAAAACAGAGGTCATCATGGGTGATCTCCCTTAGCTTCCTACTCCCTTGCTAAAATTCACGTAGATCCATATGCATTCTCAGCTTTCCTTTATTCCAAGCCAGCCCAGCCGTCTGTGCCTTTGATCGCATCCACTCCCACTGCCCTGAACCTTGCTCTGTTAGTCACCCCTCCTTCTCTCCTTTCACATGTGTTCAGTGTCTTTCTTGGTCTCTGTGCACATTTATATCTCCTGTCTGAACAAATAAGCATTCCCATTATCTTGCACCCCCTCGAGCTACTGTTCTGTTCCTTCATCTTGCTCATCCCTTTTTTTGTCCACATTTCTCAAGAATTGTCTGTATTTCTTGGCACATTTTCCTGTTCCCAATTGTTCACCCCACGACAGCTGGCTTTAGACCCACTCTTGTGGAACTTTTCTATATTGACACTGTTCACCTTGCTCTCTTTATTCACACGTGCTGTTTCCTTGGCTGGCTGATACAGTCTGATTTTTTTCATGCCCCTCTGACCATTTCTTCGGTCTCTTCTGTACTCTTCCTTAGCCAGCCCTTTAAAAGTAACTTGTCTCAGGGTCTGTCCTTGGTTACTGCACTTCTCATTTGACACAATCTCATTTACTTCTAGGATCTCACTACACTTCAGTGTCAGCATCACCCAGAACACCGGTCCAGACTCCCTTCTTTCAGCCTCAGACCTGTGTGTCCAATTTCGTAATAGATGTTTTCTCCTGCATGTCTCCAAATACCTCAGATATGTGCAAAATGAGATTTATTATCCACCCCTCCACCAGCACTTTAACTCGTTTGTCTTATTTTCTGTTTCAGCTTTTGGTGTTACCATGAGATGATCAGCTCAAGATGGACACCACTGATTCTCAACCTCACTTGGAGCTTCTCAGTCCTTTCTCTGCATAGGATTTCCTCTCTGGTCATCTAGGCTAAAGCCTAAATGTCACTTTTGATTCTTTTCTCTGCTCTACTCACATGTTTACTCCATTTCTAAGTCATTTTAATTTTTGCCTCCTAAGTCTTTCTGGCTCCTTTCCCTTCCCTTCCAGGTGTATCACTACTCATTGAGGCCCTTATCATTTCCTTTCGGGATAAAATTGTCTCACAGCTTCCCAATTACGCTTTCTTTTACTAATACAGCCATCTCAGCCAGACCTCTTGTGTATTCAAATAGTGAGCTCTTTAAAGTGCAAAATTGACATTGTCTCCTCGCTGCTCACAAACCCTTCAGTGATCCCCGTACACCTGCAGGATAAGGTCACAGCCTCCGAGACATGATTAGGTCTTTCCAGCCTTGTTTCTTCTTGCTCTGCTCCATATTTGCTGCTTCAGCATCACCAAACTACTTGTTCTTCTTTTCTTGCCTCTGTGCTCTAGCGCATGTTGTCAACCTCTTGCTTGACATGCCTGCCACACCTCAGGGCATTGTGCAACAATCTGCCACAGGTGTCATATTTCTTAGGGGGCTTGCCTTGAAGGGATTCCTTCACAGAGTAGTCAGAGCAGCATCTGCATTTCTCTTGCAGCATTTACTTCACTCTGCCTCATCGTACTGATCCATCCATCTGAGGCTTAGGGAAACTAACATCTGAAAGTAAACTTCCTGTGACTGAGGATCTGCCTGGTGCTCTGCTGAAGATTGGAATTCACATTCTAAATGATCTGCCACTTTCCCTGACGTGTTACCTTTTGTTCTTGGTTCTTGACTTTTATTCCTTTGGTTCTTTTCCCCCAGAATTCACTTCTCTTCTCCCCCAGTCATCACCTGGGGATATCCTCCTCAGCTTTGAAGATACGTGTATGGTGCCTGATCTTCCTTTAAGGCTTCCTCCCCTCTCTCTCCTATCCCATCCCGCCACGCGTGTGCTTTTAGTGCTGCTGCTGCTAAGTTACTTCAGTCGTGTCCGATTCTGTGTGACCCCATAGACAGAAGCCCACCAGGCTCCCCCATCCCTGGGATTCTCCAGGCAAGAACACTGGAGTGGGTTGCCATTTCCTTCTCCAGTGTGTGAAAGTGAAAAGTGAAAGTGAAGTCGCTCAGTCGTGTCTGACCCATAGTGACCCCACGGACTGCAGCCTACCAGGCTCCTCCATCCATGGGATTTTCTAGGCAAGAGTACTGGAGTGGCTTGCCATTGCCTTCTCTGGCTTTTAGTGCTAAAGGCCTTCGTATCTTCATTGAGCCCCAACACAGTTGATCCAGTATCACACACGTGTGTGCTTCTTTCTCTGTCTCCACCTTTCTGTCAGCGACATTCATTGAGCATCTTCTGTATTCCAGGCAGCACACCAGGGGTGCTCAGGGGATTGTGCTTCTGCCCTCGGGGAGCACAGGGGCGGATGTGTTACAGACTGTGAAACAGTATGAGTTCCTCCTTATCCAAAATAATACCCTTTAATTATTTATTTTCTGCAGAAACCTGCTAGAGTGTGTCCCTGACTGGGCCTGTGAAGCAAAGAAGATAGAAATATTAGACGTGAGCTATAATCTGCTGACAGAGGTTCCCATGAGGTATTCATGTGTTAATATATATATAATGTATGTATTTAATTAAATAATTTTCCTATATTTGGGTTGCCTGTCACGGATGCTTTGATTCATCTGTTTGGTAAACACTGATTATCTGTTGAGTGCAGGGCAGCATGAGTGCTGTAAGGAATACAATAACACGTCAGGCCTAGTCTTGGCAGGCAAGGAACTTAGTAAGCAGACAGTAAGGGTAACCTGTGCACAGATAACTGTGATACAGTGTAACAAGAGTTGCTGGCAGAGGTCAGTGACTTGTTAGTGATAATAGAACATTTGTACTGAGTGATTTGTTATGAGCTGGGCAATGTTCTAAGAACTTTACTTTCATTATCTTATTTAATCCTGTGTTAACCTTATTTTATAGGTGCTGTTACCTTCATCTTACAAATAAGGAAACTAAAACTTTGAGTGGATAGATAGTTTGTCCAGTGTTGCAGTTAACTAGGAAGTGATAGGAGCTGGCATTTAAATGTAGTCATTCTTACTCCAAAGCCTCACTTTTGGCCACTGTGCTGTATAAATAACATGCCTTAGAAATTCAGAACTTTGAATAATTAGGGGATGCTGTGTGGAGAATACCTGTTTGAATTGACCTTTATAGGATGGTGGGGTTTCTGTATGTGGAGGGGAAAAATAGAGACATTGGTGGATGAGGGATGGTACCAAGATGTGTAATGTGAGGTCATTACCTCGCAGAATCTTTAAAAGTGTACGGGAGGCTTTGAACATAGTAGATATGAACGTAGCATTAGAGTCAGTCTTTAATCCAAATCCTGACTGTACCATTTACTACATGTGATGTGAGATCTTTGGCAAACCAAAGTCACTTAACCCTTCTAACCTAATTGTTAAATGACCTGGCACATTTTAAAAACTGAATAAGTCATAGTTTTTGTTATAATACATTTTTTAATTAACTTCTTATAATCAATTATATTCATGTTAATAAATTCACTGAATTTCCGGTGCTGTCTAGACTTAAAATCTAAATTGATTTATGGCACAAATTGCTTTTTGTGTTTGGGGCTGTGTGCTTTCATTAGTTCGTCTTGCCCCAGAATGACCTGAATGACTTCCTGGTGGGTGGTGGGTAAACATATGGTCGTGGCTGCTTTCTTGGCTCAGGCACCTGTCGGTGATGATACTGTCTAGAAGAACACGTTTCTGTACATTTACTGATTTTAGTTAAATAGCCAAGGGCAGACTCAGGAAGAGAGATTTAAGCCTGGTTTTTTTTTGTTGTTGTTTCTTTTTGCTCTGTCCCCTTAGAATCCTTAGTAGCTTGAGTCTTAGGAAACTAATGGTGGGACACAATCACGTGCAGAGCCTTCCCACTCTGGTGGAACACATCCCTCTGGAGGTGTTGGATGTCCAACATAACCTGCTCACCAGGCTGCCAGATACTCTCTTCTCTAAGGCCTTAAAGTAAGTGCTGTAGATTTTATTGAGGACCATGGGATAAGCAAACTACCTGGACGTGTCATCGGAATGACCTTTGAGACTATCTTTACAGAGTGTTTACTTCATAGTCCGGCACAGGTAGACTTATTTGCAGTTTGTATGGAATAAAATATGACACTGTCTTAGGAGGCAGGAAGCTTCAACACAGAAGCTGAAATAACCATCAAATACTTGGAAAGTTATGATGTTATTAACAGGTTTCAAGAGCTTGGGAAGTTTCAGGCTTTCATCTCAGAAAAGGAATACAGTTATGATCTTCAAAGAGAGGCTGTAGTGTTCTGATATAGCTTCTTTGGGCACTTTTCAGCTTTTGCCTTAGGAGAAAAGGACATACCACTGAAGTTAATTTAGTTTTTGCTTCTAGCCTTGCCAAGCTATCATTAAGTTACACTCTTTATCTGCAGGCCTTTTTTACTCCCTGCTTTGAAAACTATGCATTTAAATACAACATTGTTCCAAAAGTATTACTTGCTTTCTCATTGTAAATTAACAGATAGTAAATTTTCCTATTTTAATACCCATAATCAGGTTTATTTAATACGTATGTCACCATTCATTGAAAACTAGTTTTTAATTATAGTCTTCTGCAATATGGAGAAGGCAGTATTGTCTTAGAGAGAAGCAGTAGTAATTAACATAAGGCTGCAGGACGCATACAAAAAGCATTTAGCCCGCAAGCGTCTGGCTTGTTCTTTGTTTGGCAGCTTTGTTGTTGTCAAGTTGCTCAGTTGTGTCCGAATCTTTGTGACCCTGTGGACTGCAGCATGCCAGGCTTTTGGCAGCTTATACATCTCTTAATGTATGATATAGTTGGTTGGATTTTCCTAAAAATCTTTGGAAATTCTAAAAAATGCAAGAAGGAAATTTTCTCTTTGAAAAGTTTACATGGAGTCTTAGTGCAGTAACATTTGTTAATTAGCAAGTATCTGTTAGTAATTCTTTACAATGCATTTCATTCTGATGAAATCTGAATAAAATTAGTTTACAGTCTTAGAATCTGTAGTAAGGAAGTTACCTAGAGATTGTAGCAAACTGTCAATGATATTTACTAGTATCTTTGCACAGAGAATTTGGGACATACAAAGATACAGACACACAGTACCCTCAATAACTTAAAAGCTAACTGGAAATACAGATCACCCAGTTTGAGGATGACTTAAGAACACATAAGTTTAATAATATATTAACTGCCTTTTATTGAGCACGTTCTATATGTACCAAACTCCGTGTTAGGCAGATTTTTTAAAATCATACCATGTTTTACTTATTAGATGGGTGAAGGTTAAAGTGAATTATGATATTCAGTGTTGACAAAAGTATGAGCCAGCGCATTCTTTATATCCTTCTTGTGGGAGTATATAGTTTGTTATAGCCTTTCTGGAGCTGATCTTGGCAATATATGTATAAAAATCTTAAAGATATATGTAGCCTTTGACCCCACAGCTTCTGCTCCGGGAATGTAGCCTAAAGAAATAATTGGGTATGGGCTCAAAGATATTCATTACAATGTTTATAATAACAAACAATTGGGAATAGCCAATATGCCCTTTATTAGGGGATTATAGAGGTATTGGCTAAATAAATGATTCTATTCAAATCAGACAAAAATTTTTCCAAAGGGTGACTTCACAGTTCACATACTTGTGAATGTGATACTCAGCAGCATCCTTTCAGTGGACATACAGACAGAAAAATATGAAGCTGGGTTAGAATCAAGCCAGTGCAGAAGCCCAGGAACTTAACTGGCATGAGTTGAGTAAAAGGAACTTTCATTGGATAGAGTCAAGCAGAGAAAACACCCTGGAGGAAATTATTTTGTCGTCAGTTTGGGAGCATGGAAAGGCATTGTTACATACTAAGATGGCATGATGGTTTCCATATCAGAAGGCAGCAAATAGCCATAAAGGAAATGATGGTTTGCATGTGTCTGTCAGTCTCAGATACTTGAATGCATCCGCAAATAGTCTGGAGTCTTTGCCATCTGCCTGTGCTGGGGAGGAGAGTCTGAGTGCGCTACAGCTGCTTTACCTGACCAACAATCTCCTGACAGACCAGTGTGTGGCCGTCTTGGTGGGGCATCCACACCTGCGCATCCTGCATCTTGCAAACAACCAGCTACAGACATTTCCTGCAAGGTAAACAGATCCAGACTCGGATCGTTTCTGACATGTAATGTGATTCTGCATTTGTCAGACTACATCACAGCTCTTTTACTGGGTGCTCTTGCTTTATGTTGACTGATTTACCAATTCCTTACTTGAATGAGAAGGTCTGTTTGTACCCTTTTGTAAGTATTGTTAACCACAGAGGTTGTGGTTAAAATGTGTTTAATTCTTAGTATATAGGTTGAATGTCTGCTGTATGTCAAGACCTGTGTACATACTAGGGAGACAGTGATAATTAAGTTGCAGTCTCTGTTCTCAAGGAACTTGCATTTAAATTAGGGAAATAGACGAGTATTATTATATTGGCAGTTACAGTGCAGTGTAATAAATGCAGGATGTTAAAGATATGTGCAGGTAGCTGCACTGCAGAGATGAATAGTATTTAGCCAGGCTACATTTATAAGACATAAGAGAGACATTTGGTGGTGTCAAAGTTTTAAACAGCATCAGTGGAGAAATAAGTATCTTCCAAAATACCTTTGATTAAAAAATTTTTTTAGAAAATTTGACTCCAGAAAAATCCATGAAGGTAGTTATTAAAAATTGTGTTTTCAAAACCTAAACACATAGGAAAATGACATTTGATATAATTTGAGTGAAATTATATATATATATCTCATAAAATTATATTTGATACAATTTGAATGAAAACTTTTTTTCTAGTTTTGTTTTACAAATTTTCTTAGAAATGTGTTAAACATGGAAAACAGAGATGTAATTTTTGTGATTGTTTATAAAATATTTGGAGCTTATAGAAGACAAGTGCAATAAACTTGATTGCTTCCTTGAAAGAACTTGAGCAATAGCTTTTAAAGTGAATGCAGAATCTTAATTTCAGGATGTGATATATCTCTTGAATCCTAGCAGATTAGTTCATTTGGCCTCAAATATGTTCAGATAAAGTGAAAATGACACACCGCTGATAAGTTTTATGAGTTTATGAAGCTCTTGGGAAATAACAGATGTAATAGTCTTGAAACTTATGAAGTCCTCCTAATTTGATGACACTTACTGTTGGACTAGAGTAATCTGAATACCGATAATAAAACTAAATGGAATTCAGGAGCAGAGTTTTAAGGAAAATATGTGTTCTGACCTGAATCTTAAGTCCGCAGGCATCTCCTGAACAGTGTTATAATTGCATGGGCACAGTCCAAGGCTTCTGTTTTCTTTGGACTGTGTTCAGAATCCAGCACAGTTCTGGGTGCTCACTAAGAGTCTGATTGAGATATAGATGCTGTGTCTCTGTGTAAGAGAAAAGCATGAGGTTTGGACATGGGAACACCTTAAATATATATGATTAAGTTTTTAAAAAAGTTATAAAACAGTACATGTAATAAGCATCATGTTTTAATAAAAAAATAGGGTTTCATGCATTAAAAAGGACAAGAATACTCACCACCAAATTGTTATCGGAGATTAAATATGGTCATGGGGTTAAAAGTTTTTTTTTTTTTTTTTATATATTCAGCTTTATTTTTCAATATTCTTCAGTGAGTATTACTGTTGTAATAAGAAAGCAATTTTAATTCACGGAACTTAATTATTAAAAGTATTTATCAGTATTATGAAATTATCTGTGATATATGAAAAGGGCAGAGTTAATGCAAAATCTGCATATGAAAAATTTGACAAGAAATTCAGCAAAATGAAAATAACTTTTTCAGATTGGTGGTGGTACTATGGATTTATTTTTTTTATTTTCTAAACTTTCTGTTGTGGGTTTCCCTAGTAGACCAGTGGTAAAGAATCCACCTGCAATGCAGGAGACGTGGGTTTGATCCCTGGATCGGGAAGATCCTCTGGAGAAGGAATACCCACTCTAGTGAATGTTGCCTCCGAAATCCCATGGACAGAGGAACCTGGGAGACTGCAGTCCATGCGGTCACAAAGAGTCAGACATGACTTAGCAAGTAAACAACGATAACAAACTTCTGTTACAGCAGTTTATTATCTTTACAGTTTTTAAAAATCTAAATAAAGATATTAAGCCCTCTGAAGCTATTCTGCTTACTGCATAGAAAGCTTGGCTTACTCCAGTGGGACAGTGTGAATGGCCTGCATCACAGCCCATGGCACAGGGCTGTATCTATGCTGAGCACTCGATTAATGTTTATAGAAGCTGGATTTTGTTATGAATAACTGTGGAAATTAAAAGTGAAGGGAATCTTAAGTGATACTTTAGTACAACTTTTTATTTTATAGCTGAGGCGATTGATGTCCACTGACACTAACTTACCCAGTATTTTGCTACTAGTTGGTGGCAAAGCAGTACCGTAATTAGTTGATTAGTTAACCCTGGGAATATGTTCCTGCCCCGAAGATCCAGCAGCTGCACTAGAACCATGGGATACTCCAGCCCTCAAAGTGCACTGAGAGGGAGGCAGATGAGGCTGAGTGTCGGCAGGAATATTTGTTCACCGTGGTGGCTGTTCATTCTGGCCAGTTATCAGGCCACAGGCTGGTCCACTCTGTACTCTGGCTGCTGTAGAACTTGCTTGGCAGCTGCTTGTTTAGGTGCAGTGTGGTATTTTGGTGTTTCTTTTTCAGCAAACTAAATAAATTGGAGCAGTTGGAAGAACTGAACCTAAGTGGTAACAAGCTTAAAACCATCCCCACGACCATTGCGAACTGCAAAAGGCTGCACACTCTGGTGGCCCACTCCAACCACATCAGTATTTTTCCGGAAATACTGCAGTTGCCTCAGATCCAGGTATTTCTGTGTGCTGTGTCATGGGGTGATGGCTGGAGTGTGACTCAAGAAAGTGGCAGTTTGGGATCACAGTATATTTAATTGACTCTTGGGAAGAAATGAAATTCCCTTTGAGGATCTAGTAGGAGTTTGAACGTTAGGGAGTTAAGAATTAACTTAATCTCTCCCTTTTCCTCTCAGTTTGTAGACCTAAGTTGCAATGACTTGACCGAAATCCTGATTCCAGAGGCTCTGCCTGCTGCTTTACAAGACCTGGACCTGACAGGAAATACAAATCTGGTTCTGGAACACAAGACACTGGACACATTTAGGTAGGAAGACGTCTGAAGTTGAATCCATGTGTGCTTCTACTCCCACCAGCCTTGTGTGGTTCTTCATAATGACTATGCAGACCTCAGTTTATTAAAGCTGTAGGATGACTTAGCTCATAAAGCCCCTCGGTTCTCTTCTTTAATCCAGTTTGTGTTGGGTGTTCTGTCCAGCAGTCAAGCTCAGCATCACGGTTGCTGCTCAGCTGCACCCCAGTACCTTTACAGGGCACGTATGGGGCTGCATCCCACAGGCCTGCAAACCCTATACTTGCCCAGCCTCACAACCAAAGAAAGAGCCCAGAGGCGGCAACAGAGACATCATGGTTTAAAGGGTAGGGGGTTCTTATTTGTTTGAACCAAGGTCCTAGAGCAACACTCCACCACGTGCAGCAGATGGCATGCAGGACGTGGTCCTTTACTGCAGAGGGGGAAGGCATCGGTTACCTGGGAAACAGCAGAGGAGCACGCCCCCTCACTGTGCCTTTGATAAACTGTCATAATAGAGATAGTTCACATCTAAAGATCAGAGTCACTAGCTAGGGCTGGGTGAAGTGGTGGGAGGTCAGGGGTGGGGTGGGGAGTTACATATGAGTTTATGATTAGACTGTCTGATTAAGAGGGAAGGTCAGTCAGGTGAGTAGGGTATGAGGGAGACAGGAATTGGTCAAGCAGGGGAGGTACAGAGAGCAAGAGAACAGCTATCTTGAGTGGTCTGATCATATAGCAGGCATAGGTAATTTTGGTGGCACAGATTATATTGTGTTACATCTAAGACAGTGCAGAATCACTCAGTGTACCAAGATTTCACTGTATCAGAATACTTCAACTAAGTAGATGGTTGAAACTTAGAAATCTTTGTTGTGCTTAGTTTTTCATTGAAATGAATGGTATCAGTTATTACAAAATTGGCTCGTATGTCTTCCTCCTATCCCTTTTCTTTCTTTTCCTTCTTGGTCTGTGGGTCAGCAGACTACTTTCTTGGGTCTCTCAAACTGAGTCTTGGTATGTCAACAGATTATTCTGTAAAAACAAATTATTGTTGGGATAGCTTTTGTAAAATAGAGACGCATGTAAAGTTTAAGCCTCCCTTCCT
Organism: Moschus berezovskii; assembly: GCF_049115385.1. NCBI lineage: Eukaryota > Metazoa > Chordata > Mammalia > Artiodactyla > Moschidae > Moschus > Moschus berezovskii. The sequence continues at coordinate 23,847,754 of NC_142481.1, read as the reverse complement.
CCACTTCCCACAGCCATATCACCACCCTGAAAATTGATCAGAAACCTTTCCCAACAACTGATTCTACAGTTACATCAACCTTCTGGAGCCACGGACTGGCTGAGATGGCAGGGCAGAGAAACAAGTAAGTATCATGGCCATGAAGACTGAGAAAATTCTCCTGACATTTGGGAACAGAGCTAATGCTGAAAGCTAGGCCATGTTCTCCTGGTTTGACATAAACAAATCACAGAATGTCAACATCAGATAAGATTCCTCTGAGACCGTGAGCCGGTAAGACACAACAAGATGAATGTGCACAGAACACTCACACACCACCTCATGACTAAGATGGGTGACTGCGTGACCGCTCCTTTCTTTATCAATCACAGCTCTGTCCCCATGCTAACCTTCTTGCCCTGAAGTTAAGATTTGTTGAGATTATCAACCATAGAATAGCCCTGCTTTCTTTTTTTATTTAATTTTTTAAAATAGTTTTTTCTCTCTTACTAATATGTATATTTAAAATTTTTTGGCTGCAGCAGGTCCCTGACGGGGACCAAACCTGTACTCCCTGCCTTAGAAGGCAGATTCTTAACCACTGGACCAACAGGGAAGTTGCAGAATAGCCCTGCTTTCTGACAACACCCAATCTAGTATGACCCCCCACTTTGTTAGACTTTCCCCAGAGTGATCCAGCCAAACCCAAATCCTGTACTAGGTTTTTTTCAGTACCCACTAATATACTCACAAGTCCCATGGTGTGCTTTCTCTTATTGTTACATGATAAACCCAACTTGTTGAGCTACAGGTGTATTGTACACTTTGGGGAAGTCTTTGACGGAAAGGTGTTGATAGTAGGCCTTTATCACTACTGAGAAAAAACATCTTTCTCGCCTTCTGTAACACTGCAAAAGTAATATGTACTGCTCCTGAATGTGGCTGAATTCCCCCATTTCTTGACATCAACTCTTTAAGATGTTGCTTACTTATCTTCTGTAACAGGTTTTTCATGTGTAGATGGGGATTTACCACTATTCTTCTCTGCTCTCAATCAGCACTTAATTTTTTATTTTTTAAGTTTTTGGCTGCACCACACTGCATACAAGATCTTAGTTCCCTGACCAGGAATCAAACCTGTGTTCCTTGTGTTGGAAATGAGTCCTAACCACAGGACTGCTAGGGAATTCCCTTCCTTTTTTAAAGAAGGCTCCCTGGAGAAGAATGCTTTGCCACTGACTTTCTCTGTTTTTCTTCTGTTTCTGTAATAGGTTATGTGTATCTGCTCTAGCTGTGGATAACTTTGCAGAGGGGGTGGGAGCTGTGTATGGGATGTTTGATGGTGACCGGAATGAGGAGCTCCCTCGCCTTCTCCAGTGTACCATGGCGGATGTGCTTTTGGAAGAGGTGCAGCAGTCAACAAATGACACAGTTTTCATGGTTAATACCTTCTTGGTATCTCACAGGTAAGCAGGTGGGTTGAATAATTCCTAACCTGGCCCTGCCTAAGTCAGAAGGTCTGGGTCTCAATTATAAGTACAGGAGCAAGGTGAGATCTTGATTTTAGTCATGACAGTTCTGTCCATCAGCATGGAACATGGAGACTGTGGCTTTTTAAAGAGCCTGTGGGAGCCATCTGTTTTCTCTCTTGAAACCAAAGGCTGCTGAGAATCTGGAAAGCCCAAACATCATGTGTAATAGGTTATGTATGTGTTATGTGCATTTGAGGGAAGGAAAGTGGTAAGCCTCTGTAAGATTCTCCTGAGGGTCAGTGACCTACAGAGGTTAAGCACTCATCAGATTCTTGTTTTTAAAATACTTATTATTGAGGATTTACCAACTAATCTTGCTGATGCCTAAGCCACTTAAAGGCAAACACCCTATAAACCAAACTGTTGAAAATCTCTTCGTGGCTAATAGAGCATCTTGCCCAGCAGGTGGGCTGCTTAAAGCATATGTACAACTGAGAGAGTGACCCTTTGCATACTCAAGGTTCAGATGGAACAGCCTGGAGCCCAAGCTGGTTTCACTTGTCATTATAACACAAAGATGTTAGGAAAGAAGTCTATTTTTCAGTAATAGAATTGAGCCTAGGGATTTGGCAAAATAAAGCATTTGGGAAAGGAAACTCAATTTATGAAGCACTTCTCAAGAGCTGGGCACAGTTTCAAGCATTTTTCATACTGTATCTTTAATTTTCTAAATAAGCCGAGGAGGTGAGTATTTTAATCGGAAAAGTTTCTTGGAGCATTAACTTGCTGAAGATCTATAGCCCATAAATGGGAGAGCTGGAATCTGAAACCAGATCTTTCTGATAGCATCTGCTCTGTGCTTAGCATTGTGTACCAGGTGCTGGGGGTTGGGGTAGACGCCATGTGCATGAGAGAAATAGAAGGAAAACTATGGACCTTCTTTTGGGGAACTTACAACCTAAGTAAGTGGTTCAGAGTGTTGTTCTAGGACCAGAAGCCTCAGCATCACCAGAAACTTGTTGGAATGTAGATTACTGGGCCAGCCCCTTCCCCACTGAATCAGAAACTTAACAAGTACTTCAGGTAATTCTGATTTGTTTCAGTTGGAAGCCACTGAGTTAGGTTATTGCAGATTATGATCAATCAGAAGCAGCAGAGAAAGCTACCTTTTCATTGTCTTCTCTGCACCCACTCTTTTGGTAAAATTTCTTAGCTAAGAGTAGAAGGCAAAGCTCTCTTCACCATCATCACTCATATGAAGATGGATGAGGGTGAGGTGGGTTCATGGTCAACAGAAAAACGAGGAAGTCTTGGATGTGAAGGACCACTGCTTTCTTCTAAAACTAGCCGTGTTTTCATTTTCTTTTCTTTCTAAACAGGAAATTAGGAATGGCTGGCCAGAAACTAGGCTCTTCGGCTCTCCTTTGTTACATCCGTCCTGACACTGCTGATCCAACGAATAGCTTTAGCTTGACTGTGGCTAATGTTGGCACATGCCAAGCAGTCCTGTGTCGAGGTGGGAAGCCAGTACCACTCTCTAAAGTCTTCAGCCTGGAACAGGATCCAGAGGAGGCTCAGAGGGTGAAGGACCAAAAAGCCATCATAACAGAGGTAAATCTTACTTTCCACCAGTCACTTCTACTCCTCGAATCTAATGAATGCTATTCTACATAGAACAATGGAAGTCCATTTTCTTCCTATTAAGCCTTGTAAATTTTATTCAATCCAGATAATAGTAATAGAAGAAAATCTAATGAGCAGCTAATGACTGGCAGAGAGAAAGAGCAAAGTAATTAGAAATGAAAAATCCTAAACTGTGGTCTTTAGACTTAGATCTAACATGTGAAATAAATGTAAATGTCCCCCTTGGTTAATTTTCATCTGGTTTCTTATTCCAAAACACAAGAAGAAAAGTTTTATAGTTCTGAAGTACAAAGTTTCACAGTAGTTTTACTGTTTATGGCTGAATATATTCTTTTTTTTTCTTTATAAAAGAAGCATCAATATTTCTAGTATTTCATAACTCTTCTCCTTTTTCAGAAGTTAGCATAGGACTTTTGCTTTCAAAGAGACTTTAGCAACTACATGTGAACATTGTTTACTGCAAAGCAGAATTTTGTTCAGATCTTCTGCCCATATTTAATTGTTTATTTCTTGACTGTTGAGTTCTTTGTGAATTTTGGATACAAGTCCTTATCAGAAATGTTTTGCAAATATTTTCCCAGTCTGTGGCATGTCTTTCATTCTTTTAGTAGTGTCTTTTGCAGAGCAGAAGTTTTTAGTTTAATGAAGTCCCACTTACCAATTTTCTTCTTCATGGGTCATGCTTTTGGTGTTGTATTTAAAAACTCATTGGCAAACCCAAAGTCACCCAGATTTTCGTCTGTGTTGTCTTCTAGAAGTTTTGTCTTTTACATTTAGACCTGTGATTTATTTTGAATTAATTTTTTTTTGTAGTAAGTATAGGTTGCTCCATGTCCAGATTTTTTTTTTTGGACATGTAAATGTCCAGTTGTCCCAGCAGCAAATTGCCTTAGCTTCTTTGTCAAAGATCAGTGGACTCTTATTTGTGTGGGTCCGCTTCTGGGCTGTCCTGTCCGAATTTTACAATAAGGACTGTCTAAAAGATTCCATCCAAGGAAGCACAAAACCAAAAAATTATCCTTCTAATGTGGTTGATGCTATGAAGATTCTGGAACTATGATCTTAGGAGGGTCTTTCAGTCAGAACAAATGAAAGATAAAAGATAACTTTTTATTTGATTAGTCTATTACAGAATTTAATTAATGCTGTTTAGATTTTTCTTAGGGAGTCCTAGATAAGTAGGAAACATTTTTATAATTATAGACATGTTTGTTTGTTACCTGCTTAAACATTGTACTTTCATTGTTTTGTTTAACCTTCACAATAACCCCCATGAAAGAAGTGCTTTTATTTTTATTTCACAGATGAGGAAAATAAAATTACAAATTTTTAGAGTTTGTGACAAGTTCTGATAAATAAGAGTGCCAGGATTTTCACCCAAAGAATGACTGCAGCTATGAAATTAATATATTGAGAGCTTAGGTGGTTTTCTTTGGTTTTCTCTTAAGAAATCAGTATGAAGCATCTGGCAGATGAACATGCCCAGCCTGCAACCAGGGTTATTCCTTTTGTTCTGAGTTTAGAATTATATCATTCTTGATACAACCCTTAGAGAGTAGGTAAATTATGCCATGGATTCAGACTTTCCTTTTCTAGGCCAAATAACTTCAGGGATTATTCAGTGCTTTAGCTATAAAGATTCTCTTACGCAGTTAATATCTTCAATCCCAACTCTGCCTTTGGCTGTGCTGGATCTTAGTTGTAGCATATGGGATCCAGTTGCCTGACCAGGGATCGAATCTGGGCCCCCTGGATTGGTAGTGTGGAGTCTTAACCACTGAACCACCAGAAAAATCCCCCAACTCTGCTTTTAAATGAGAAGTCATTTTTAGTGACCCATCTGAGTTTTGGCCCCTGCCAGAATACGAGTGATGAAGAATTAATGATAGTTTTGTTTATTGTTTTCCTAACAGATGTTTCTCTATTTAAGAACATGCTGAGGCCTATACTTAATGTTAGAGCAAATATCTTTTGAGATGGAGGTACCTTTTAACCACTTAATTTTTATCGGTTTTAACTCAGTCCTCTCAACTGTTTGTGGTATAATACCCATTTGATATTCTGTCCTTTTGGAATTCTATACATTTATTTTTTGTAAATCCACTTAAAATTATAACATGTCAGTTCAGTTCTATTGCAGAGCCCTAAGAGTTGTGATCTAGAAAGATATAAAATTGTGTGTCACTGTTGCTTGTTTCTCAAAGTTTGCATTCTGCTTATCTCTAGGACAACAAAGTGAATGGGGTGACCTGCTGTACCCGGCTGCTGGGCTGTACATACCTCTACCCCTGGATCCTCCCCAAGCCCCACATATCTTCCACTCCACTCACCATTCAGGATGAGCTGCTGATTCTGGGAAACAAAGCATTGTGGGAACACTTGTCATATACAGAAGCGGTCAATGCAGTACGCCATGTGCAAGACCCATTAGCAGCTGCCAAGAAGCTGTGCACATTAGCCCAGAGCTATGGTTGTCAGGACAATGTGGGGGCGATGGTGGTTTATTTGAACATTGGTGAGGAAGGCTGTACTTGTGAAATGAATGGGCTCACGCTCCCAGGTCCTATGGGATTTGCTTCAACCGCCATCATCAAGGACCCGCCCAAGCCGACCACTCCTTCCTCCAGTAGTGGTATTGCCTCTGAGTTCAGTAGCGAGATGTCCACTTCAGAGGTGAGCAGCGAGGTGGGGTCCACTGCTTCTGATGAACATAACACTGTTGGCCTGGATGCTGGCTTGCTTCCGAGGCCAGAGAGGCGCTGCAGCCTCCACCCGGCGCCTACTTCGGGGGTGTTCCAGCGCCAGCCCTCTTGTGCGACTTTCTCAAGTAACCAGTCTGACAACGGCCTGGACAGTGATGATGACCAGCCGGTAGAAGGGGTCATAACAAATGGCAGCAAGGTGGAAGTAGAAGTAGATATCCACTGCTGTCGGGGGAGGGATCTTGAGAACTCACCCACCCTTCCAGAGAATTCTCCTGCCCCGTGCCCCGAGGACCGTGCTCGAGGATCGTTCTTTGGGATCCGAAGACAGAACAGTGTGAACAGTGGCATCCTCCTGCCAGTGAGCAAAGACCGGACGGAGTTACAGAAATCTCCCTCCACTTCCTGTCTCTATGGAAAGAAGCTCTCCAATGGCTCTATCGTACCCCTGGAAGACAGCCTGAACCTCATCGAGGTGGCCACCGAAGCACCCAAGAAGAAAACCGGCTATTTTGCTGCCCCCACTCAGCTGGAGCCAGAGGACCAGTTTGTCATACCTCGTGACCTAGAAGAAGAAGTGAAGGAACAAATGAAACACCACCAGGAAAGCAGGCACGAGCCTGAGCCCAGTGAAGAGGATCGGACCGAGCTCCCGGAGGAGTTTGATACTGCGCTGTAGTCCTCCCCCAGGGGCCATGGCATCGTGTGAGGCTGTAGGGTAGGGGACCCTGCCAGGGGCGTTCTGCCACTGTATCTCTAAACCATAGATGAGAGGGGGCTGGATCTCGGAGGTGGAAATGGTGAGCTGTCAGGGTCTTGCTCTGGATAAGCTAGTCAACACCATCAGTGTTAAGTTTCACATTTAACCTGCATCAGGATCCCCAGGGTTCCTGGGGAGCAGGCAGGCATTACTCTGTATCAGTCCTACCACCTGCCATTAACCCTTTCTCTCCTAGGGAAATTTTGAGAATTTGCCTGCCTGGGCAGGAAAGGGACTATTTCTGTGGAGGAAATAACTGAAGATTGGTTCCTTAATTACTGATTGCTGCTGATGGATCTCTGCGACAGAGAAATCACCTTCTGTCTCAACCTGATGGGATGTGATGTGACTAGTCACATGGCTTTTCCTTCTTCTCTACGAGAATACAGCCTATTGAAATGATGCTTATTGGAAATGTAGAACCAGTCAAACAGATAATTTATGTTTGTGATGTAATGAGAGCACTTTCCACTGACTGTGAACTTTTTATTTTCAAATCTGCACTCGAGCCAATCTTCTTAGAGGCAGCCCCAGATCCTTTGTCCATAGGCAGGATGATCATCGGGAGTTGGGGCCAGCTGTGAGGGTACGAGGAAGGGCCCTGGGAAATGGACTGTTGGATGTCAGACTGTGAAAGTTCCTGAGAAACAGGGGAGTAGGATCTTCTTTGGGGGATGAAGATGGAGGAGGGGTGAGGAACAAGACTACTTCCCCCAAATCACAAAAGGAGAAGAACTGACAAATGCGACACCTGCTAGGAATCTCCCAGAAGATCACAGGAGAGGCATTTGGGGATTGGCCTCTTTCCATAACATGAGGTGGAGATGGCAGTCAGCCTTCTAGTACGCAGGGCCAAGGCTGATGCTGCTCACATCCAAGTAGCCTTTAGTTACAGCTGACGACTCTGAGCAGACTGAGGCTGAATGAGAACAGATGGATGGATGGAGCTTCCAGTTAGACAAGTTCCTTCTCTCATTCTCGAGCCCAGAGATGGTTTTCTAAAACATTAGGAGTGAGTTGAAGTTTCAACTTTTAATAGTTAACAGAGTCTTCTGAAAATGCTTATCCACCTCACGTGGCTTCACAGTACTGGGCTCAATTTCTGAAAAACTTGATTGAGAAAATCCTAAGCTTACAGAAAACCTGGTTTACTGATTTTTTTTTTTTTTTTTGCACATTCCATGTAAGCCTAGCAAAATGCAGTTCCTTCCATATTTCTGTTCCATTGCCTTTTCCTACAAAGTTTTGACATTGCTTAATTTTACCCAGTGGGGAATGTGCTTTGAATTTTTAGAATACTTTGACAATTAAAAAGAAAATAGAGTAGAATCATTTTTAATCTGTTTCATGAGAAATGAAATGTTAAAGATAGGGTTAATCTATACATACATATGTTGGGGGTTTTAAGTTTTGCTGAAGCAGTAGTAGAAAACCAGATGACCTCTCCACAGATAGTTAGGTATCCTCATCTTCTCAGAGGCCTGTACCCATATGTATGTGTCAGTGGGGTACACACTCTTGGAAGATTCCATACCAATGAGTGTCTGGTGTTCAGCCTCTCTAAGATATGAATTTGATTCCCCAAATTGTCAGGAACACTTTTTTCTGTGTCAAACTACTTGTTAGCTACTGAAAATTTTTAGAACTCAGGTCTTGATTTGAAGTGGGGAACATAATATGGTTTATACAGAGTTCAGGTGCTGTAAGAAAGATGGGAACAATAGTGTGTTACCGCCTTATTTTTTTATGGGAAAATGGGGGGAAAATGAAGGAAACATGAAAATGAAGGTAAAACCCAAGATGATTGTGATGAAAATTATTTAATAGTATAGTTTTTTAAAAATTGTCTGTTATCTGTGAACTGTTTGTCTCTTTGTTTTCCACCCTACGCTAATTGGAACCACTACAAAGCCCAGTTATGAAATTACTTAACTGAAATTAAATGTATTTACTATTTAATCAGAAGAACCTTCAAATTCCCAGTGTTCTTTTATGTTTATGTCCCAGGTTTATGTTCAGGAAATGTAGGTTTTATGAAAATCTTTAATGTAGGCTGTACCAAAACCGATTGCTCTTTTTTTGTAACTTCCTTTGATTCATTTCCCTCTATAATTGCTGTTTGTTAAAACAGAGGATGAAAAGGCCATAGCCCATCACCAAAAATTCACAGAACCCTCTTGACCTATGAAGTTATTTACACTTACTGTGTGAGCTGATTAGGTTGTCAGGTGGTGAAAGCCAGTAATCTGTCTCCAGGTGAATGTAATCTGCTTCCCAGGACTTTACCCAGAGGACGCATTCCCCAGGTGGGCAGAGGCCCGTTGATCTCTAGCCCAGAGGTCCCGGCCTCTGCACGATTCTCAGGTCCCTGTGTGTACCTCCCATTTAATGGAGCTGTTTAAGAGAGTTTCTGAAAGAACATCACTCCTGCTTATGGGAGCAGTCCAGGAGTCCCATGGAAGAAAGAAAACTATACAAGTCTTGGCAGCCATGGTATTTTTATTCTTATCCAGATGGATTGGAAATGTATTTGAAAATTTGAATGTTAGTATGTCATAAAGCTACCGTGATACCATAGAGTCATTGAATTACTACTCCTCATTCAAGTGAGGGCTTTCTTATACTACTGTAGAGTGTATGTGCAATAAGTTGATGAATTCATTTTCCTGATGTATAGAAGAGCCAACACGAGCAGCTTGGTAATCATTGGGTGCTATTTTAATTGTTTGTAGCGAGTGCTATTTTCTAGGAGATGGAGCCAGTTAGGTTTGGCTGATCTGCTGAATATCAGATGATGCCCTTCTTTCCATGTCAGCTCTCAGCAAAAGCAGGTACTTGGAAGCCACAGGCTCCCCTCCTCTGTCTACTCAATAATCACTAATGAAGAGACCTCCACAAGGGAGCACTTGGCTGTTGTCGAAAAACATACCAATTATTAAATAGTCTCCAAGCCATTCAGTGATGTCTGCAGCATCACTCTAGAACTGTCTTGTGTCACTTTTTTACTTCCCTCTGGGCGGGGCCTCTCAGACTCCCCCGTTCATGGAGGCAAGTTAATCTTTCTCTCCAGTTAGTGACTTTTGCCCCACAGTTGGGTAAGCACTTCCTAGACTGAGAAAAGCAGCTACAGTAAATCCTGCTCTGTTTCCTTCATTTGGTGAGCAATCAATCACACGTAAGCTCCTTGTATTCTAAATTTCATGCACTTCTCCCAGACGCTATAAGGTTTTCTCTCACTGTTGCCAGTGGAGGTCATCCAGACAGTGAGTTCATATCTTACGGTTTTGTGCAATCATTGTCGTATTGTAGTCCTAAGACTCATTATAGTGTATTTTTGATATTTTTGAAATGTGTTAAATTTTTTAATTCAATAATATGAGCCAGAGCATGTTGCAGCAGATCTATTGTTTGTAAAGAAATAAAAATAACGATAACGATAATAATAAATAAAATAAAATGGAATATCTTTTTCATGGCTTTGTTTTAAAATGGAATACTTATTTTATAAGTACTTTATTTTAGCATGAAACTGTAATTTTCTCTAACTTGTTTGTAGAATTAGTTTCTTAATCAAAAGCACCTTTAGGATTTTTCTGCTTTTTCTTTCTTTAGGGGAAGATAAGTGAAATCACATTTCATGACAAATATGAAGCTATGAGTTAAGGCAAGAATAAATATTTTTTATCACCTTTTAAGCTGAAATAGCAATAAAGATTTTTTACATTAAGAAATATTATATTCTGACTTGGTTTATATGTTTAAAGAAATCCCAAAGACAAGAAGCATGGTCCTTATTTCCATGCAGGTTATTAGCTGATGAAAGGGAACTCATGAATAATCTACTCCTCTTAAACCACAGGGCTACCAACGATACAGAAGAACTAAGTGGATAATCTGGCCATCATGTCTGTCCTAATGGCTTTGGTGTTAGACTTTAAGGCAGTGGGTTTTGGCTCACAAAACCCTCTGATCTAGGTAAGCCTCTAAATTGTTTCCCTCCCCTCTCCCTGTTGGTTGTCTCCCATAATTTCTGGATATCCAAGCAAGATTAGCTACCTCTCACTCCAAATAAAGGCCCAGTTGAAATAATTTTGCAGGTTTCCTCCTCATTTAGCAGAATTTAGCACACCTCCCAGTGTGGTGGGCCCAGTGCCGCCATCTGCTTTCATACCTCAGTTCCATGACACACAAACCTATTCCAGACACCTATTCCAGAGTGGCATAAGTACTTCATGTGACATAATTTCCCCAGTACATCAAACACCACAAGAACACGAGTCACTCGGAACACGTTTCAGTGTGTGATCCACAGGGTCTGAGTTTTGCCTTTGCTACTTAAAAAAGATTTAACTTTAGGCAAGTTCATCTCCCCAAGGCACAGTGTTTTTTCTCGATGTTAAATGGAAATAAGAGTCTCATCAGCTGAGTTAAAATGAGATGATGCCAGCAAATACTTCCTTAGCTCAGCACTGGACTTGGCACTGAGCCGTCGTGACAATGAAATGTCAACCATTGGGTGAGCTACTTAAGCCTTCCTGAACCTTGGTCTCTGAAATGTGAGAAACCTTGACTGATTGACCTGACAAGTGGTAGTAAGGCAAGTTTGGCTAAGACATTTTGAATGTGATGGAGCGTTACTGTAGTGATGAGAGGAACTGAATCAGAGCAGTGCTGTATAGCTGGGCCTGGGCACCATATGGGGGTCACAGAGGCGGAAGTCCTTGTTTTCCCAAGCACCTGACCCAGACATGGCAAAGATCTCAGGACATACTTCAGGGAATAAATCCTAGGTGAGAATAGTGTGTGTTTGGAAGTTTTGGTGGGGGCTGGGGGTGCTTAAGGTAGGAAATGGGTTGTTTGATTTTTGCTGCTGTTAAACCTGTCTTACCATTCAGTGAAAACTGCCAGGGACTCCAGCCACTGCCTTGGGCTAAGGTGGTGGAGCCAAAGCTTCATTCTGTGGCATAGGTGTTTGTATTTTAAGGTCACAATGTGGACTTCTAGTTGATTGTTTTCCTGCAAGCTTTACTTTTTGTAAAAGTATAATCTAGATTTTTTTCTCCCCCTGTTTCTGTACGCGGTTTAGTTTTGATCCTTCACCTGGAATAGGTTTTATAAGAATTAAGAGTAGGATGGATTTAAGAGGTGAGAGAAAAGATGGTATATTCCAGGGAGAAGAGCCAAAAGAACTTTATTTTTGAGATTCTGTGTTAATGAACTGTTACATTATGGAAACAATTCAAGATCATGAAGAATTTATAATTAACCTTTGAAGGACTAATCTGTAGGGCACTGAAAGGGATGCAGAAGTAGACGCCTCCAATATACCTGTATATTCCAGGAAAATCATCTGCTCTATCTTTGCATTCAGCTGAATAACATGTTTTAAGAAGTTTATGAATTATTTCTCACTGTTTGGAGGCTTCATATTTCAGGAAATGATAAAATCTTCCAGGAAAGTGAATTCCAATCAAATAAGTTTAAAAAGAAACTAACCTGGAAAGGTGGCAAAAACCATCTTCTCTGAGCCCTAACGCAGGAATCCTGAGGAGGACCATGCATGCTAAAACCACTTGCCTTCAGGTATCAGGGATCCAGCCCCCCATCTCTAATGGAGGAAGGCTTCTTGGGGACATGGCACACTATCTTATCTAGTGGGCAGGAGAGTTTTCTTCTAAGAGAGAGTCAGAATGGAATTACTCATTTGAAATCTAACCACACAAAGGCTTTAAAATCACTCCCCTGGGATCATATACAGGGGGGAAATGGCATGTTTTTCTTAATGACTTTCTTAAAGTCATTAAGAAATATCAGACAGGCAAGATATTTCTACTGCCTGCTACTGCCTGACGTGTTATTTTCATCTTTCAGAATTCCTCTGGATATTATTTTAAGCTATTATTATTACCTTACCATTTGGCAAGAGAGCCAAACCATAAGCATATATGCAAACTTCCTAATGTTGCTCTTTGTAGTAAAGGTGGAGGTATTTTTTGCATGCTCTCAGCCAACAAAGACAGATAGAAAAATGGGATGATCATCTAGCTTTGTATTGGTTCCAGAAGGAGCATTTGTGAAATCAAGTATATGAAAACCACATATGTGTAAAGTGCGATTTTAATGGACCAGAGAAACAAGGTCGGTTGACTTTAGGTTGCAGTGGATCTCAGAGTACTCCAGACCACACGTATTCTGGTGCATCATTGTGATGTCTCTGCTGTTCCTGGCTGTCCTTGTACTGCTTCTGTTCTTGGTAGCTCCGCAGGGCCACCACCACGCTGGCACCATACATCACCACCAGAAGACAAGCAAAGGTGGCAGCTGCTCCGTCAGTGCCTGCCAGCTGGCAGTTCATCCAGGTGAGACCCTTGCGGGCATAGACCCGCTCTCTAGTCCTGCAAGTGTCTGTGGCATTGATCTGCAAGGCTGTGTGGAGGTAGATGCCGATGCCCACGCAGTAGCCCACTGCCGCCAGGAGGCTGAAGGCGGCCTCCAGGAGGAGCCACTTCCCTGGCAGTTTGTGTAGACTTTTGGCTCCTTGGAGTAGAACACCCAAGGTGAGGACACCGAGCCCCAGAGAAACAGCCACGCCACCGTATATCAGGGGTGCCCGGAGGATTGTGTACTGCTGGTCCAGCTGCCGAACCTGCTCCAGCTCGGTGCCCTCAAAGGGTGAGTAATAGTTGTTCCCAAAGCCGCCGCCACTGGCAAAGCTGGCACTGAATCCGGCCAAGACAAAGTAGGAGGCCACGATACACATGAGAACCATCCCATTCAGTATCACCTCCACTATCTGTATCACACCTAGGAGGAGAGAGACGGGGGATTTAACACCCGGTGAGCTGATTGTGAGGACACAGATTCAACATTAACATCCATGGTTTTGGGGTTTTTTTTGGTTCATCTTGGCAGGGCTTTCTTTTTGGCTACACCATGTGGCATGTGGAACTTTCCTGACTAGAGATCAAATCCATGCCTCCTACAGCGGAAGCATGGAGTCTTAACCACTGGACCTCCAGGGAAGTCCCCGTTTTTCATTTTGTTTTAGCACTCGTGTTTGAAAAACCAAAATGCCACTGTGGAAGAAGTTTTGGCAAACTACACATACACTTACCATGTGACTTTGCAACCTGTACCCCTGAGCATTCACTGTAAAGAAATGAAAATCTAGGTCTACACAAAACCATGTACATGGATGTCAGAGCAAACCCAAATGCCCTCCAGTGGGCGAACGGTTAAACAATCTGGTACAGCCCTCCCAAGGGGAAACTCTACTCAGCGGTGAAAAGGAATGAGCAGTTGATACTCGGAACAGCTCGGATGGCTCTCAAGGGATTCATTATGAGTGAAAAAAAGAAAAAGTCAGACTCCAAAGGTTACATACTGTATGATTCCATTTACATAACAGTCTCAAAATGAGAACAGATTCATGGTTGTCGGAGGATGGGGATGAGTGGGGGGGGGAGGGGTGGGACTGTGAGTGGGGGAGCCAGAGAGATGCCTGATGCTGGTGTAGTTCTGCATCTGACTGTGGTGGTGCTCACACGAATCTACACGTGCGATAAAACCTCCGAGACCTACACTCACACAGATTCCAGCGCATATAAAACTGGTCAATCCTAAACAAAAGCTCTGAAGAGTGGGAGTGCAGGCTCACTTCCCCGCTCTTTGCTGCCTTGTGACTGCCCAAGTCATTGGCTCTAAGCCTCAGATACTTCATCTGACAAATAAATGAAGGTAATGTCTTATCCTACAGGGCTGGGGTGAGGCCCAGATGAAAGCAAGTATGTGAAAATACCTGGAAAATCACAAAATGTTATGCAAGTGGACGGTGATGCTACCTAGTGACATTTATAAAATGAAAGAGGATTAGTAAGAGATTTAGGAAATGGGACAAGTTTATGAAAAGCATGAATTCCAGATATCAGAAAAGCCCTCTGATACACAAAGGGGTACCACAGTGTTTATAAACTGAGCAGCTAAAAACCAGTGTGTTTAAAGTACTTAGGCAACAGCTACTGGGCTTGCTGATTCCATCTCCTGCTGGGCCCACACAAATTCCAAGGAGGTCCACAGGACAGAAGTAGCAATAATTAAGGACTCTGAGAGTTGAGAAGCTACATTCCTCTAATTTAAATCTGAAAATAACAGCAGACCAGAACCGCATACTCCTACTCCAGGCACCATAAACTACTGGCTACTCTCTCCCTATAGCGAATTGACACAGAGATCATTCTAATTCATGGGGAGCAGCTATCTCCCCTAACCATACCTTTCTCTGCCTTGGTTTTCCTTCTGCATGCAATTAATCTCTCACCCTCTGAAGGGAAGTAGGAATGCTGTGCTAATACAAGATGTGGGCAGCCTGAACCTCTCCTTCTGGGACAGATTCTGCCAAAACAACAGAGTCATAATACACAGAGCACATATCTGCCAGCCTGGAATGGAATATATCTAGATCGTGTCAACCACTCCATTGACTACAACAAGCAAGAGGAATAATGGTCTGTTGCCGGGTCCAATGATGAAGAAGTATGGCCACTGGGTATTACTCAGAGCACCAGCCAGGCCTACCTGGCTTTGCTGAAAACAATGAACAGGTTCAAGTATTTCCAAGCATGCGATTAGTGCAGAAAGATTCATAGACATCAGGATAAGAGAAAAGAGTGGCCTACTAGGAGCCTGGTGGGCTACAGTCCATGGAGTAGCCATGAACTGGACAGGATTTAGCAACTAAACCACAACCACCTCTAGAGCTAGCAGTTAGGGATAAGCTGGAGAGGGAAATGAAAACTGAAACAAATAGATTTTTGTTGTAAAATAGCATCTTTTTTGGGTGAGGCTGCTTTTGTGGCTAATCAAATTAAAACTCTTCTCCAGAAGCAAATACTGTTAATACTTTCTTATATATTCTTCAAGAAGCTTTCTAATCGTATACAAGCAAATATATGTATTTCCTTTTGTAAACCCAAATGGAACTCACCTTTTAAATGTGCCAAGTAAGGAAATAATATTATAAATGTAAAGAGAACCATCACCTCCAAATCAAAATTTTTTCTTTGGATTTTTATTGGTGTTACATAAAGCAAAGAACATATTCACTTCTACCAAGAATATATTATAGTGGGCCATAAGTCCTAATTTAACATGCAGCAAGAACCCATGAGGTTGTCTGGCCAAAAGTAGCATTCTTCTGCTGGGAAAGATTTTACATCCTTTGATTCTGGATGGATCCTGAATTCTGGTTGTTGAGTTGAATCTATCGTACAATGGTACATTTACAAGAGGTACAAAAGACGTATTGAGCTTTCAAGGCCGTTGTAAGGGGGCTTGTTAGAAAACCTCTTTTGCAACCCAGTGAAATAATCTGGGTTGCAAAAGAGGAGGAGAAAAAGAGGAAAGAGATTCGTCTTTCCACAGCCCACGCCTCCTCCAACTTAAATCTCACAGAAGTGGTCTCCCCAGCATCCCCACCCGCCCTCACCCAGCATTAAGGAAGTGAAGAACCTAGAGTTCAGTGAGGAAAAAATTTGAGGCTAAGCTGCTTGAGACAGCTGTGTTTAGAGGACTTAAGGCTGAAATGTTTTTTCACGTCTATGTGGCTTTTCATGCACACTGAGAACAGGGGTTCTTCAAGGACCCTTGGTTATCTCCCTTTATTCAATCAAGAGTGCATTTTGCCACAGCACATGCCTTTTCCTTGTGGCTCCTGACTCTGGTTTTGGTGTGTTTTTATTGTTTTATTTTCACCTTTGTTTTTTAAAGTCATTTTGGTCAGTCCCTCACCAACAGAGAGCTCCAGAACCAGGGTTTATAACATCAGGTGGTGCTGTTCCAACCCTGGAATTCGGCCCAGCAAACCAAAGCTGGACTGTTTATCTCCTGAGGGCTGGCAAGTTCTACAACAAAGCATTCCACGAAAGACAGTAGTTCGGTGTAACTTCCATCACTCAAGTTTGGTGGAATGTTTTAAAAAGCCTAAAACTCCAACATTTCTGCAGGCTTCTCCTTCAGCTTCCTGACCTTTTGGTAACCCCTGATGGCCAGCGCGGCCCCCACTGGAAAGACCCCAATGCCCAGGGCAGCAAAGATTCCAACACCAATGTCTCCCCCATGGAAACTGCAGCTGAAGCCACTGTATCCTTTGCTCTGGTATAGCGCCTCCCTCTCCTTGCACACGGGAGAGGCGTAGGCAGCCGAGAGGTTGTGGAAATAGAAGTACAAGGCCGGGATGTATGCCCCAGCAATAAGCACGTGCAGCACACCTTCAATCACCAGCAACAAAGGGCAGTGCCACGGCACCCGCAGAACACCCAGGATGAGGAGGAGGCAGCTGAAGGCCATGAAGGCTCCACTGCAGGCCATCGCCACAGTGACCGTGGGCAGCTTTAGCTGGTAGAACTGAATGTCCAACTGCTGCGCTTTCTCCCCATCAGCACCATTGAAACCACTGTAAGCCCCTCCATACTGGTAGTAGTAAACTCCCCCCAGGCTGGTGATGCCTGTGTAGCCCCCCGTGGAATTGTAAGACACAGAGCTGCAGGCCAGGATCAGCAAGTTCAGGAGAACCTCCAGCATTTGGCAGCAGGCTGCAAAAGAAGGGTGTTGTTACCATTTTGAGAGATGTTGTTTTACACTTGAAGACTTCCAGCTCAAGGCTTATCTTCCCCATGGCAGCTCATGCCACAGCCAGCTCTTTCTTCTGCCCCTTGGAAGGCCTGAGCAGCCAAAGCTGCAGGATTAGCACTAGATGGTAGCAGGGAACTGTGGCCTCCAGAAATGATGTCAGAGATACTTTGGACTGAAAAGGGTAACTCTAAAAACAGCAAAGCAGCTGGTCCAGGTGGCTGCAGGACGATGAGGGGAGAAGTCAGGCCGGGGAGCAGGAAGAAAGGTGTTGTTTATGGAAGGCAAGAAGATTCTCTGCCCTAGCCCTGCCCTGCCACAAAGGCTGCAAAAAATAGTTACGTCCTTTTTAGATGTTTTTTGGCCATCTTCAACTTGCTTCCCTTGTGGCTCAGCTGGTAAAGAATCCACCTGCAATGCAGGAGACCCCAGTTTGATTCCTGGGTCAGGAAGATCTGCTGGAGAAGGGATAGGCTACCCATTCCGGTATTCTTGGGCTTCCCTTGTGGCTCAGCTGGTAAAGAATTCACCCACAACGCGGGAGACCTGGGTTTGATCCCTGGGTTGGGAAGATCCCCTGGAGAAGGCAAAGGCTACCCACTTCAGTATTCTGGCCTGGAGAATTCCATGGACTGTATAGTTCACGGGTTTGCAAAGAGTCAGACACAACTGAGCGACTTTCTTTCAGTTTGGAAGAGGAAACTTCTCCAAGTTTGAAAAAGATTATAACATAGTGCTTAAAAATTACAATGAAGTCAGAAAAGAGCATGAAAGTTATCCATCAAAATATTAATCGTGGTTCACAAGTACCACAGATAGGAATGATTAAGTTAATTAATTACCGAATTACATATAATTAAACAGTAAAACATAATTTACTGTTCTTAGACTTTAACTCAAGAAGTAGTGGCTCAGATAGTAAAGAATCTGCCTGCAATTCAGGAGACCTGGGTTTGATCCCTGAGTTGGGAAGATCCCCTGGAGGAGGGCATGGCAACCCACTCCAGTATTCTTGCCTGGAGAATCCCATGGACAGAGAAGCCTGGTGGGCTACAGTCCATGGCACTGCAAAGAGGTGGACAGGACTGAGTCACTAGCACTTTCACTTTCAAGAGCAAATCTGGGCTGTGATACTTTCCCAGAGCTGGATTGTTTCAGGATTCTTGGCCGGACAATCAAAGAGTCCCAGCTTTTCTACCAAAGCTAGCTGCTTTCCTTAAAGTTAGTTTTATTTTGATATACCTTATACACAACAAAAGGACCCTCATTAAGCACATAGCTTGATAGAGTCTGACAAATGTGTATGCCATGTAATCATAATCAAGATATAGACTGTTTTCATCCTCCTAGAAAGTTCCCTAAAACCCTCTGGGGTCAACCCCTCACCCTCCTCCTCAGGCCACCGCTGATCTGCTCTCTGCCATTAGAAACTAGGTTTGTCTTTCTTGAATTTCATGCAAATGGAATCATACAGTTATGTGCTCTTTTGTGTATGGCTTCTTTTTCTGTTCATAATACAAAGCTGGGAGTTGTATGTGCTGGCATGGTTCTATGGGTCAGCTGACTGTAGGATCAGGCTGTTGTATCTCCCTGGCTTTTACAGAACCAGATTTTGGGCCTGGGTCCAGTTGGTCTAGGGTTTCCCTTGTGGCTCAGTGGTAAAGAATCTGCCTGCCAATGCAGGAGACATGAGTTCAATCCCTGGAAATTGGGAAGATCTCTTGGAGAAGGACGTGGCAATTCACTCCAATATTCTTGCCTGGAAAAGCCCATGGACAGAGGAACCTGCTGGTCTATAGTCCATGGGGTCCCAAAGAGTCAGCTAAACAGCAAACACCAGGTGGTCTAAGCATGAAGGTGTGTTACACTTGCACATTTGCTAATTGAAACCAAGCACTCTCAAGTATTATGTTTACACTCTGCCATTCCCCCTCCAAAATGCAAATGGCATTACTGTTTTATTTAATTATAAAAGTAACACACAAGGATGGTAAAAAAAAGAAAGAAAATCTAGATGAAACAGAAACATATAACATAAAAATGATCTAAAATCCAACCAATAAAACTGGAGAAGCCACTGTTACCATTTTTTTTTCTTTTGGACTTTCCTGCCATATGTGCATAATTTTTGCTGTTTATTTGTTTTTAAGAAAGAATAGGGTTCTCTCTACTATTATATAACCCATTTTTTCACTTAATATAGTATGAACAGTTTTTCTACCATAGCAAATATAAATATACTTATATTATTAAAGGAATATAGGATGCCATGATGAATTTAAATAATTTCAACGTAAAGGATATTTAGGCTTTCCCAGTGTTTTGCTATATGGGAGCAGATATATGCTATGTATTTTGTAATAGAGTCTGGAGAGGACAGAGCCTCCACAAACGCCTTATTCCTGTTGTAGCTTTAAATAGAACCAGAAAACAATCACCAGGGATGGGGGAGATGTCTGGTAATACGTTTTTAAAAATAAAAGCCCAGAGCCTCTCTAGGCCTTGCTGCTGCTGCTAAGTCACTTCAGTCGTGTCCGACTCTGTGTGACCCCATAGACGGCAGCCCACCAGGCTCCCCCGTCCCTGGGATTCTCTCGCCCCTTAAAGGATCTGGCTCACTGAGTCTGCACCTCTCTCTTAAGAAGCAGTTATGCATTTTCGGTCATTCATTCCTCTGATTCTGGCTGAATATTTCAGATCTGCTAATGAGTTTACACTCTTAAAGTCAGCCATGGTTTGAAATCTTGACATAGGCTCAGTCCCATAAGCACTGGGTAAGGATATTGAGAATGCAAGGGTACTGGGGTATTGAGAATGCAAGTTGAGGAGCAAAATCTCCACCATTGTCCCCTTGAACCTTTTCAGTATGGTCACAAGTCAATTCCATAGGCAGTGAGAAGCCATCTCAGAACTAAACTTCTAGGCTCTGAATGACAGACACCACGAACTATAGAGATTATAACATTTGGAGAGATAAATTAAATTTTTAAGGATGGTTTGCAAGTAAGGCTGCAAGGTGAATGCAAACATTACCTTTAAAAAAACCACACACACTTTCCTTGTTTTACTGGCCTAATTCTCCTCTTATGATCTTTTCCATTATGATGTGAGCAACAAAGGTCTAAAGGAAGAGGAAAAGGACAAAAAGGGAAAGGAGAAGCTGCCCCAAATGCAAAAGAAGGGAGCCAGGAGGAGAGCAGGTGATGTATCTCCTTCCCAGGGAACCTGTAACTCATCACCATCCCTCCAAATACTAAATCCATAGCACAACCTATACACACAGAGGATTCCTAGTGATCTGATATGCACATGTAACATTTGTACTTACTTATTATCTGATCTTTATCCTCAGCCTTTAAAGATTTTGGTAGCTGAGGAGTCTTGCCCCAAACCGTGAATTCAGGGTTTATCTCTTTTTGTCAGTGTTCCACTGAACTTCCTAAGGGTGACTCAACCCAAACTGCAGGGTCTCCCTAAGAAGTCAGAGCCACAGCTGCTTTCCCTCTTTGCCCGTTTGCTGGAGGAGGAGGACGTGATTTCACCGATAAGGAAAAGAAGTCACAGAAGATCTAAGACAAGGCTGAAATTCTTCAGGGGACCTTTACCCAGGTGTGCCTTTCCTGCTGAGACAAGTTCCTGGTGTTCAGTGACTGCTGCTCTCAAAACAATACAACGTTGTGTATATATATACGGGTCTCTGTGTGTTCAGAGATCTTTATAAGCCCTCATTTGTTAGCTTCTGACTGCTCAGTCATCCTTTCACTATCTTGATTCAGAAACCGAACCTCTAGGCACAAAGCCAAATAACCAGAAGTAATCAAAACTAAATCAGGGGCCTCAAGCTCGGTCCTCTCCTCTCTCTTGGTAAATCAATCACTGAAGAAGAATACCTCTAGAGAGAAACCTGTTAAACAGCTTCTGGCTTGTTCCTACTATTTATATCATCAAGGAAAGAAGGTCAAGGACATAAACCATATCAGGCCTTAGGGTTAGGCTCTAAGTTTCAATTCCAGCTCTTCCACTTCACAGCTGTGTGACTTTGTATAACTTACTGTACCTCTCTGAGCCTCAGGAGTTGTTGAGAGAATTAAAAGCAATGGGGTGTGCCAACATATGTAAACTAGAGTGAGGGTTCTGGTACCCGGATTACCTAGAGGTCTTCAATAAAAGTTCTACGTAATCCTATAACAACGTATCTCACTGCAATTATTCTAAGGGACACTTTCAGGTGTAAGTTTCATGATTTCTCCCCCTCAGGCTGAGAAATTTTCCCCTCTTAGTCACTGGCAGCTGAGATAAATTTCTCACCAAATCATGTGAGTCCTAAGGACTCACCCTGACAAACCTGATTTTCTTCATTGTTGGCAAGGCCAGGCCTGGTGCTAGGATGGGAACTCTGGAAAACCACATTTGGAGCTGACACATGATATTATTTAAAATCACAGTTCTTCAAACTGTGGATTCTAAGAAGTATGTTTCTTTTTTTAATATTTAATTTTATTTTACCTTTATTAATTTGGCTGTGCCTGATCTTAGTTGCAGCATGCAGGATCTTCAATCTTTGTTGCAGCATGCAAACTCTTAGTTGCAGCATATGGGATCTAGTTCCCTGACCAGGGTTCGAACCCAGGTCCCTTGTACTGGGAGTGGAAGTCTTAGCCAGTGGACCACCAGGGAAGCCCCTTAAGTGTGGTTTTTTGTTTTTAATAACACAGAACAGGATAGAACTTGGTTCATGATGTGTGTGTATTTCTTACTGTGGGTTTCAGTCAACAACATTTAAAAGCCATGATGGCATGTTTGGGCATCAGATCTCCTGTCCTGTGGCATGAGCTCAACCTGTCTGCCATCTCCAGGTCATCTTCCCTCTCTAGTTCTGACCACCTTTCCTGATGAGCCCCACTCTGACAGCTGGCAGCTTAGAGTTGGCTCTGCCTGGCGGTCCATCTGCAGCCTGAAAATTGCAAGCATGGCTGCCTCACCACCCCAGGCGTGTCCGAGAAGAAACATGGGAAACCTGGCCACCTGTTTTTTGTTTTTTTTTAGAAAATGTGATCCTCATGCGGGTATGAAAACAAAAATGCTAGGAAACCAAAAGGGAGGTCTGCTTGAATTTTTGCCCCACTAGCTTGGACCCCTTCCAGGACCACCAGCAAAGGTAAGTAAATGGTCTGCCTTCAAAATGGCTCACCTCTCCCGGTGCACAGGTATCTGCACTTGTGGCATTCCAGGAGCCCTTCAGCCTCTGACTGGTAATACACCACTTCCTGTAGTCCAGGCTGGGGGTTCGAGAGTGGGTATCTCCCTGAAGTGGGTTCACTATAACCAAACACATACATGGCCATTAGCAGGCTTCACATTCAATAGTTGGTTCAGTATTAGAACTCTGGACACCTCATGCTGGGCCCAGAGGTTAAAGAATTCACAGAACAGAAAATCTGCCAGTTTTCATACTCCAGAGAATTTTCTGGCTTAGTGGCTCCACAGGGTGTTCAAACACTTGGCCCAATTCTGCTAAGTACATCACTTATCCCAGTAATTCTGAGCCCTATCTCCCATGCTGGCTTGTTTGCTTGCTGGGGAAGCGGGGAGGGTGGCTATTGAACAGGTAGCTGGGAACCACTTGGGGGAGCTTTTCAGTTCATTGAGGATGGGCCCTTTTCAAAACTAGTCTGCATTCACAAGACTGATGTCCAGGCTGGCATTCTCTTCCTTCCCTTGTTACTCTGGAAAGAGGTGAATCAGCAGTAATTCTCTAGGCTCTGGTGGTACAGACAACTTTGGACATCATAGCTCTCCCTCTTCTTCTGACAGCCCTGGCATAGACTATTCTGCTTCTCCTCATCCCCTACTCCCAACCTTCCCCATCACTTTATCGAGCACATCCTGGGCTTTTGTCCAAGATTTCTGTGGTGAATGGTGGGGGCTGCATTCTACTACCTGGGCTCCAGGGATTCTTATAGAACACAGATCTCATCATGTACCTTTTGGGTTCGAAATCCATGAAGTCCAAACTTTAAGCACAGTGCAGGAGGGCCCTTGTTCATCACTCTCCACTCACAATCTCACTTTTACAGACCCAGCCATAGTGAACTGCCCCTCTCCCTGCCCCAAAAGATGATCTGCATTCCCATGCGTCTAGGTCACCGTGAGAGACAGCCTGGAGCTCCTTCTCCAGAACTCAGCTTTCAGTCTGCCTCATCCAGCAAACATTCCAGAGCCCTATCAGGGCCCCAGCTCAGTTCTCTCTGAATTGGTTTCCCCAGGAGCAGCACATTTCACATGTGCTGCAAATAGGCCTGTTTACTTGGCAGTGTCCTATGGACATCCTGAGTAGACCTCTGTAGTCCCTGGCCCTGCCTCCCATCCATTAAATACATGCTTGTTATGTGGAGGAGAGTCAAATAAATGGCTTTTGATTTTAAACCACCAACTATCTGTGAATAAAAGAAGCAAAAGTATTCCCTTCACTAGCTTTGGGGCTAGTAGGGGTAGTGGTGGTCAGGGAGCCCAGGACACCATTTTAAAAGGAAATTTAAAAAAGAAGTTGTGACTTCTCCTAGGTCTGCTGCTGCTAAGTCGTTTCAATCGTGTCTGACTCTGTGTGACTCCATAGATGGCAGCCCACCAGGCTCTGCTGTCCCTGGGATTCTCCAGGCAAGAACACTGGAGTGGGTTGCCATTTCCTTCTCCAATGCATGAAAAGTGAAAGTGAAGTTGCTCAGTTGTGTCCAACTCTTAGAGACCCGATGGACTGCAGCCCACCAGGCTCCTCCATCCATGGGATTTTTCAGGCAAGAGTACTGGAGTGGGGTGCCACTGCCTTTTCTGTCTCCTAGGTCAGGCAGTTGCAATGCAATGTGGCTTTAGGTAGGGAAACAATGGCCAATGCCTGTGACTGTAACTAGGCACATCCTTTGTTACACCTTGGCTAGTTAGTTCTAGATAATGTAACATAAACTCAGGATAGTAGCTTTCCCGCTTTGTGGATCCTTTGTTACACCTTGGCTAGTTAGTTCTAGATAATTTAACATAAACTCAGGATAGTAGCTTTCCCGCTTTGTGGACACAACTGGGAGAGAGACTGGGCTAAAGCCTCCAAGTCCCATAGCAGACAGGAGCCTGGACTCCTCCTAGGAATGAGGGTAAAAGCCAGAGGTAATCATCACTCTAGTACCTGCCTGTCTCCTGGCATCTAATCTGGGCATTCAGTAATATATTTGGCTACATAGAACGTGCAATGGGAAAAGGACCACTTCCCTAGAGAGAGTGGGACCTGGGAATACTGCCTCTCCTTCCTTCCTTCCATCCTAACCCTCTCTCCCAGCTCACCAAGTCTTCTAAAACATCATGATGCTGTCACTCCACAGGCCTTGTGGGAACTCTGTTGTAAAGACAGGGATGGCAAAATTTGTTCATTCAGGAAGGTGAGGTCTGAGACAATAATGCGATTTGAATGAAGCTGCCCAGAAGGACCTCACTGACAAAGATGAGGGAAATCTCTGCCCTTCTATGCAGAGCTTTAGGTTCATTCAGCTCTTTGGCTAAAAGTCTAGCTTCTCCCAGCTGTCTGGTTTTGAAATACATATAGCCCTGGAAAGGGTTACACATTAATGTATTAACTTTTCACTGGGCTGACTTTATTAGGCCTGGACCTCCAGGGAACGGGGAGGGCTGGTTTTGGAAAACAGGACAAGGGTCTGAAGCCTCAAGGGGGCAATCCTGTGACGTGTGTGTGTGTGTGTGTGTGTGTGTGTGCGCGCGTGTCTGTGTGTGTGTGTGTCTGTGTGTCAGGGAGGAGCCTCAGATTAACCCCACCCACTCAATCTCCTTCCTACTCCTTCCCCTTCTGGTCCTGCAGCCCTTTCTTCTTTTCCTGGAACCCCGGCCCTTCCACTTTCAACGGGGAGTGGTGGTGGCGGGGAGTGGAGAGGGGTGGTGGGTTCAGGTCAAGAAGTGTGTGTGCGGGGGAGGGGAGAGGGTGTGGTGGTGGCCACTGTGAAGTCTTCCTTCCCTCCTTAGGTCACCCCTAAAAGCTCCAAAGGGAAGAATGGCAGTTTCTCTAAACCCGCTTCCTAGGACAGGTAGTCGGGCCCGCAGGCGGGCCGCAGACGCAGGCTTCCTCGGGGCCGAGCTCCCGCGCCCCGCCGCCGCACCTCACCTTTCTGGCCCTCGGCGTCCGAGGCCCTCCTTCCACAGGGGCGGCGGCTCGGGGGTTTCCCACGTCGCGGGCCGGGGGGGCGGGGCCGCGTCCCAGGTCGGCCGCCGGGGTCCGTCCCGCGTCCGACTCGGGCGGGAGTTTTCCCGAACTCTCTGTTCGCCGCCGCGGTGGTCCCCTGCCCGGGGCCGGCCCTGGCGCGCCTCCCGGGTCCGCTCCCCGTCGCGGTCCCCGTCCCGCCGCCCGCCCGCGTCTCTCTCCCTGTGCCGGTCCCCGGCTCTGCCCCGCTGTCTCTCGGCGTGGCGGTCTCGTTCCGGGCGGGGATGCCGGTCTGGGTCCCGCTCTCTCGGCCGGGCCCGGGACTCGCGAGTGCCCGACGTCTGTTCCATGGCTCGGTTTCGCGTCCGCGCCCCGGAGCGACCCGAGGGCAGCAATCCACAGGTTTCGGCGGCAGGTGGCCAAGCCTGGGGGCGGGACGCTCACCTGCGCGCACGCGCACCAATGCCGCGGCGGCCCGGGAGGGCATCACCTGAGGACCCGCGCCGGCAGGGGGAGCCGGGGAGCGCGGCCCGGCGTCTGGGCGCGCGCGAGCCCAGATCGGGTGCGAGCCCAGAGCGTCGCGCAGCTTTACACACAGAGGACGCGACTACCGCCCGCCTCCCGTGCCTCCTCAGCCCTGAGGTATCTGTACCGTGACGCCCTCAGGATGGCGGCCAGGGGGACTGTGCCCTCAACTTAGCAACTTGGGTTTGCTTTCCCAGAGTGTTCCCATCTGCCTTCTCCCTTAGCAACTCAGCCAGCCACCCAGCGGTTGTCCTCTTCCTCCCTCTCCTGCTGTCTTTACAACTGTGTTGTAGGGGACTTGAGGCCAATTCATCCATTTTTATAAGAATCCAGGACTTACAAAGATTTTTTTAAAATGATGACTCATACAGTGAAAGTGCTGCACTCAATATGCCAGCAAATTTGGAAAACTCAGCAGTGGCCACAGGACTGGAAAAGGTCAGTCTTCATTCCAATCCCAAAGAAAGGCAATGCCAAAGAATGCTCAAACTACTGCATAGTTGCACTCATCTCACACGCTAATAAAGTCATGCTCAAAATTCTCCAAGCCAGGCTTCAGCAATACGTGAACTGTGAACTTCCAGATGTTTCAAGCTGGCTTTAGAAAAGGCAGAGGAACCAGAGATCAAAATGCCAACATCTGCTGGATCATGGAAAAAGCAAGAGAGTTCCAGAAAAACATCTATTTCTGCATTATTGATTATGCCAAAGCCTTTGACTGTGTGGATCACGATTAACTGTGGAAAATTCTGAAAGAGATGGGAATACCAGACCACCTGACCTGCCTCTTGAGAAACCTGTATGCAGGTCAGGAAGCAACAGTAAGAACTGGACATGGAGCAACAGACTGGTTCCAAATAGGAAAAAGAGTACATCAAGGCTGTATGTTGTCACCTTGCTTATTTAACTTATATGCAGAGTACATCATGAGAAACACTGGGCTGGAAGAAGCACAAGCTGGAATCAAGATTGCCAGGAGAAATATCAATAACCTCAGATATGCAGATGACACCACCCTTATGGCAGAAAGTGAAGAGGAACTAAAAAGCCTCTTGATGAAAGTGAAAGAGGAGAGTGAAAAAATTGGCTTAAAGCTCGACATTCAGAAAACTAAGATCATGGCATCCGGTCCCATCACTTCATGGGAAATAGATGGGGAAACAGTGTCAGACTTTATTTTTTTGGGCTCCAAAATCACTGCAGATGGTGATTGCAGCCATGAAATTAAAAGATGCTTACTCCTTGGAAGGAAAGTTATGACCAACCTAGATAGCGCAGAGATATTACTTTGCCAACCAAGGTCCATCTAGCCAAGGCTATGGTTTTTCCCATGGTCATGTATGGATGGGAGATTTGGATTGTGAAGAAAGCTGATCGCCGAAGAATTGATGCTTTTGAACTGTGGTGTTGGAGAAGACTCTTGAGAGTCCCTTGGACTGCAAGGAAGTCCAAACAGTCCATCCTAAAGGAGATCAGTCCCGTGTGTTAATTGGAAGGACTGATGCTGAAGCTGAAACGCCAGTACTTTGGCCACCTCATGCAAAGAGTTGGCTCATTGGAAAAGACCCTGATGGTGGGAGGGATTGGGGCAGGAGGAGAAAGGGACAACAGAGGATGAGATGGCTGGATGGCATCACCGACTCGATGAACATGAGTTTGCGTGAACTCCGGGAGTTGTTGATGGACAGAGAGGCCTGGCGTGCTGCGATTCATGGTGTCGCAAAGAGTCGGACACGACTGAGCAACTGAACTGAACTGAACTGAATGTAGTACAATAAGCGTATAAAGAGATTCAAGGTCTATAGGAAAGAGAATCTTCTGCCGTCTTGGGCCTGGTAGGTTCTAACTAGTTTTCATCATACCCTCAACAGCTATATCATTCATTCTTTTAAAGGTTGTGCCTTGCCTCCTTCCCTTCTGTCTCAGTGTTAAATTTGAGATGGTATGCTTCATCCACATACCCAGGTGCAATGGAATATATGAATGAGTCTGGAGTTGGGTGGTGGGGGGCAGTAAAAGGACTCCTTTAAGGAGAGAGGGAATTAGAATAGAGAAGGGCTTGGTCAGAGCTGCAGGAAAAACTAACACTTAGACTTAAAAAGCAAGAAGATTAAGAAGTGAGGAGTGAGGTTCACTGGGCCTATCTGCATAGACATCATCCCCCATCCCACACATGGGCTCCTATGAGCTCCACCAGCCTTGCTTCCCAGAGTAGAGAAGATGGGCCAAATCCTAGGACCGTCTACAAATATTTATTTGAACAAACCTTGTTCTGAGCCCTAGACTGCTATGGCTACGGAGGAGTTTTGTCAACAAGCAGACACAGGATGGTTTGTGAATTGTCATTGTCCTTTCTCTTTCAAACCTTCCCTCTGGAAGCTTCTTTTGGAGTAAACAGACCCCCATACCAGCTTATCCTTTGTTTCATTTGTTTTTGTTTTATTTCGTATCTTTACCTTAATAAGCCAATTGTTATTTTGCCACATTTGTTCTATAATTTTATATATAGCTATAAAATATTTTTTATGAAGCATGTAAGTTGCAGACACATGAGTGTCCCCACTAAATACTTGCTTATACTCAACTTGAGTTTATTGGTCATTTCCTTATGATTAACTTCTAGTTTAACATTTTGGCAGGAATATTAAAATAGGTGATGCTATATCGTTCTTGCTATGTTCTATCAGGAGGCACAAGATGTCAGTTTGTCCCACGATTGGCGATGTTAAGTTTGATCACTCGGATAAGGTAGTATCCATCAGATTCTTCATTTTAAAGGAAGCACCCTTCCATTTGTATTTAATAGCTTTGAGACTTTATGTTCCTTCTTAACCTTTCTTGCCTGAATCAATTATTACAATGGTGGTTGCAAAGTTGTGTTTTTTAATTCTATCAATCCTTCTCTATTTATTGATTTATTGGCATTTTCCAATAATGCAGAACTTTCCTTTCCACCTACTGTGATCAGCCTGTAGAAGTAGTTTCTATACCCCACCCCAAATTTAGTTCTCATGTCAAGACTGATGATGCCAAAAATGCACCAGTTGGGTATATTTGTTGCTTACATAATGAGACTTTCTGGTGAGAGCAGAACAGATTCCCAAGTAGATTTGAGAATGACTTGAGAAAGCAGGAAGGGGTGACTGGCCTTGGGGTTTTATTGTGATTAGGGAATAGATCTGGGATGAAGATTCTTGTGTGGTCACATCAAGAACCTGCCTGATGTGAACTTCTGCCAGTGTCAAGGACTTACCTAAGCTTTCTTATCAGCTTTCTCAGATGTGGGGCAGAAGGGGCAGGGGACTGGTGGGACTTAAAAAATATCAGTAATCAGAGTCAAAAATGGTGTCAGACTATTATATTAACTTGATAGACTTATTTTTTCCCTGACAATGTGTCATAATGTATTAATTTTTTGATACTTAACATTGCCCAAATGTGACTAGTGGCAATCCTTTCAAGCTATCTCCAGTGTGCTTTTGACATCAGGAGAAATATGCTGATATGCTCATCAGTCTTTGTGGTTTCATCTTGTGCCTCTTTGCCTGATTTGCCTCTTTCCTGAAGCACTCACTTCTCTTTCTTCCTCT
Organism: Moschus berezovskii; assembly: GCF_049115385.1. Classification (NCBI taxonomy): domain Eukaryota; kingdom Metazoa; phylum Chordata; class Mammalia; order Artiodactyla; family Moschidae; genus Moschus; species Moschus berezovskii. Next base: position 23,818,259 of record NC_142481.1, on the reverse strand, counting down.
CTATCTCTTTTTTTTTTGAGCTCACTTCTCTTGATGTTTCCTCATTTGGAGAATGCTCACTCCTGAGCCCCGCTTCCCTATAGGAATGTTCTGTTAACATCCACAGAATATCCTCTGTTCCTTCGAGGCTTGTCAGAGTTAGATTATAAAATGGGCATCCAGGGCCAGTGACCCAATGTAACAGTATCTTAAACATGATGGAAAGTTATTTTTCTCTTGGAAAAATCTGAGTTTATTTGGTGACTCTGCTCTGCGAAGTTCTTGGAAGTCTGCTGCTGCTGCTGCTAAGTCACTTCAGTCGTGTCCAACTCTGTGTGACCCCATAGACAGCAGCCCACCAGGCTGCCCCGTCCCTGGGATTCTCCAGGCAAGAACACTGGAATGGGTTGCCATTTCCTTCTCCAATGCATGAAAGTGAAAACTGAAAGTGAAGTCGCTCAGTCATGTCCGACTCTTAGTGACCCCATGGACTGCAGCCTTCCAGGCTCCTCCATCCATGGGATTTTCCAGGCAAGAGTACTGGAGTGGGGTGCCATTGCCTTCTCCGTCTTGGAAGTGTAGGCACCTTCTATGTTGTTCTGTCACCCTTCCAGATGCTGCCCTCTTCTACAAGCTCCAAAATGTCAACCAGGGACATCTCAGCCCACAGAAAGGAAAGAAAATTAGGGATTATGGATGTGAGAGTTGGACTGTGAAGAAAGCTGATCGTCGAAGAATTGATGCTTTTGAACTGTGGTGCTGGAGAAGACTCTTGAGAGTCCCTTAGGCTGCAAGGAGATCCAACCAGTCCATTCTAAAGGAGATCAATCCTGGGTGTTCATTGGAAGGACTGATGCTAAAGCTGAAACTGCAATACTTTGGCCACCTCATGCGATGAGTTGACTCACTGGAAAAGACTCTGATGCTGGGAAAGTTTGGGGGCAGGAGGAGAAGGGGACGACAGAGAGTGAGATGGCTGGATGGCATCACCGACTCGATGGACATGAGTTTGAGTGAACTCCGGGAGTTGGTGATGGACAGGGAGGCCTGGCGTGCTGTGATTCATGGGGTCGCGGAGAGTCAGACACGACTGAGCGACTGAACTGAACTGAACTGAACTGAAGGACTCTTCTCATTTCTTTAAGAGTGAGACCCAGAAGTTGGAGACATCACTTTCTGTTCACATCTTTTTGGCCAAAAGATAATTACATGACTGTAGGTAACTGCAAAGGAAGCTGGGAAGTGTAGCTATTATGTACCCAACTAAAAATTGGGGCATAAAACCATGAGAGTGAGGGAAGAATGGAAAACAGGGATTTCATCTGTTGGCCTCAAAATTTGAAATTTTACATTTGTTTATGTTGTCTATTCCTCTCTCTAGTCTGTCAGCTGCCTGGGACAATGCCTTTGCCATTATGCGTGGCACACAGTTGGTGCTCAATAAGTAGTTGTCAAATATTTATTTGCTTACTTATTTGGCTGCACCGGGTGGCACATGAAATCTTTAGTTTTAGCATGTGGGATCTAATTTCCTGACCTAGGATCAAACCTGGGCCTCCTGCATTGGGAACTTGGGAGTTTTAGCCACTGGACCACAAAGGAAGTCCCGGTAATTGTTGAGTAAATAATATTAGTTCTTAGATGAATTTGTCTACTCAGGAAGATGACAGGGACCTTATATTTTCCATGGCATCTTGTGTAAGGTGTAAGGTGGCATAAAGTGGATTAAAAGTAAAACAGTCCTAATGTATTTAATTTTTCTTAAATCCATCAACAGCACAGATAAGGAAGAAATAAGTAAACAAGTAAGGTATTTGAGAATTAAAAATTTATTATTTTAATTAGACATTTGTGTTGGTTTTCGGTAAATTCTATGGTATTTGGTGGCAGGGAGTTTGCTTGCTCAGTCCAACTCAGAGAGGTTTTATTCAGCTCGTCATCAGTGAGATGGCCTTCATGTGTGTGGATCAGGGGATGTCTGTGCATATTCTCTGCGTGACGTTATGGCTCCCTCTCCCCCTTGGAAAAGATCCTGTGCTTGTCAGAACCCAGGCTCAAGCTCAGGTGGGCAGAGGGTACTTCGGAACTGGTTAAGCCTGCAGTGAGGGCAGATCTGGCCAGCAGGGGGCAGCAGAGGCCCAGGGTAGGGCTGCCCACATTTACAAAAACCCTCTCCTGGGCCCTGGTGGCTCAGATGATAAAGCGTCTGTCTACAATGTGGGAGACCTGGATTCGATCCCTGGGTTGGGAAGATTCCCTGGAGAAGGAAATGGCAACCCACTCCAGTACTCTTGCCTAGAAAATCCCATGGACAGAGGAGCCTGGTGCAGGCTACTGTCCATGGGGTCACAAAGCGTTGGACACGACTGAGCGACTTCACTTTTCTTTCTTTCTCTCCTGGCCCCGGTTGACTGTACTCTCATCACAGGTGGATAGAAAGGATGCAGTTCAGTTTAGTCCAGTACTTCCTGAACTTTGCCTATTACGAAAATGACCTCTGGAGTTTACTTAGTCTGTGTCCGAGTGTCCTCATATGCGCAACAGGGATAATGATACCGTTTCATAGGATTAAATAAAGCAAATATGTGTACAGCAGCTTGACTCAGTAGCTGGCATATATTAACACTATGAAAATATTGGCCGTTATCACTGTCATTGTTACTGTTTATAAGTCACTATGGACTCCTGAGTGAGCAAGACAGTTAGTTACAGAGCTCACAGCTTAATGAGAGAGGAAGCGAGGTAAACATTGTGGGTTTATTTATTTATTTATTTTTGACTGTGCCGGTCCGCATGCAGGATCCTTGTTCGCTGACCAGAGATGGAATCCGTGCTCCTGCCCTGGGAGCACAGAATCCTAACCACTGGACCATGAGGGAAGTCCCCACACTGTGTTTGACTACGAAAGAGATGTGTATGAGGTGTGTTGAGGGAGTATGAGGCAGAAGTAACATAAAAACAGCTTTCCAGAGGGAGTGCCTGAAGAATAAATGAGATCGAGGGGCTTGGGGGAGCCAAGGCAGGGGACAGCCTTCCAAAGAGGGCGTGAAATGGAAAGCAGGCAGATCTGGGGAGCTTGAAGTTTAAATCCTTCCCTTTGGACCAGACCATTAGGAGTAGGGAAAAGAGACAGAAGAGACAGGCAGGAGCCAGACTGAGAGAAGCCTTGAAAGTCAGCCAGAAGTTCTTGAATTTAACTCTATGGGTCTGTGGTTTCTTAGCAAGTGCCCAAAACCCCTCCTGCACTGAAGGGAAAGAAATGAGAACTTCTACTTAATTTGTAAATGTTATTTCTTTGGGAATTTTTCTTCTATATTTAATTCATTATATATAAATATAAGCAATATATTTTTACAGTGGTGGTGGTTGTTTTAGTTGCTAAGTCATGTCCAACTCTTTTGTGACCCTGTGGACTACAGCCTGCCAGGCTCCTCTGTCCAGGCGATAATACTGGAGTGGGTTGCCATTTCCTTCTCCAGGGGATCTTCCTGACCCAGGTATTGAACATGCATCTCCTGCATTGGCAGGCAGATTTTCTGCTACTGAGACACCAGGGTAGGCTACATGGATATAACTGACAGTGGTACATGGATATAATTTTTAAATAAAAATTTGTGTATTGGCATGCATGCTAGGTTTGTGACCCCAAGTCGTGCAGAACCCACAGATGTCTTTTTATGAGGAAGTATCTAGTCAAATTTTCTATAGAAATAACCTTTTAGGAAGTTTGGGAAGGAGAGCTGGTTCAAGCCAAGGCATTGTGGATGGAAAGGAAATTGATTTAGGCAATGTTAAGGGGATTCCCTGGTAGCGCAGCTGGTAAAGAATTTGCCTGCAGGGCAGGAGGACCCAGTTTGATTCGTGGGTCAGGAAGAGCCCCTAGAGAAGGGATAGGCTACCCACTCCAGTTTTCTTGGGCGTCCCTGGTGGCTCAGATGGTAAAGAATCTGTCTGTAATGTGGGAGACCTGGGTTTGATCCCTGGGTCAGGAAGATCCCCTGGAGAAGAGAACGACTAACCACTCCAGTATTCTTGCCTGGAGAATTCCATGGACAGAGGAGCCTGGAGGGCTGCAGTCTATGAGGTCACAAAGAGTTGGACATGACTGAGCGACTAACACTGTTGGAAGGAAGTATATAGTAAATGAGAAGGTGCAACCAATCAGTAAGTGCCCAGTGACGAAGAGCATGGTCACTCAATGAAAGAGAAATACTCAAAAGTGTCAGGTGCTCAATGGATGTCATATATTGGTAGCTATAAATATTTTTTATTACAGAAAGCTAAGTGAATTCAAGATTGGAAAGTGTGCGTTGTATTTGGACAGGGTTAGTGAGTCTGGCTGGGCTTCCCTGGTGGCTCAGTGGTAAAGAGTATGTCTGCTATGCAGGAGACGCAAGTTCGATCCCTGGGTCAGGAAGAACCCGTGAGGAAGAAAATGGTAACCCACTCCAGTATTCTTGCCTGGAGAATCCCTTGGACAGACGAGCCTGGCGGGCTACAGTCCATGGGGTCACAACGAGTCGTACATGACTTAGTGACTAAACAACAACAATGAGTTTGGCTAGATCATGAGAGGGTGGCTAAGGAAGAACCAGATTGCATTCTCAGGTGAGAAGAGTAGGGGACAGCTCCACAGCCAGAAGGAAGGGAAGTTATTTTCTAGAAAGGAGAGACTTAATCATACCTATGGACTGAAGAGAAAGTGGGTCAATAAAGGCATGAAAAACAGAAACGATGTCTCTTGTATAGAACTTCAGGGCCTGTTCTCCTAGAAGCACCTCCCCATTCCCCCCCCCCACACCAGAGAAATTCCTTCTCTTGTCAAAAATACTCATCTTAAAATTTTTTTTTTTTTAGTTTTAAAAGTATGCATTTATTTGTTGGTGCTGGGTCTTAGCTGCGGCACATGCAATCTTCAGTCTTCGTTGGCTTGCAGGATCTTTAGTTGCAATACATAGGATCTAGTTGCCTGACCAGGGATTGAACCTGGGGCTCCTGCATTGGGAGTATGGAGTCTTAGCCAGTGGACCAGCAGGGCAGTCACTTAAGTGTGTTTTTGTTGGTTTTTGTAGGTTTTCAGTGGCACAGAATAAAAGTTATCAGTGCACTTGGACCATCAGGGAAGTCCTGAGAATCAATAGTTTTGGGCAGGACTGTTAAACAATGTTCCATGTGATGATGAAGGCATACAATTAGTTTTTCTTTACTTCCAAGTGTTAAATAATTTTTCTATACCTCATCCACAAATACCCATGTCTCTAGAGGAAAGAAGAGTTGTCAAGGGCAAGCCTGGTCCTTTTGAACCTGGGGGGACTCCTCTTGATGTAAGCTGTCCACTTGCATAATTAAGATTTATCTCTCCCATAATATCCACCATTTCCTAAGGTTGCAAAGGCTGTAATTCCAGGTAGGTTAGAGTTTGAGCCCCAAATGAGGGCCCACCCAGATAATTGAGACTAGTTTCCTTATTTTAAGATCCTTAATTAAATCTTCAAAGTCACTTTTGCCATGTATTGCTGACATATTCACAGGATCCAGGGAGTAGGATGCAGACATTTTAGTCAGAAATTCAGCAGTGAATGGGCTCGATGGCTCATGGGTCTCCCATGAGGTTGTAGCTAAGTCTACAGTTCAGTTCAGTTCAGTCGCTCAGTCATGTCCAACTCTTTGTGACCCCATGGACTGCAGCATGCCATGCCTCCCTGTCTATCACCAACTCCCGGAGTTCACTCAAACTCATGTCCATTGAGTCAGTGATGCCATCCAGCCATCTCATTCTCTGTTGTCCCCTTCTCCTCCTGCCCGCAATCCCTCCCAGCATCAGAATCTTTTCCAGTGAGGCAACTCTTCTCATGAGGTGGCCAAAGTATTGGAGTTTCAGCTTTAGCATCAGTCTTTCCAATCCAGGACTGATCTCCTTTAGAATGGACTGGTTGGATCTCCTTGCAGTCCAAGGGACTCTCAAGAGTCTTCTCCAACACCACAGTTCAAAAGCATTGATTCTTCGACAATCAGCTTTCTTCAGAGTCCAACTCTCACTTCCATACATGACCACTGGAAAAACCATAGCCTTGACTAGATGGACCTTGGTTGGCAAAGTAATGTCTCTGCTTTTTAATATGCTTGCTGCTGCTAAGTCATGTCAGTCATGTCTGACTCTGTGCGACCCCATAGACGGCAGCCTACTAGGCTCCCCTGTCCCTGGGATTCTCCAAGCAAGAACACTGGAGTGGGTTGCCGGTGCCTTCAAAGTGAAAGTGAAGTCGCTCAGTTGTGTCCGACTCTTTGCGACCCCATGGACTGTAGCCTACCAGGCTCCTCCATCCATGGGAGTTTCCAGGCAAGAGTACTGGAGTGGGTCACCAGTGCCTTCTCCTTTAATATGCTTGCTGCTGCTGCTAAGTCACTTCAGTCGTGTCCGACTCTGTGTGACCCCATAGACGGCAGCCCATCAGGCTCCCCCGTCCCTGGGATTCTCCAGGCAAGAACACTGGAGTGGGTTGCCATTTCCTTCTCCAATGTGTGAAAGTGAAAAGGGAAAGTGAAGTCGCTCAGTCATGTCTGACTCGTAGCAACCCCATGGACTGCAGCCTACCAGGCTCCTCTGTCCATGGGATTTTCTAGGCAAGACCAGGTTTTAATCCATCTGTTCCACAGGTTGATTACTCACAGGGTAGCAAGTTGATGCTGCTGTTGTCAGGAGGCATCAATTCATCCCTAAGTGAGTCTCTTCACCAGACTGCTTGGGGGTCACCATGACATGGCAGCTGACTTTTCCCAGAGCTAGAGATCCAAGAGACAAAGGTGGAAGCTGCAGTGCCTTTTTTGACCTTTCCCTTGGAAGTCATACAGTATTCTATTGGTCACACAAGTCAGTGCTTATTAAATGTAGAAGGACCACACCAAGGCTTGGCTAGCAGCAGACAAGCATCACTGGGGCCATCTTGGAGACTGGCTATCCTCATGGTTTTCATCACTCATCTTTTGGTGTATAGTATCTGTAAGAACTTTCCCAGATTGTGAAGACTTTTTTCACAACAGTCTCTGATTTTAGGAAAAGTCTATAGAGGCATGTGCATATAGTAATTGTAACATAAAAATTACCTGGCTCCTGACTATAAATTGCTTTTACTTTTGTGTATTTTATTAAGGCTTTGCCTGCAAAAATATTTTTTACATGTTTAAGTATTGTTGGCATCCTTACATACATGAAATTTTGCAGTATGGTGACAAGGTTAAGTATATGGTCTCTAGAGCCTGATGGCCTGGGTTCAAAGCCTGATTCCACCATTTATTACTCAGCTGACCTTGAGAAAATAGCTTAACATTTTTATACCTCAATTTTCTTACGCACAAAATGAGGATAATGATACCTCATAGGGATGTCTTGAGGACTGAATAAATTAGCATATCTAAAGCATTTATAACACTGATTCCTGGAAAAAACTGGATGAGAGTTTGCTATTGTTATTATTTCCCTTAGCATTGTGCCATAAAACGCTATTATGAGTTAAGTTGTATCTCCCCTCAAAAAGAAAAAAGGGGAATTCCCTGGTTGCCCAGTGGTTGGGACTTCGTACTTTCACTGCCAAGGGCATGAGTTCAGTGCGTGGTTGGGAGCTAATGTCCTACGTGTATCTCTTTATGTCTTAACCCCTAGTACCTCAGACTGTGACCTTATTTGGAGACAGGGACTTTACAAAAATAATTTAAAAATGCGACAATTAGGGTGTGACCTGATCCAAGATGACTGTTGTCCTTACAAAAAAAGGGGAAAATTGGACACAGAGATAGATGTGTATAGAGGGACGACAGTGTGAAGAGAAAGGGAGAAGATGACCAGTGAGAGAGGCCCAGAACAGACCCTTCTATGTATTTTGGTTGTTGAATCCACTCAGTCTATGGTAGAGTTGGCCCTTGGTATCAGCAGGGTTCTGCATCCTCAGATTTAACCAACCACAAATCAAAAATATGGGGAAAAAAATTCCAGGAAGTTCCAAAACACAAAACTTGAATTTGCCACATGCTGGCACTATTTACCTTGCATTTGCATGGTATGTACAGCTATTTACATATCATTTACATTGTATTAGGTATGATCAGTAATTAGAGATGATTTACAGTTTACAGGAGGATGCCTATAGGGTATATGCAAATACTATACCATTTTATGTAAGAGACTTGTGCATCTTTGGATTTTGGTGTCCGTGGGGGTCCTGGTACCAGTGCCCCTTGGGTCCTGAGGGACAACTGTACTTTCAGTTTGTATCATCATAGTTCACTTAGTTGTCCCTCAATTGTGGGTATTTAGGATGTTTTCAATGCTTCAGTGTTAGAGCTGAGGCAGAAATAAATTACTTCTTTGGGATAAATTCTCTGAAGAGGAATTCCTAGGGTTCAAGAATATGGATCTTTTGTGTCCAGTTGTGTCTTGCCATTTTCTTTTCTCCAAGAGACATTCTTGTAACATGGCTGTGGCAGGCCAAAGTCCTGTGTAATTGTTTTTCTCTGTTCCTGGCTTCTCACTTCATGCTCTTTGTCATGCCCTCTGAGCATCACTGGACATAGTTTCATTTTAGCCATTTTAGCATCCAGTGAAGAAGTCCACCAGGCACTAGAGAAACCTAGCTGTTCACTAAACCGTAGGATGTCAGTAATGTGTTCACTAATCAAAAACAGGTTCCTCCAATCTTTTCATCTCATTAAACATTCAGTATGTTGCCTCCAGAAGTGACTCAGAAAGAAACCACTGCCTTGCAGGAAATGTGACCTGCATCAGCTGACCTGTGTTTGAGGCTTTCTGTGCGCTGATGTCCTGTCATCAGCCCCATCTTGGTCAGTAGTACTGGGTGCAGGTGATTCATAATGTCCCAGGGATGGTGGCTGAGTGCAAAGGGAAGCCTTGGGCCAAGGAGGGTGGAACTCCGACTTGACGCCAAGACTCAGCTTCAGGTAAAATGTATACACAGAGGAAGCACACTGATCACTACCTTCAGACCTCTCCACACAGCATCCTTTGCTTCTTTGGGCACGTGTTCCCTCCAGCAGGTGGCAGTCTCTTCTGCCACATCACCCCCACCCCAGAATCTTCCCAAAACAAGCTTTTACACAGAGGGATGAATGACCTCTGCCTGATAATATCACTCTCTTCTGCATGGAAAGGGCTTCCCTCATACCTCAGTTGGTAAAGAATCCACCTGTAATGCAGGAGACCCCGGTTCGATTCCTGTGTTGGGAAGATCCCTTGGAGAAGGGATAGGCTACCCACTCTAGTATTCTTGGGCTTCTCTTGTGGCTCAGCCCTGGGTTGGGAAGATCCCATGGAGAAGGGAAAGGCTACCCACTCCAGTATTCTAGGCTGGAGAATTCCATGGACTGTATAGTCCATGGGGTTGCAAAGAGCTGGACACAATTGAGCAACTTTCACTCACTTCACTTCTGCATGGAATCTTCATAGGAGCTGTTGTTTTTACATTATGACCGTGCCTGGCATGGAGTTAAGTGCTCAACACACATTTGTTGCAGCAGCAGCAGCACACATTTGTTGACTAGACAAAGAAACATCTTCATCTTTAAAATCAATCATTATTATTGACATCATTGTTCATTAATAATCATTATTATTTTAGATATTAGTGGATTCTTATTAAATTATTAATACTGTTAAATCTGGTTCTTTGAAAAGATAAATCAAATTGATATAACAGAAAGTACCAGGCCCAGATGGATTCAATGGTGAATTCTACCAAACATTTATTGAAGAAAATTGGATTGAGTCTCTCTAGTTGTTTTCAGAGGATGGAAGCAGAGGGAGTACTTCCTCACGCATTCTATGAGGCCAACATTACTCTTAATACCAAACTCTGATAAAAAGATTACAGGAAAACTACAGACAAATCTCCTTCATGGGCACAGATGTAAAAATCCTCAACAAAATATTAGCAAATCAAAAGAATTATGTGCCATGACCAAGAGGGAATTTTCTCAGGTATGCAAGGCTGGTTCAACACTTGGAAAATCAAATAACATAATCCATCACATCAGTGTAATTCATCAGACAAGTCCCTGGTGGTTCAGATGTTAAAGAATCTGCCTGTAATGTAGGAGACACAGGTTCGATCCCTGGGTCAGGAAGGTCTGGCAACCCAATCCAGTATTCATGCCTGGAGAATTCCATGGGCAGAGGAGCTTGGTGGGTTACAGTCCATGGGATCGCAAAGAGTCAGACACGACTGAGTGACTAACAGTTTCACTTCATCACATCAGTAGGCTAAAGAAGAAAAACCACATGACATATCCTTAGATGCAGAAAAAGCATTTGAGAAACTCGAACACCCATTTATGATAAAAAAACTCTCAGTAAACTAGGAATAGAGGGGAATTTCCTGTATTTAGAGCGTATCTGTAAAAAAATTATAGTTCATTTCATACTAAATGGTGAGAAGCTAGAAGCATTCCGACTCAGAAGTCCCCTCTCACCACTACATTTCTGTAATCCTACAGATTACAGGCAAGTATTTACCCCCTCACTACTGCTTTTCAATATCATACTGAAAATTCTAGCTAATGCAGTAAGACAAGGAAAAGAAATAAAGGGTATACATATTGGGAAAGAAGAAATTAAACTACCTTTGTTCACAGATGACATGATTATTTATGTAGAAAATATGAAACAAAAAAACTCCTGGAATTAATAAGCAATTAAGGCAGCAGTTATGGTAAGGTTACAGGATACAAGGTTAATTTACAAAAATCAACTGTTTCCTATAAGCAAATAGTGAATAAGTGGAATTTGAAATTTAAGCATAATACAGTTTACATTAGTACTGCAAAAAAAGAAAAGACACAAATCTAACAAAGTATGTACAAGATTTATATGAAGAAAATACAAAATTCTGATGAAAAATATCAAAGAACTACTAAATAAATGGAGGGATATTCCATATTCATGGAAAGGAAGAGTCATTACTGTCAAATTGTCAATTCCTCCCAAATTGATCTAGTAGATTCAGTGCAATCCCAGTAAGTCATTTTATAGATATTGACAAACCTGAAGTTTACCTGGAGGGGAAAGACCAAGAATAGCCAGTGCAATATTGAAAGAGAACAAACTTAAGGAATGACACTACCTGACTTCATGACTTAGTATAAATCAACAGCAGTCAGACAGTGTGATACTGGTGACAGAATAGACAAATAGATCAATGGGACAGAATAGAGAGCTCAAAAATAACCCACATAAACATAGGCAACTGATTTTTGACAAAGAAGCAAAGGCAATACCATGGGACAAAGATAGTCTTTTCAGCAAATGGTACTGAAACAACTGGATATACACACACAGACAAAAATGAACCTAGACACAGAACTTACACTCTTAACAAAAATTAACTCAAAACAGAGCACAGACTTAAATGCAAAATTCAAAACTTTGTAGTTTTATACTCCTAGTAGATAGCAGGAGAAAACCTAGATGTCTTTGGGTGTGGTGATGATTTTTTATCATCAGAGGCATGATCCGTGAAGGAAATAATTGATAGTTGGACTTCATTAGAATTAAAACTCTTTGCTCTGTGAAATATGAAGAGAGTGAGAAGACAAACCTTAGACTGGGATAAAGTATTTGCAAAAAATGCATATGATAAAGTATTGTTATCCAAAACATATGAAGAATTCTTAAAACTCAACAATAAGAAAATGAACCACCAGATTAAAATATGGGCCAAAGACCGTAACAGGTGATCTCATGAAAGAAGATATACAGATGGCAAATAAGCACATGAAAAGATGCCCATATCATATGTCATCAGGAAAGTGGAAATTCAAAGTGAAGTAGACCCAGGCCATCCCTCCTATCATGACCAAAATCCAGAACACTGAACACCAACTACTGATGAGGAATAACGGAAACCTCACACATTGCTGGAGAGGATGCAAATGGTAAGCCATTAGAAAGATTTTCTTGGCAGTTTCTTACAAAACTAAACTTACTTTTTCTTATGATCCAGCACTCACTCACCTTCTGCAGTATTTGCTCAAAGGGGCTGAAAACTTAGGTCCTACCAAAGTCTGAGGGCATCCCTAGTAGCTCGGTGGTGAAGAATCTGCTGCCAATGCAGGAGCCACAAGAGACGGGTTCAACCTCGGCTTGGAAATCCCCTGGAGAAGGAAATGGCAACCCACTCCAGTATTCTTGCCTAGGAAATCCCATGGACAGAGGAGCCTGGCAGGCTACAGTCCATGGGGTTGTAAAGAGTCGGACATGATTTATTGGCCAAAGAACAACAGCAAAGCAAAACCTGCACAGAGATTTTAAATACAATTGTTTATATAAATTTTTGGCTTTCCCAGTGGCTCAGCTGGTAAAGAATCCGCCTGCAATGCAGAAGACCTGGGTTCGATCCCGGGGTTGGGAAGATTCCCTGGAGAAGAGAATGATTACCCTCTCGAGTATTCTGGCCTGGAGAATTTCATGGACTGTATAATCCATGGGGTCCTCAAGGAGCTGGATGTGACTGAGCGACTTTCACTTTCACATAGCAATTTTATTAGTAATTCTGAAACCTGGAAGCATCCAAGGTGTTCTTCACTAGGTGAATGGATAAGTAAATCGGGGGATATATCCAGACAATGGCGCTGTATTCAGCACTAAAAAGAAATGAGCCATCAAGCCATGAAAAGACAGACAGGAAACATAAATGCCAATTTCTAAGTGAAAGAAGCTAACCTGAAAAGGCTGCTTTCTGTATGATTCCAACTATATGGCATTCTGGAAAAGGCAAACCTATGGAGGTAGTAAAAAGATCAGTGGTTGCCAGGGGTTAGGTGGAGAGGGATGAATAGGCGGAGTACAGAGAATTTTCTGGTCAGTGGAACTTCTTTTTATAATACTATAATGGTGGATACATGTCATTATATGTTTGTCCAAACACATAGAATGTACAACAACAAAAGTGAAGCATAGTGTAAACTATGGACTTTGGATGATGATGTGTCCATGTAGGTTCGTTCTTGGTAAAAGAAAAACTGTCACTCTGGTGAGTGATGTTGATAATGAAGGCAGCTATGCATATATAGGGGCAGGGGATATATGAAAAATCTCTATACCTTATGGTCAATTTTGCTGTGACTCTAGAACATCTCTAAAAAAATATAGTCTATTAAAAATATATCAGGGCACTTCCCCGGCAGTCCAGTGGTTAAGACTTTGTGCTTCCATTGCCAGGGGCAGGGGTTTGATACCTGGTTAGGGAACTAAGATCCCTCATGGCATACAGTGTGGCCAAAAGGTTAAAAAAGTTATATTAAAATATGAGGAGTGTTTTTTGTGTGATTAAAAATAGTTGGATTTCTTGTTCATCAGGTCCTTTTTCTCTATAAGTTTCCTTTATAATATATACATTAAATATTTTTTTCTCAATAATATCAAGTTTAGAACTTTGCTTTTATATCTCCTTTGATGTTTAGAGTGAATTGCCATGAAGTGATGTATTTCTGGCCTGGAAGAAGCACAGGCTGGAATCAAGATTGCCAGGAGAAATATCAATATCCTCAGATATACAGATAACACCACCCTTATGGCAGAAAGTGAAGAGGAACTAAAAAGTCTCTTGAGGAAAGTGAAAGAGGAGAGTGAAAAAGTTGGCTTGAAGCTCAACATTCAGAAAACTAAGATCGTGGCATCTGGACCCATCACTTCATGGGAAATAGATGGGGAAACAGTGGAAACAGTGTCAGACTTTATTTTGGGGGGCTCCAAAATCACTGCAGATGGTGATTGCAGCCATGAAATTAAAAGACGCTTACTCCTTGGAAGGAAAGTTATGACCAACCTAGATAACATATTAAAAAGCAGAGACATTACTTTGCCAACAAAGTTCCGTCTAGTCAAGGCTATGGTTTTTTCCAGTGGTCATGTACGGATGTAAGAGTTAGACTGTGAAGAGAGCTGATCGCCGAAGAATTGATGCTTTTGAACTGTGGTGTTGGAGAAGACTCTTGAGAGTCCCTTGGACTGCAAGGAGATCCAACCAGTCCATCCTAAAGGAGATCAGTCCTGGGTGTTCATTGTAAGGACTGATGCTAAAGCTGAAACTCCAATACTTTGGCCACTTCATGCGAAGAGTTGACTCACTAGAAAAGACTCTGATGCTGGGAGGGATTGGGGGCGGGAGGAGAAGGGGACGACAGAGAATGAGATGGCTGGATGGCATCACCGACTTGATGGATATGAGTTTGAGTGAACTCCAGGAGCTGGTGATGGACAGGGAGGCCTGGCGTGCTGTGATTCATGGGGTCGCAAAGAGTTGGACATGACTGAGCAACTGAACTGAACTGATGTATATTTTGGTCTGATTTATTTGGTACTTGTAAATCACATTTTTTTATGAGTTTTAAAATGTGTGAATGTGTTCATATCTTACTTCCTCTTGGAAATGAACATTCACCTCTTGATTAAACTGGGTTGTTTAAGTACTCCCTTGTGCATGGAACTATCTAGAACTGTATTTAAAAAAAGTTAAATAAATATGGCCCCTGCCCTCAGAAATGCACAAACATGAAACAAGGATATATACCCTTTCCTAGAGTCCACACTTTAGCAAAAGCATAGGCCAGGAACACGTTGATCAAATATTTACAAGACACATAACCATTACAGTTAATAACTTTCATGTTAGGTCACACTGACATCTAAATGAGAACTTAGTGGTAGTTAAAAATCAATAGAACAGTAAAAATCAGGAACTTCTATAAGCAATTTTATTGGTCACTTTGATAGATTGGTCATACATAAAATCTGAGAAAACACTACTGTATATATGTGTGTGTACTTAAAACTATGACTTTATTTTTTAAAATTTATTTTAAAGAAAGGAGACAGTGGTTCCTGGGAGACCCCAGAACAGCTAACATTCACATGCCTTGTAGTTATGGATTACTCCTTTGATGTCAGGCAATATTCATCACCAACTCCACAAGCCCAGGGTCCCTGTGGGTGGGAAACTTTGCAGGATAAATCTGCAGTCACTCTTCTTCGGTTCTTTCCTCACTCCCTGCGTCCCTCGGCAGCCTCTAATTATCCCATCTCATTTACTAGCTCTGTCTCGACTACCTGATGCTCATTTGAGGGGTCAGGGGCAGGAGAAGAGATGTCTTCTGTGGCACATGCAATAAGGTGCAACATTGGACTCACTGAGTCTGATGTTTCTCAATATTTGCTCTGTCAGAGACAGGCAGCCAGAGCTGATCTCTTGTTCCAAGGCAGCGAAAACTGCTTTGTAAAGAGAGGGGAAGGAGTCCACGCAGCCTCAGGTCTGGAGGCTGGGAGGTTTGTCGGGCAGTGAGTCTAGCCTTTCTTTGCTCTCACTTGGCAAACTGACGCCTCCCTCAAGCTTCCACTCCAGGTTTCATAAAGTCCTCTCCTTTCCTCTGGGCTCATCCTGAAGCTCCTTACAGACCTCCATGGTGGCAATCATTGGTTTCCCAGCCTGTGTCTTACCTGTCTATCCCCATCACATACCACAGTACTAGTCACATCAAGGGCATTCAACAAATGTCAGTAGGACAAAAGTCAACCAAAGTAGGTTTTTTCACTTGATAATCATTGGCCAGA
The DNA here is from genome assembly GCF_049115385.1 of Moschus berezovskii. NCBI lineage: Eukaryota > Metazoa > Chordata > Mammalia > Artiodactyla > Moschidae > Moschus > Moschus berezovskii. Next base: position 23,802,667 of record NC_142481.1, on the reverse strand, counting down.
AAACGCAATGGCCTAATTAACCAGAGAGTAAGGGGGGGTCACTTTGGTCACAGAAGCTCATGATTTTTTTTTTATTTTACTGGCAACCCACTCCAGTACTCTTGTCTGGCAAATTCCATGGATGGAGGAGCCTGGTACTATCATTATTCCCATTTTCACCAATGAAGAAACTGAGGCACAAGGATTAAGTAATTTTCTCTATTTAGGAAATGATGAAACTGTGGTCCAAACCTAGCTAGGGCAGTGGTGCTCAGGTGGGGATGAGATTCGCTTGTTCAAGGACCCAAAGAGCCTGTGTGGCCAAGCTTGGAGAAGTTGGGGGGTGGGGCGTGTATGGCAGGATGTAGTGTTTTGTCCACAAAGGACACTTTTGCTTCCTAAAAGAACAACAAACCAGCCTTCAGGTGATGTCATCCACCTGTTTCTGCAAAATTACTATCAGCGGCATCCTTCTCAGTACAGTTGTTTTGGTTTGGGTTGGTTTTAGCTTTTTTTTTTTTGAGGTAACCTGTTATTATTCTTCCTTAAAAAAAAAAATAAGGTGTACTTTACAAACAGGAAAATTCACTTAAAAAAAAAAGATTTTAGTAGTCAAGAGCTTTTTTTTTTTTAAGATTTTTTTAATATAGTGGAGGGGAAACAACTGGAAAATCTCAAACAAATCTACAGATTATTATTATTATTTTTTTAATATGGAACGCTTCACAAATTTGTGTGTCATCCTTGTGCAGGGGCCATGCTAATCTCTGGATTATTTCAGTTTTAGTATATGTGCTGCCGAAGTGAGCTCTGGGTTATTATTTTTTTAATTGGAGTAGATAATTCACTGTTTTGTGTGTCTGTGTCTGTACAGTTCTGCAGTCTTTGTCAAATGTATACAGTCATATAGCCAGCACCACAAAAAAGATATGGACTGTGTCCTCCAAAATTCCTACCAGTAACCATCCCTTTCCCCCACTTCCAGACCCTGGGAAACCACTGAGCTGTTTTCTCTCCTTGTAATTCAACCTTTGCCAGAATATCCTACAAATGAAATCATACTATCACTTTTTCAGTCTGGCTTCTTTAACTTATCCTAATGCATTTGAGATTCATTCCTGGTGATGGGTATATTGGCAGTTCATACCTTTTTATTGCTCTGTAGTTTGCCTGGAGAATCCCAGGGATGGCGGAGCCTGGTGGACTGCCATCTATGGGGTCGCACAGAGTCGGACACGACTGAAGCGACTTAGTAGCAACAGCAGCAGCAGTTTCCCTTTATTTGGATGTACTAATATTGGTTTACTAATTCACTAGCTTAAGGACATTTACGCTGTTTCCCATTTTTGACAGTTACAAGTATACTATAAACATTCACATCCAGAGTTTTGTGTGAAATAACTTAAAAGAAATATTTTCCTGTAATACAGTAAGATGACTTTCAGTGTTGTACGGTTAAGTATGTGGAACTTCATGAAAAAACGTTGTTTTCCAATCCAGAGTACTCATCTTAAAAAAAGAACATCAGTTTTCTTTATATGTACGCTCAATTAGTTTCTGTTGGTATCACAGTAATAAATGTAGTAGGGTTAATGGAGCATTAAATATTATTTTGAAGGAGCATTCAGGTGCTATTTTTTTTCTTCATCATCTATGACCTTCATTTGCCTTTTACTCAGAGGTGCCCATCTCACAGGGAAGACCAGGAAGTGTTACAGCAGAGGGAGAATCTAAGCTCAACTCTGACTTCTAGAAAGGATTCTCAAAGTTTATTTTAAAGACGTTAGCTGTGAGAACCAGAGTTTTTGATCCTCTTTGCTTTATGAGAGGAAGGGAAAAGACTTTTTGCAAATCAAATGAAAGGTCAGGGTTTATCTCTATGCAGTGGATTGAAAAGAGAGACAAGAGGAAAAAGCAAACTGCCTTTCCCTGAGGAGGGGGTAAGAGTGGGAGGTGAGCGGGGGTGAGGGGGTCAAGGAGCCGGGAACTCTGGTTTTCTTTGCCTTTCCCTAACTTTCCTGCAGAAGACTTCCCACATAGAGACTGAACTTGGAGGCCCAGCCCTTCAGCTGCCAGTTATTGTTGCTCAGTTGCTAAGTCATGTCCACTTCTTTGTGACCCCATGGACTACAGTATGCCAGGCTCCCCTGTCCTCCACCATCTCCTGTAGTTTGCTCAAATTCATGTCCATTGAGACAGTGATACCATCCAACTATCTCATCCTCTGATGTCCCTTTCTCCTCTCGCCCTCAATCTTTCCCCGCATCAGGGTCTTTTCCAGTGAGTCAGTTCTTCGCATCAGGTGGCCAAAGTATTGGAGCTTCAGCTTCAGCATCAGTCCTTCCAATGAATATTCAGGGTTGATTTCATTTAGGATTGACTGGTTGGATCTCCTTGCAGTCCAAGGGACTCTCAAGAGTCTTCTGCAGCACCACAGTTCAAAAGCATCAGTTCTTCGGAACTTAGCCTCCTTTATGGTTCAACTCTCACATCCATACATGACTACTGGAAAAGCCATAGCTTTGACTCTGTGGACCTTTTTCAGCAAAGTGATGTCTCTGCTTTTTAATATGCTGTTTAGGTTTGTCATAGCTTCTCTTCCTAGAAGCAAGTGTTTTTTGAATTTTATGGCTGCAGTCACTGTCTGCAGTGATTTTAGAGCCCAAGAAAAGAAAATCTGTCACTGTTTCCACTTTTTCCTCTTCTATTGCCGTGAAGTGCCAGGGATACTCACTAAACCCTGGATATGAGAGGTGGGCCCATTACCTGGGGCAGGGAGAGGAGAGGAGGAAGGCTGGAGGCTGCTTCAGCGTGGGTGGGAGGAGCCCAGCCCCAGCACTTGGGAGCCATGCAATCCAGTCTCCCGGGGGGTGTCCTTCCATGCTGTGACAGTCTGTGACTGCCTAATAATTTCTAGAACCAGAGTGGGATATTTAAAAATAAATTAACAGCTTTTAAATTCCTTTTATAAAACCTAGGGTCAGAGTCCTACCACCATAACCACTGATACCATTGTTCCCTCAAACCAGCACTTTACAGGACTCTCAGGTGACAGCCAAGGGAACAACTCTATTGGAAGGACCTTGGGAGTGATGGAGAAGGTTGTGTGTAAAGTCCCTTTGGGGTGGACTCACTTCCTAGGGGCGACTGCAGGGATCTCCCCAGCAGAGCCCCAGTTCTCTACAGACTCAACCAGAAGGATAATCTCCTAACTCCCCCTGCATCTCTGTCTGGTCCTCTGGCCTTTGCCCAGCAACTACAGGATGAGGTGATCCTGCTGACCTACCAGCAACAGCACGTGTCCTTTGCAGGTTTTATTTTAGTTTGCATGGGGTCAGCACTGATGCAGTTGACACTCCTAACTCCTCATGTCTAAAGGCATCTATCAACAGTGAGTTGGGGCTAGAGGAATAGTCTGGGGTGGTGAAACAAATTTTCCCATCTTAAACCAGTGTCCCTAGTTAGTCCTCTCGGAAGCAAGACTAAAGCACTTCCTCTCTTACTCCATCTGCAGCCACCCTTCGCTTGACTCACTCAGCCCACTGGCCTGGCCACACCCCGAACACACTAGGTGCCAGCCCACCTCAAGGCTTTGCCCTTGCTGTTCCTTCTGCCTGGAACGCCTGTTCTCCTGTCATCCATCGCACTCATTCTCTCTCTTCTTTCCTTTTTCCATTAAATGCCACTGCCTCAGGGAGGGTGTAGCAGGTGGGGAGCTGTTCTAATGACCTTACACAAAATACCCCTAGTCTAAAGCTGATCGCCGAAGAATTGATGCTTTTGAACTGTGGGTTGGAGAAGACTCTTGAGAGTCCCTTGGACAGCAAGGAGATCCAACCAGTCCATTCTAAAGGAGATCAATCCTGGGTGTTCATTGGAAGCACTGATGCTAAAGCTGAAACTCCAATACTTTGGCCACCTCAGGCGATGAGTTGACTCACTGGAAAAGAGTCTGATGCTGGAGGGACTGGGGGTGGGAGGAGAAGGGGACGACAGAGAATGAGATGGCTGGATGGATGGCATCACCGACTCGATGGACATGAGTTTGAGTGAACTCTGGGAGTTGGTGATGGACAGGGAGGCCTGTTGTGCTGTGATTCATGGGGTCGCGGAGAGTCGGACACAACTGAGCGACTGAACTGAACTGAATCTTACACTCTGCTTCATTCTTAGCTGTGATATTGATGCCTCCTGACATACGTCTCTTTGTTCATTGCCTCTCTTGCCCCACAGGAATGTCAGTTCCAAGAATGTAGGGGCAGGGCTTGCCTTGTTCCTTCACTGCTGTCTCTCCAGTATTAGGCATGTGCGTAGCTCATAGATACTTATGGAGTGAATTTATTAATTAAAATTGGTTGCAGAACTCTTGCTGTAGAAGGGCTTTAAGTGACAAGTAGGCACAATGCCCCACCTCTCTCCATGTTCTGGTTCAAACCTGAAATCCTATTACCCTGACTTGTTCTTTTTTTAAATTGAAATGTAGTTGATTTGCAATGTTAGTGTTAGTTTCTGGTGTACAGAAAAGTGGTTCAGTTATACATATATATATATTTTCCCTATTCTTTTCTGTTATGGTTTATTATAGAATATTGAATACAGCTCCCTGTGCTATACATTAGGACCTTGTTGTTTATCTATTTTATGTATAGCAGTTTGTATCGGCTAATCCCAAGCTCCTAATTTACCCCACCTCACCCTCTTTGGTGGCTGAGAGGGTAAAGAGTATGCCTACAATGTGGGAGACCTGGGTTCAATCCCTAGGTCGGGAAGATCTCCTGGAGAAGGAAATGGCAACCCACTCCAGTATTCTTGCCTGGAAAATCCCATGGATGGAGGAGCCTGGTAGGCTACAGTCCATGGGGTAGCAAAGAGTCAGACATGACTGAGCGACTTCACTTCCACCCTCTTTCACCTTTGGTAACCATATTGTTCTTTTTTATTTTCTCCCTCCCACTCCTCCCACGGAGGGTAATGTGTACCCTGTGGTGCTCTTCTCAATCACTAGAGACCCCATCATGTCCTTGTTTCGTCAGAGTCTCACAGGAACTTGATGTTCCCAGACTTGGGTAATTCACTGTAGTTTGGCCCCTATCAATGGTCCCCTCCCTTTCATGGATCTGGGAAGTGAATCCAGATAAAATTTGCTGGGTTGCATCACCTCTGGCACTTATTTCCAGGCAGAAGAGCAAAGGAGTGTCCTTGAGGCCTCACTGGGGGATAAGAGCAGCAAACTCTTTAAACTTTGGGACATTTCTGTGCTTCCTGGCTGAGAGTTCTTCAGAACTGCAGACCCATGAAAACGTACTTGGGAGAGAGACTTCCCTGGTGGTTCAGTGACTAAGACTCCACTCTCCCAGTGCAGGGGGACCAGGTTCGATCCCTGGTCAGGGAATTAGATCCCACGTGCTGCCACTAAAAAGGTCCAATATACTGCAGTGAAGATCAGTGATCCCATGTGCCACAACTAAGATCTGGTGCAGACAAATAAATAAATATTAAAAAGAAATTCTTGAGACTTTCTAAAACATTCACAGATATCTAGCATCCCAGTTGATGACCGAATATCAAGAATACGTGACCCATGGGCAAGAATGAGATTCAGGACCGACTTTGCGCCTCATAGGGCTGGAAGAAAAACTGCCTAACTTTGAACAGCTTCAAAATTTTCTAATGGCTATTTAAATGTCTGTATAATTATTTGCTTAAAGTCTCTCACTAGACTTTAATAATAGTACTCTGAGAGCAGGGTTTGCATCCATCTTCTTGAATCCTGTATCTGTAGAACTTAGAACAGTGCTTAACCAATGGTAGGTACTCCGTAAGCAGAGATAAGTCAATTACTGAATGAATATGGTAGAAAAATCTTCTCTGATTTCTATAGAAGTGGTCATTTTCATGTTTTTTTTTTTTTTTTACTATATTTGATTTCAGCGGTAGCCACTGTTGGCTACATTTTCATGGCAGCTGGAGGTAAGACATGAATGGGGATTAAGAATTAGGAAGATAAGGTATGGCGCCAGGAGCTGAGTCAACTGGTAAATATTGAACAGTTATCAAAACATAATCAATTATGGAATGATTTCAATGTCTATCAGCAGATGAATGGATAAACAAAATGTGCTGTATTCATCCAATGAAAATTACTCAGCTATGCAAGGAATGAAATCCTGATATTTGCTACAAATGGATGAAACTTGAGGACATTATGTTAAATGTTAAAGTCAGACGCAAAAGACTACTTATTATAGGAAATGTTCAGAATTGGCAAGTAGATTAAAGGTTGCCAGAGGCAAGGCGAGATTGAGCAGTAGAGGGTGACTGCTAATAGGTACAGGATTTCTTTTTGGAATGATGACAGTGTCTTGGAATTGGATGGTGGTGATGATTGTACAACCTTATGAATATACTAAAACCCAGTGAATTGTATAATTGGAAAGGATGAATTTTGCAGTATACGAATTATATCTCAATTTTTAAAAACATCCCCAAATAATATTTTTATTATGAGAAAAACAGTGAGAAATTATAGTCTGGAGACAGGCTGATGGATTGGAGCATAGTTTAGACACTAGGTTATTCTCAGCATCAGAATGGCAAGAACACAGAATCATTTCCCAAGAATCTAAGTTTATTTGCCTGGTGACTCCCTCTGTAAGTAGAAATGACACTCTTTCTTGACGAATGCTAAGAATTGGAGTGGGACTGAGGTCCTAGACATTCTCAGATGAAAGAACCCCAAGTTCTGAATAAGGGAAAATGACTGAATTAATGTGAGAATGGTTTAAATGATTATGCAAAGTGCAAAATAAACAGGTTTGTATTATTTGCTAAGCTCCATGAAAGAAGTAGCCAGCAGGTGCTTCAACCAGGAAACAGATGAAAGCTTTATTTTCTCTTTAGCCTTTAGTGTCCTGACGTGAAGTGAATGGCCATAATGTTAAAAGCTCAACTTGCCTTCCCCCTTCACCATGAGAAAAACATCAGACAAACCCAAGTTGAGGAACATTCTATACAAAATTGCCAAGGTCATCATAAATGAAGTCTGAGAAACTGTTCCAGATTAGAGGAAACTTTTTTGGATTAGATTAGATTCAGGGGACATGACCATTACATATAAAGCGGTCTCCTGGAGCAGAAAAAGGGTTTTAGTGGGAAAACCTAGTAAATCTAAATAAAATGTGGAGTTTGGTGAATATTAATGGACTAACGTTTATTTCTTAGTTCTGATTAAGAATATGCCATGGTAATGTAAAATATTAAAAATAAGGGGAAAACTGGGTGAGGGTATGTGGGAACTCTTTGTACCATCTTCATACCTTTTCTGTAAATCTAAGTCTATTCTAAAATTAAACATTTACTTTAAATTTTAAAAGTTCAACCAGAGTAACCTCTCTGTTCTGATAGCCTTCTCTTTGTCTAGCTCACAGGTCTGTGGTTTGTATGTGGGTTGGTTTTTAATTACTTGATAGTGAATGTGGGAACAAATTGTGAAGCTCTCTGTAAATGTAAGATGGCACCATGAATGAACAAAGCTCAACCTAGCCACCTATCCCCTCCTGAATCCCTCACCTCATTGTCTACAACTGGGCAAAGGCTTGAGTTTCGCCTCATTGATCACCCCTTCTGCCATTTCTCTCCCTCTGGTTTATGTACTATTCACTGCCAGCTGGCGAGCAAGCATTGGGTATGGCTGAGAGAAGGTATCAGGCCAGACCTGAAGGAGGTTGTCAAGAAGTGTAAGGAATGCTCTCTATCTTGCACTTCCTCAGGGAGCTTATAGTCCACCAGGGGAGTTAAAACTTATGAATTCCTTTGTACCCAACAGATGAGTGATCACTGGGAATGATTCAGGATGGAAAGTTAGAAAATAACAAGTAATAAGTAATAAAAGGTGAATCTTCCATGCTTAATCCACGTAATCGATTCATTCATTATTTTCTTAAAGTTATCCCCAGTGACTCTCCATGGTTTTTTTTCTTTCTTTTTTTTTTTTGAATTTTTTTTTTTTTTTTTCTATTTGAGAAAGAAAGGACTGTATTTCTCAACTCACTTGGCCCTATAAAGTGGGGCAGACTTGTGTAGTAGAGTCTGGAACCAGATGGTTAGATTGGAACTACAACTCACCATTCAGTACTATGGGACTTGTTTTCATCTTTAAAATGGAAATGAAATAGGCCTTACTTCTGGGAAGGAGGTGATGATTATGAGTTGATTTGAATAGAGTGTATCAAATAGTGCTGGTGATAGGATAAATAGCCATGAGCATAAACTCTCATACCTGGGTCAAGAAAAGAAGGGTGTGGCAAGAAATGTATAAAAATGGGGGGACACAGGGTTATAGGTGATTCCTAAAAACCGGGTTCAAATTGTTTTTTTACAGTCTTAGTAGGACCACAGTATCATATGGGATACCAAATTCTGATATATAAGGCCTATGGATGTACCCCTAAGGAAAACTATTTCAGAATATTAATTGTGAGCCAAATAGTTAACAGTGCTTATCTCTGGATGTGTAGGACTATTTTTAAAATGCTTTCTTATTGGAAAATGAAAAGGTGGAAAATAGAAAGGTGGTTGCCAAGGACTGGGGGAAGGGGAGAGGGAGAATTGGTTTAATGGGTATAGCGTTTTAGATTTGCAAGATGAAAAAGTTCTGGAGAACAGTTGCACAAAGTGAATATACCTAACACTGCTGAACTTTATTCTTAAAAATGATGAAGATGGCAAATTTAATGTTATGGGTGTTTTTTTTTTTTTGCCACACACACACAAACACTTTTCTATGGCAAACACAATAGTGTCATATTTAAGAACAAACCCAGTGCAAGTTGTTTGATTTTTAAGTGAAAGCCTTAATGGTTGGTTGGTGTACCTTTTAGTGAGCGTTTCTATGGTTTACTGGGCCCTGACTGCCCGGGGAAGGTTAGCTGGTGGCCGTTAGGCTCCATAAGCATGGTTGGGCCTTCTCTCTCATTCTCCCTGCTCCACTTTCTATGGAGAGAAAACGGGAACTACAGAAGAGGGGTGTTACTGAAACTTGTTTGCTTTGTCTGTTTTCCCTTCTCATCTGGGTTTGCTTGTCAGCTACTGAATGAGGGCGTGCCCAGAGGATGGCCTTCTGACCCAGCGGCCCCTGCTCCCTTCACACACCCTCAAGCCCTGCTGGTTCTGCGTCAGTTGCACTATTTCCAGGACCACCCTCAAAAACCCTGCGCTGCTGGCTGTTCTTTGATCTGTAAACCTGAGTCTGAGCCAGCTGGATTGAGACAGAGGAGGCTAGGCCAGTGATCTCGGAGCTGCCGTTTTTTTGCCTTGCAGTGCCTCCCTTGGCCCAGGTCTCACCTAAGAAAAAATACAGCCCCCAGGCAAGACGGGTGAGGGATTGTAAACAGGTAATTTACAAAATGTGAAGAACTATTCAGTTCAGTTCAGTCGCTCAGTCATGTCCAACTCTTTGTGACCCCATGGACTGCAGCACGCCAGGATTCCCTGTCCACTACCAACTCACGGAGCTTGCTCAAACTCATGTCCATCAAGTTGGTGATGCCATCCAACCATCTCATCCTCTGTCGTCCCCTTCTCCTCCTGCCTTCAATCTTTCCCAGCATCAGGATCTTTTTCAGTGAGTCAGTTCTTGGCATCAGGTGGCCAAAGTACTGAAGTTTCAGCTTCAGCATCAGTCCTTCCAATGAATATTTAGGACTGATTTCCTTTAAGATTGACTGGTTTGATCTCTTTGCAGCCCAAGGGACTCTCAAGAGTCTTCTCCAACACCACAGTTTAAAAGCATCAATTCTTTGGCGCTCAGCTTTCTTCATAGTCCAACTCTCACATCCCCATAGCTTTGACTAGATGGACCTTTGTTGGCAAAGTAATGTCTTGGCTTTTTAATATGCTGTCTAGGTTGGTCATAGCTTTTCTTCCAAGGAACAAACGTCTTTTAATTTCATGGCTGCAATCACCATCTGCAGTGATTTTGGAGCCCAAGAAAATAGTCTGTCATTGTTTCCCTTATTTCCCCATCTGTTTGCCATGAAGTGATGGGACCAGATGCTATAATCTTAGTTTTCTGGATGTTGAGTTTTAAGCCAGTCTTTTCACTCTCCTATTTCACTTTCATCAAGAGACTCTAGTTCTTGGCCTTCTGCCACAAGGGTGGTGTCATCTGTGTATCTGAGGTTATTGATATTTCTTCTGGCAGTCTTGATTCCAGCTTGTGCTTCATCCAGCCTAGCTTTTCTCATGATGAGCTCTGCATATAAGTTAAATAAGCAGGGTGACAATATACAGCCTTGATGTACTCCTTTCGCTATTTGGAACCAGTCTGTTGTTCCATGTCCAGTTCTGACTACATGAAAAAAAGACCACCCTCACTAAAATAAAAAGGAACAGAAAGAACAACAACTTTAATACACGTTTTTTTTTCCTATTGATCAATTGAGAAAAGTTTTTTTTCAGAAAATAACTCTCAGGGTTTGCAAGCAATTGCTGATAGGAAGGTAAATGGCCATTCTGAAAGGAAGCTGGCAATGTGTGTCAAGAACTGTACAATTTTTCATTCTAGAATATAATTTTCCATAAATGGTTAGGAAGATAAAAGAATTTAGTACAAGATAAAGGTGATATTTCAAATTAACAAAGAGAGACTTTCATTTTTGGTGATATTGAGGTCTGGAGGACCTGGAGGATCTCCAGTTATAAAAATATCTAGAAATGTTGGGTTAAATATAACAAAATGCCTAACTGAGCTCCAAAGATAAAAATGGAATGCCCCAGAGGCCAAGCAATGAGAATGACTGAAAACCAGAGGCACAGATGAGCTTACACTGCTGATGCCCCACTGAGATTATCAATTTAAATAATCTAAGACTCCTGGTTTAATGTTAAGGTGGGGACAGGACACCAAATCTATTTGGCTGTGAGGGTGTGTGGAAGAGCGAGTTGAACTCCACTGTAGTTGGGATCTTTGAAAGTTTAAACCTGGAGTGGTAGAATAGTCACAGTAGCTTTAAATTTTGAGACAACCTCATTCTTGCTTGACTTAACTCTTGCAAAGGCCAGTATCAAAAGGAAGGGCCTTCACTTCTGAGATTCTCTCCACCTGGAAAACCCCTGCCGTAACTCAGTTGATTCCCTATATCACCCTTCAAGTTCTAATAGCTGGTTTGAACTCCAAGAAGTTGTCATGATAAGATATATTTGTGCTCTCTCTTCTTCCTATGGTCCATTATTTGATCAATTTTTCAGGTCTATCAGTGTTTGAAATGTGATCCTGCCTCAAGGAAATTATCCCACAAATTGCAGGATACTCATAAAAATTCCCAATCATAAATAATAATTGTATGCAATGTGATTTATTTCTAATAGAAAGAAAAATTGGAAGCTGCCCCATATCCAAAAAGAGTGGAACGGCTAACTGAACATAACATAGCCATTAAAAGGAATTAAGCTGATCTCCATGTATGAAAATGAAAAGGATGTCCATACAACGTATTATTGAGTTTTTAAAAAGCAAGCTATAGAACAACATTATTCAATAGAAATGGAATGCAAACCACATAGTAATTTCAAATTTTCTAATGGGAATATTTTTAAATGTCAAAAAAATAGAAATAGATGAAACTAGTTTCAGTAATATACTTTATTTCACCCAATAGATTCAAGTATTGTTTAAGCATGTAGTCAAAATAAAATTATTGGTGAGACATTTTACATTATTTATGTAAGTCTTTGAAACCTGTTGTGTATTTCACAGCAACAACACATCTCCATTCAGATAAAGCACATTTCAAGTACTCAATTGCCACTTAAGAATAGTGGTTACAATAAGAGACAGTGAAGCTGCAGAATGAACATAGAGTATATATATAATTCTGAACAACTCCAAAACCAGCTGTATAAGCACAGTGTAGACATAGAAGAACACTTGGAAAGATAACCAAGAAATGGCTAAACTGGCTGTCTCTATGAAACGGGATTGTGGGGAAAGAAGTTTTTAAGAGTTCAGTTCATAAACATCTGAATTTGAATTTATTATATGATTAAATATTATACTTTAATTACTAGAAGAGTGAAAGCAAAATGTTTGCTGTCTTCAATGCGGTAAGTCCATGTATAGTAAAATTTACATTAAGGAGATAATAACATGTATGTCTGGTCAAGGCTATGGTTTTTCCCGTGGTCATGTATGGATGTGAGAGTTGGACTGTAAAGAAAGCTGATCACCGAATAATTGATGCTTTTGAACTGTGGTGCTGGAGAAGACTCTTGAGAGTCCCTTGTACTGCAAGGAGATCCAATCAGTCCATTCTAAAGGAGATCAATCCTGGGTGTTCATTGGAAGGACTGATGCTGAAGCTGAAACTGCAATACTTTGGCCACCTCATGCGACGAGTTGACTCACTGGAAAAGACTCTGATGCTGGGAAAGTTTGGGGGCAGGAGGAGAAGGGGACGACAGAGAATGAGATGGCTGGATGGCATCACCGACTCTGTGGACATGAGTTTGAGTGAACTCCGGGAGTTGGTGATGGACAGGGAGGCCTGGTGTGCTGTGATTCATGGGGTCGCAAAGAGTCAGACACGACTGAGCGACTGAACTGAACTGAACATGTATGAACTGATATTTATATACAATGATGCTCTTGGCAGCATTTCTTACAAAAGTAAAAGCTAGACTCCACATCATGTCCAACAATAGGAAAATTATTCAATAAATTCTAATAATTCTCTATGATGGAATGTTTTTCAGAGCATGAGAAAATATTCATGATATAATTTAAAAATTCACAATGCAAAACTATCCATAATATTGTCCAGCAGCTCTCCACCAAGGTATATATTCAAGAGAATTGAAAACATATGTTCATACGAAAACCTGGATCTAAGTGTTAATAACAACATTATTTCTAATAGCCAAAAAGTGGAAACAACCCAAAAGTCCAGCAGCTGATGAACAGATGAACAAATGAATATATTCACACAATGGACTACTATTCAGCCATAATAGGAATGAAGTAATGAAATATGCTACAACTTGGAAAAACATTTGCTAAGTGAAAGAAGTCAGACTTGAAAGATGACATATTGTATGATTCCATTTGTGTGAAACATTAGGAATAGGCAAATCCATGGAGACAGAAAGTAAATTAGTGGTTGCTGGGAGCTAAGAAGAGGAAAATTGAGAGGGGCTAGTTAATAGGTATGGAGTTTCTCTCTGGAACAATGAAAAAAAGTCTTGGAATTAGATGGTGGCGATTGTTGCACAATGTTGTGAATGAACTAAAAATCACTGAATCTTACACTTTGAGATGGTGAATTTTATGTTATATAATTTTTTTTCTCAATTTAAAAAATATGTACATAGAACAAGACCCCAACTTTGTAAGGAAAAAGTAAAACTAATGTATTAAGAGTGGTGGTAGATTATAAATGCTTTTAAAATTTTCTGATTTTCTCCAGCACACATATATTTTAAATGGAGGTGGTGGTGGAATAAATATGTTTAGGAAAGGGTGGACTTCTCTTTTGACAAGATCTTTGTGTTTTGGAAACAGCACCGTGTTCTCATTTGGCAACCTCACCAAGGGTAGTAGATCCAGCCTGCGAAGCATGTGTCTATCTGTAAAATGGTTAACTGTATTTAGTAAAATGAGCCATTTGCCTATGTATAGGGTGCCAAGTAACACACCTAAACCTTTCCTTTTCTGTCTTTTAGATGTTTTAAACATAGCTTTTTGAAACAAAGCAGTCTGGGTTGTCCAGCTCAGGGCTTCATAATTAACCTAAATTTTCTTTGACTTGGCTGGCTTCCTGCACCTGCCTGGTGCTTTTGCTTCTCCACTGGTGAGACGAAGTGGTAAATGCTTGCTTCAGTGGAGTGGGCAAGCGACTGCATTAGGTGAATTTTTCAAAGCACTACGAGTTGGAAGGGATATATGTATACATACGGCTGATTCTCATCATTGTATGGCAGAAGGCAACAAAACATTGTAAAGCAATTAGCCTCCAATTAAAAAAATAAAGACATAAATAAATGGAGGGAAAAGAAGAAGATGGAAAGACCAGAGAAATAAAAGGTCGTTCAACTCCAGTGGAGACTCAAATCACCAATAAACAGCTGAAGAAGACAGAGCTTATGAAACAACTCTCTGTCTCTCAATAAGTAAACGGATAAGAGTTGAGCCATGGGGTCACTGAGGTTTCTCTTAACCCTTGGGTGGATGATACTTTTCATAGGCTCACAGGAATTCTGAGATGTCTGCTGAGCTGACTTAGCAAAGGTTTTTGTTTAGATCTCACCTGACATCTTATTTTTCCAATAACTGCATAACAGGAAAATTAAGAATTCACAGCACAAGGATAAAATTGCACAGGTTTCGGTTGCCTTAGATACCCTGTACTTTTAAAATGTTTATGGAGTGGGCCTTCATTTATTCTAGTTGCCACAGTTTGTTCTAACTGGAGTAGAACTTTGTGGAAAGGAGCCCCAGAGGTAGGAATTAAATAAGCATGCTGCTGAACAAGTTGCAGAGCACGATCTCAGCTGTTTTGAAAATATATACAATTCTGTATCTATGTATCCATCATCTAATCTATCTACTGTCTATCGCCTATCTGTTTATCATCTGTAGATCTATTGATCTACTATCATCTCTCTATCTTGATGAATGGATAGAAATGGCCAGATCATTACCACTGCCTGGCCCTTGCAAGACTCTCACTTTTTACTCTATACATTTCTGTACTATTAACATTTTAATAGGTCTTTGTGTCACAAAAAAAGATTTAATAAAAATTACCAACTGTCATCCTAACTACCTCTCTGACAATCCTTTCAAACATCTCACAAATTACCTGGAAAGAGTTAACACAGATGTTTCCAGAAGGCTGAAGTGTTCAAATTCCTGATTTGGTGGTGGAGGTGGAGGTGGAGGCAGGGTTAGAGGTAAAAAGCACCAAAGAGGAGGGGAGGAAAGAAGAGGGCTGGTTGCTCCGTTCTTACCTGAACCAATAGCATGAAGAGTTTCAGGCCCAACACCCATTTGTGGGACTATTTCAGGCAACAGAGGTTGTATCTGAATTCACCATCACTGTCACTTGTCAAAGAACTTAGGCAACTTCCTGGTTTGGCTGCTTGGAGGCTGCTTCTCCTTTACTGGGAAGGTAAAATCTTAAGCCTCAGCTAACCTTGTGATTTGGGATGCGTGATTTTTACTTTGTGGTGTATTGACTTCTTTTTCCACAGGGCAGTAAGCTGCTTATAGAATAGGGCTTTATTTTTACTAATGATAATGTTAACACTAAATTTCTAATAATATGGAATAGTTCTTCCTGGTTGTTCTTTGCACAGGACAAGACACAATCTGTTGAAGTGTAAGGAGACTCTTCCTTGCATGGAAAGGAAGGGATACCTACACTTTCCTTGTTTAACATTAGTTTTCATGTCATTCTTCCTTGGTTTTGCTGAGAGCATGGTTAAATTTTCGTGGTGATGATGTAGCACATTGTGAATCTCACAGTAGATAAGCATTCAATGGAACACTCTGCTAATATTGTAGAATGGTTATTTTGCTTATTTTCCATCTGAGTGAAAAGTCTTAAAATTTCCCTCATTCATTCAAAGCTACTTTATACGTGAAAGGAGTTTGAAAAGACATATCTGGGATGTCTGGCAAAGTTACCCCAGTGTTTAGGTCCAACTGTAGCTGCCCCACTGGACTGTATCTGTTCTTAGAGTCACAGTGACTCCTTCTTTTCCCCATAGTCTTTGCTAGTCATGGACCCATATGTGATTCAGATGCAGGACCATGGCAGCCTCCCCTCAGTTCAGGATGTGCATGTCAGTGTCGCTGGGAGAAGCTCTGTGCTGGGAAAAGCGAAAAGCAGGAAGGCCAGATGGTCCGTGAGGCCCTCGGACATGTCCAACAAAACTTTCAATCCCATCCGGGCCATTGTGGACAACATGAAGGTGAAACCAAATCCAAACAAGACCATGATTGCTTTGTCGATTGGTGAGTAGAGTACACTTCAAGAGGCAGGCAATTGTTCCTCTCACCCCCATCCTCATGGGTTGGGCGGAGAGGATGGAAGTGGAGGGTGGGTCTGGGTCCTGGGCGTGGAAAAATAACCTCTTGGTGGTTCTTGAAAAGGGGACCCTACTGTATTTGGAAACCTGCTGACAGATCCTGAAGTTACCCAAGCAATGAAAGATGCCCTTGACTCAGGGAAGTTTAATGGCTATGTCCCCGCCATTGGTAAGTTCCCCCTGAGACTCTAATCTGGCAGTTTCCAAATCTTCTGTGCTCTTCTGACAGGACTAAATTTCTAGCAGTTCTCTTTGCTTTCCTGATGCATAATTCCTAAGGAGAGGCTAAGATAATACGGCTGTTAA
The DNA here is from genome assembly GCF_049115385.1 of Moschus berezovskii. Lineage (NCBI taxonomy): Eukaryota > Metazoa > Chordata > Mammalia > Artiodactyla > Moschidae > Moschus > Moschus berezovskii. Next base: position 23,786,296 of record NC_142481.1, on the reverse strand, counting down.
ATTTGGGGAAAGGAGTCTCAGAATGCTTAACCTCAAGCCATCAAGGTCCATCTTCTTTCCTGGCTTCCTCTGGCATTATGGCACCTCCCTGCCCTAGGTTCCCATTAGACACTCTGCTCAAAGAACGCTCCTATCCTATCATTGCTCCTTCTCCACGGAGGCCTTGAATTTGGCTGCAGCTGCTTCTTGACAGAGCCATCTAGCTCCTAAAACAATTTACTTACTGCCCTATGTAAATACTTCTTGGCCTTATTTCTCCTCCTCTGCACATTCAACATTTATTTTAATTATGGTCTTGGTCACACTCTCAATGTAACTGTGCTTGTTTCAAAGCAAAAACAAACAAACAAAAGCAACAGCAAAGAATAAGTTGTTCTATTAGAGGACAGAAGGTTGTTTAAGGCAGGAATAATTTTATTTAGGAGTCACTCTCTCCATGTATTGAACATTCCTACCCTAAGCATTCTGGTAAAATAAGTGACTCCTTATCTTTGTTTCAGTGACACACACTTCCCCACTGTGTGTATGTGCAGCATAAAAATCAGCTTCATGCAAAAATAGAATTTAAAAACACTTTGAAGAGATATCAGGGACATGATTTTTAGGTTGATTATTTACATTTTATACAGCTTCATAAATAAAAGTCAGAACAAAATAAGACCAAAAGTTAGTTGTAAAAAGAGTTTATACATATTGAAAGGGAATATGAAAAAGAATATATATGTATAACTGAATCAGCTTGCTGTACAGCAGAAATTAACACCATTTTGTAAATCAACTATACTTCAATTTTTTTAATGTTTATTATGACTTTTATATTCAAAGTATTAAGAAACTGATTTAACCTGAAACCTAAAACCAAGTCTCCACTTGACAAATACTCAAAGGATATGAACACTTCATGCCAAAGGAAACAGAGATAATGTTTATCTGTGTTTTTTATTAGCAATTAAGGAAATGCTGATTAATTTCAAGAGAACTATCTGTACCTATTTAAGTTAACAAACATTAGGAAATATTGCCTCTCACTTTGGTAACTGAAGATAATCTTTTTGGACAGCAATTCTGTAAAACATAATAATTGGTATGAGACTGTCTATACTTCAGGCTTGCAAGCCAACATTTGGAAACTTTGCATGAAAATATAATTTAAAAGGAAAATATTTTAATTTAAATATAAAAGGAAAATACTAATAGGTATACAATACAATGTGAAAAAGTTAAAATGAACCCAGTGTAATGAACTCATTAATTACAAGTTTTCAAATATAATCCCTGAAAGGGATTTGAAAATAATCTAAATCCTGTATTTTAGATTAAATAATCTAAAAGAAAATAAAACATAATCACAGTAACCAAGATGCTGCAGAGTATTTTATAGTTTTGTGAACACTTTTTGTTATTATTTATACATTTGTGTGCTGATTATAAAATTGTAAGGTATGAAGTTAGCCTTGAAGCCCTGTGACTCAAGGGCATCTCTGTCAGTCGTGGGATGAAAACTTCCAGCTTTCTCCTTCTGCTCTTTTTTCTCAGGCTACTTATCCAGTCGGGAGGAAGTTGCTTCTTATTACCACTGTCCCGAGGCACCCCTGGAAGCTAAGGTGAGCCCTAGACGAGGTGCCAGCTCTAAAGCGATACCAGGCAAACTCTACCCTTTGTTGTTGTTCCAGAGGAATAAGGGTTTCAAGGGAAACAAAAACTAAGAATAATTTCCCTTTGGCAATTCCAGGACTTTGTAATATGGGGAGGCCACTAGTCAGTGATTAAATTTAATGTAATTATAGTATGATAATAACATTTCATACAACTTATGTGATATCTGTCTCAAGGAGGCTCAAAGGACTCAGAGGTCACCCTATATTTGATTCTCTGCAAAAGATCATTGAAAAACAGTAATTCATAAATACCAAATAATTGAAAATTTTAATTTTGCCAATAGGCTCTTTTATTAATCTGTAGTTCCCTTGACTTACCTAAGGTCACTTAGATGGGAGGATCGAGTTTCCATGGCATATTGGACTGATGGCAGGGTCAAGTTTAAATGCCCTCCACTTTGTTGTTTATAGGGTGGAGGTCAACATTTCTTAACGTTAAGGGGAGCCCTTTGTATTTCAGAAGAGAGCCATGCTTCAAATCTGTGGTCAAAAGTAAATAAATAACCAGGTGAAAAAGTCCAAGGTCATAATGACCTCTCATGGAGGTCTGCTGAGTCACAGCTAACCTATCCTTTTTAAAGTGATTTATTTCTTCTAAGTGGCCAGCATTTTCAACAACCTCTAAATATGGACATGTATAAACATATTTGTTTCTTTAAATTTTGGCCTAGTACAATCCCTGCTACTTTACATACGATTTTTAAAAGTAAGTTTATTTTTTGCTTCCCACTCACTCATCTGATAATCCCTTTCCTCCTGTTGCTGTTGGAACCCCTAACAAAACAAAACTTTTCTTCACAGGATGTCATTCTGACAAGTGGCTGCAGTCAGGCTATTGAACTGTGTTTGGCTGTGTTGGCCAACCCAGGGCAAAACATCCTAGTTCCGAGACCCGGCTTCTCTCTCTACAGGACTCTGGCTGAATCTATGGGAATTGAGGTTAAACTCTACAATTTATTGGTAAATGACTTTTTAATTTTAGATACAAATTAGATAATTTTAGATATAAATGCTCAATTACTACTTCATAAAAATACATGACCATTTTCTTAGCAGAGAAAGATCTGAAGAGTCGGGGGCCACAGATGCATTTTGGGACTTATACCTTTGAGTGAAGTGAGTAGTCTTCCTAAAATTTTCAGAATCATCTTGATCTCACTGTTTTTTCCCTCCCCAGCCAGAGAAGAATTGGGAAATTGACCTGAAACAACTAGAATCTCTGATTGATGAAAAGACAGTTTGTCTTATTGTCAACAATCCATCAAACCCTTGCGGGTCAGTGTTCAGTAGACGTCATCTCCAAAAAATTTTGGCAGGCAAGTCCAACAGATTTCACTTGACAGGAAAGAAGACGGGGATGGAATCCTTTAGCTGTTTCCTGGAGTGAGAAAGAAGTCCTTCACTAAGTTCTGAGACTAGGATAGAGGTCGGAGGGCTCCAGTGGGGTCCCTAGTGAGTGGTGTGCCACTGGAAAGGTAGAAAGAAGGAGAAAAAGACTTGCCTCTTTATCACTCCCGTCATGTGGAAGAAAGGATTTGAAATATCTAGTTAATTAAACAGCAAATTTAGGCTCTGTACCCTGGAAGAGTATGAGAAGAATTTGTAGTTCTTAAAGAGGAAGACAAAATCCACAAACATGAAGTGTAAAGTATAAGCCCAGGTAAACATTTAAGTGCCAAGGCAATTCACATTAAAAATGACACCAGTATGTTTCTCTTATTTTCAGTGGCTGCAAGGCAGTGTGTCCCCATCTTAGCTGATGAGATCTATGGAGACATGGTGAGTCTTGGGCAGGATCTAATTATTTCATTCATTCCCTAGAGTCAGGGGTTGTACGTATTACTGGGCTGGGACCAGTTTCTTCATTTTAGGCTTCTTGGGAAATAGATGGGGAAACAGTGTCAGACTTTATTTTTTTGGGCTCCAAATCACTGCAGATGCTGATTGCAGCCATGAAATTAAAAGATGCTTACTCCTTGGAAGGAATGTTATGACCAACCTAGATAGCATATTAAAAAGCAGAGACAAAATTTTGCCAATAAATGTCCATCTAGTCAAGGCTATGGTTTTTCCGGTGGTCATGTACGGATGTGAGAGTTGGGCTGTGAAGAAAGCTGATTGCCGAAGAATTGATGCTTTTGAACTGTGGTGCTGGAGAAGACTCTTGAAAGTCCCTTGGACTGCAAGGAGATCCAACCAGTCCATTCTAAAGGAGATCAATCCTGGGTGTTCATTGGAAGGACTGATGCTGAAGCTGAAACTGCAATACTTTGGCCACCTCATGCAACGAGTTGACGCACTGGAAAAGACTCTGATGCTGGGAAAGATTGGGGGCAGGAGGAGACGGGGACGACAGAGATTGAGATGGCTGGATAGCATCACCGACTTGATGGAAGTGGGTTTGAGTGAACTCCGGGAGTTGGTGATGGACAGGGAGGCCTGGTGTGCTGTGGATTCATGGGGTCGCGGAGAGTCGGACATGACTGAGCGACTGAACTGAACTGAAATGAAACCCAGAGAAGACACCAGGTTAAATGTTTTTGGATAGTTCCCTTTGAAGCTTCTTGAAATCCCAGTCATGCTTCAGGGTAGAAAGAGCCTGTAAATCTGAGGCCCTGTGCTTAACGATATAAGGAAAATTTGGGGAGGCATGGGATTTGGAGAGAAGCCAGAAAACAACTGTAAGAAGCGTCTCTTCTCCTCAGGTGTTTTCAGATTCCAAATTTGAGCCTCTGGCCACCCTCAGCAGCAATGTTCCCATCCTGTCCTGTGGAGGGCTGGCCAAGCGCTGGCTAGTTCCTGGCTGGAGGATGGGCTGGATCCTTATCCATGACCGAAGAGATATTTTTGGCAATGAGGTGAGAATATGTATATATGTATATTCTAAATATTTATTTATTTGTTTACTTATTACTTGCTTGCTTTATCTCACAGTGGTGGTATAGATGTGAGATTTTCCTTTCTTGATCCTGTAGTTCTGTGTGCCTGGAAAGACATTGTATAAAGATAGTACTAGTTATTTCTCTCCAGAACTCAGTTTTTCTGTGTTGGTGAGGAAGTTCCATCTACCTCCAATTTTATTACCACACAAAAAGAAGCAACAAGCAGTAATGATCCCTAATACTATTTGTGGGCTTACAAGGTGCCTGTGCTTTATGTACTTTATTTCAATGTAATTCTCCCAACAACCCTGTGAGGCCAGTATTATCTCCATGTTACAGCTGATAAAAATGAACTCAGATAGGTTGTATAATTTTCTCAGAGTCACACAGTCAGTGTGTGGCAGAGCTGGGCTACAAACCCAGGTGGTCTGATTTAAGAATGACATGAGGCACCACCACGTCTCCAGAGATCAAAAACTAACCCTAACTCTGCCTAGATAGAAGATAACAATAACAACAAAAAAATTAAAAATAAATAAAAATAAACACTATACAAAGAATGGTTAGAACATGAATCTCCACAGCAGGGATGCTTAAGAAAGGCTAAATAATGTGTTTGCTGGGGGGCTTTTAGATCCGAGATGGGCTGACGAAGCTAAGTCAACGGATCCTGGGCCCCTGCACCCTTGTCCAGGGAGCTCTGAAAAGCATCTTGTGTCGCACCCCTCAAGAGTTCTACCACAACACTCTAAGCTTCCTCAAGGTAAGGGCAGCCTGTGGCCTTCCACTTTGGGAGTCAGGGAATGACTCCAGTGGAATTTTGCTCCATCATGGGGCTTCCAAGCCAGAAGGTGGCATCATTGTCAACATTCATCCATACATTTCTCTAACTTCTGGCAATCCACTCTGCTCCTGGCCTAAAGCTTTGAGTGGGCAGAGTTTTTTTCTTGTTAACTCCTTATGCCAGCAGAGCAAACCTAGGTTCCCCGCCTTTGATGTGGGCTTTCTTTTTAATGACCCGGTTTTTCTCTAGCTTAAGTTTTCATCCTTGATGTCTCTTCCTCTTCTCATAGTCCAATGCGGATCTCTGCTATGGGGCATTGGCTGCCATCCCCGGACTCCAGCCCATTCGCCCTTCTGGGGCCATGTACCTCATGGTGAGTATGTGGGTGCCAGGCACTTGGTGGCAGGTGAGGGAAGCCAGTTCTGCAATGCTCACAAAGACAACCATATGGGCTCCTGAGCCAGTCAGTTTAGGAACTGCCTTGTTCTGAATTGTCCCACTGACATGGTTTAAACTCAGTGCTACTCCTGGGCATTTCTGAGGAAACCAGAATTGAAAGAGACACATGTACTCCAGTGTTCATCGCAGCACTGTTTAGAATAGCCAGGACATGGAAACAACCTAGATGTCCATCTGCAGACGAATGCATAAGAAAGCTGTGGTGCATATACACAATGGAGTATTACTCAGTAATTAAAAAGAATGCATTTGAATCAGTTCTAATGAGGTGGATGAAACTGGAGCCTATTGTACAGAGTGAAGTAAGCCAGAAAGAAAAATACCAATACAGTATACTAACACATATATATGGTATTTAGAAAGATGATAACAATAACCCTGTATAGGAGACAGCAAAAGAGACACAGATGTATAGAACAGTCTTTTGGACTTTGTGGGAGAGGGCAAGGGTGGGATGATTTGGGAGAATGGCATTGAAACATGTATATTATCATATGTGAAACGAACGAATCACCAGCCCGAGTTTGATGCATGATACAGGATACTCTGGGCTGGTGCACTGTGATGACCCAGAGGGATCGGATGGGGAGGGAGGTGGGAGGGGGGTTCAGGATGGGGAACACATGTACACGCGGGGCAGATTCATGTCAATGTATGACAAAACCAATACAATAATGTAAAGTAATTAGCCTCCAATTTGAAGTAAATAAATTAAAAAAATAAAAATAAACTCAGTGCTAAAAGAAAGAAAGAAAAAAACCTCTTAAAATGACAACTTTTCAATACAGAGAATTATTTTATATGCAGATACAGAGATGATATGACACAAATAAGAGGCTTTCTACACTACTGTAGCTCTCAACCTGGAGAGATCTGGTTCCCTTGGAGTGTTTGGGGATATATAGGAATGTTGTTTGTTTTTAGAAGGACTGAAAGGTGCTATTGGCATCTTGTGGGCCAGCAATGCTGAATATTTTTAAAAAATGGGCAGGGTAGTTCCATGCACTCAAGACTAGCCTGGCCCATAGTACCAATAGTGCCTTTTTAAAAGAGCACTAACATCCTATTTTCAGCTTTCATTTATCAGCATCCAAGAAGGAACTCTTCAATAAACTAAAATATTAATATGAATATATCCTCTCTTCCCTATGAGAAATTCCACAAGCTCATGAGAGCAAGAACTCTCAGTTATCAGCAGTGGAGTTCCAAGATATTTTTTAGAGCAGTCCCTGCCTTGATTTCTGGCATAGGGAGTTGGCCTGTTTCCCCTTCTTATGATCAGTTTGCCTCTCCCTGTTATTGGTATAGGTTGGAATTGAGATGGAACATTTCCCAGAATTTGAGAATGATGTGGAGTTCACAGAGCGGTTAGTTGCCGAACAATCTGTCCACTGCCTCCCAGCAACGGTGAGTGCTTAAATCCCTCTCAGGTTTCTTTAGAAACTCTCAATGGTGTATAGTGCCTTGGGAGCTCTCCCTGAGCTGGTCTTTAGCCTTTTCCTCCCCCAACAAAGTGTACAGTTGGCCTTTATATGTGCAGGTTCCGCATCCAAGTATTCAACCAACTGGGGATGGAAAAATATTAGAAGAAAAAAAATTCCAGAAAGTGCCCCAAAGTAAAACTTGAATCTGCTGTAGCCTGACAACTATGTACATAGCATTTACACTGTATTAGGTATTATAAGTAACCCAGAGATTATTTAAAGTACACAGGAGGATGTATGTAGGTTATGCAAGTACTATGCCATTTTATATATGGAACTTGAGCATCCTCGGATTTTAGTACTCTCAGCGGTTATGGAACCAACCCCTCTATGGCTACTAAGGGACTACTGTATTCTCTTTTGAAAAGATTCTTACTGGTAGGTGTCATGACCTCTATTAAAAATTTGTTTCTTCCTCCTCATTATCCCATCTGATTCAGGAAGAAAAATTGTAGTTGGACATTCTAAGTGAGAGGAAATCAAGCTTGTTCCACAAATTCCTTTTAAGATAAATTAACTCAGTTACTGGTTCAGCATCCCAATGGTGGGAACTGATAGCCCTGGGTAAATAGTGTTGCTGCCTCTTGCTGATTAGGGCCCTGGTCATACTAGGGTGGTCTAGTCACTGATTCAACTGCTCTGAGAATAACAGGCTTTTATTTTTGCAGTGCTTTGAGTATCCAAATTTCTTCCGAGTGGTAATCACAGTCCCTGAAGTGATGATGCTGGAGGCCTGTAGCCGGATCCAGGAATTCTGTGAACAGCACTACCATTGTACTGAAGGGAGCCAGGAGGAATGTGACAAATAGGATGGAGTCCATCCTCCTGAGTATGTGTTCCGTCTGGGAAACTAGACTGAACCCTCCTGCCCCTCCAGGAATCAGGTGCTCCTGCTGGGATAGGAGCCTCACAAACACCACGTCAAGGGCAGAGAATTGTTCTGGCTTTCCCCCAGCTATAGCCTCACACACACACTCTAAACCCCAGATTGCATCTCACTGTGCTCTGCTGGAGTGACTCACTAATTCATTAATCCGTCCCTCTCCCATTCGACTTCCTCCTTTTATCTTGAGAGTACCAGGTGAACAAAGTTGCCCAGGAAACAGAAGGGACAAGAAAATCAAGAGCTTAGGATTCGAGAAACAAAAGATTGAGGGAACTTGTGCCCCCAACCATTTCCTTTTATTCTAAGTAAGAACATACTGTCTCTAGTCAGGTTTGAAGCCCAACTCTTCTGGCTCACTTCAGGTATACCTCACTGTAGGAAATAGTGCTAGAAGGAAAGAAGTTGGGGACACATATATTTGGTTAATTCTAAACCTATTAAGAAAATTTGCCAGTTTGAAGGATACATTACAGAAACTTGTTGATTTTTTGGTAGAGAATTATTTTGTGACACAAATAAATTTAATTGATAGAGTTTATAAATATAGATATATGTATATCAGGCTTTCTTAAAATGAAGGATTAACTGTACTAAAAAAAAAAGGAGGCATCAGAGGGCCTTCCAGAAATGCTGCTGTGCAAGGGCCAGAATTATCCTCACTTGTCAGTGTTATACAATCATTATTACTTTTGCTGTACCATTGATACTGATTTATTGATATATATATTATATTATCTTTTCATATGTTTTCTAGGAAACATTTATATTGACAAGATCTTTTATTTTGCCAAGGGCATAAATTATTGTTTTTCTTTTTTTATTTTAATAAATTTTACTAAGTATTCTCTTCTGTGATGCCATTTTTCTCCTCTGTGGGGAATTTCTATCCCCAGGTGCTGCTTATTGCTCAACCTGGTTGATGTATTACCCACTAGGTTTCATTTATTTCTTTGTTGCCTAGATCCACTAACCACTTACTGGGTAACAAATTGAACTGGTTCAGCTAACCAGGAGAATGAGCTGTGTCCAGGATCTTTTTTCAATACGAGATTTTTGTCTGCAAATCCTCTTAGGTACAGTTGCCTACTTTTTTTTCCTCACCATTCCCTTGGAGGAGGGAACCTGAAGTTGTCTTACAAGGTTAGGGGAAGGAATGTATCATAATCATCCTGGAGATTCCTTATTAAAGGATGTTTTCCTTGTCTAGAATAGAAACTTCGAGTCCCAACCCTGCCAACCACTGCCAACTCAATTAACTTCCTTTACAAAAACAAACATCAAATGTCCCCTTCCAATCTAGTTGGACTTTAGTGAAATCAACTAAAATTTACCCTTCAATTTTCTTCAGCAAATCCAAAAGGAATATACAAGTGATTGAGATGATAAAAATTTGTTTCCTGTATGCCAACCCTACCGACTTTTTGAAAATTCCTGGCTCCTCTTTTCCTGTACTTCCCGCCCCAATTCCCAGGGATGTTTGTCCAGAAATAAACAGGAAAACTTAGTGGTTTACACAAAATGTTTTATCTTCACACATAATGTATAATTCTATCCAGCATTAGGGCATCTAGACAGACGTCTTGTTTCCAAATTTCCTTGATACCTACATTTTGGTAAGGGAGTCAAATGAACATTCAAATATTAAAACACAAATTAAAACACAAAGATTAAAACACAAATTTCAAACGATGAAAAAAAAAAACCCAAAAACCCAAAACATTCATGCGCATCCTTCAGCCACCCATTTCTCTCCTGAGGTAATCACAATAGCAGTTGCCATCCAGTTCGTCGAGATTATTCTATGTACACGTAAATGTTTACATGAATTTTTCCTTTTTCTCTCTTTTTTTTTTTCAACGTTAACTGTTACTTGGTCTTCCCTGGTGGCTCAGACGGTAAACAATCTGCCTGCAATGCGGGAGACCTAGGTTCGATCCCTGGGTTGGGAAGATTCCCCTGAAGGAGGGCATGGCAACCCAACTCCAGTATTCTTGCCTGGAGAATCCCCATGGACAGAGGAGCCTGGTGGGCTACAGTCCATGGGGTCGCAAAGAGTCGGACACGGCTAAGCGACTAAGCACAACTTTCTAATTCAGCTTCCTATGGAAATCAAAGGAGGGATGACATTTCTGAGGTGTCCATCACGTCATGGGTGATCCTAGATAAAAAAAAAAAAAAAAAGGAACCACTGGCCGGGGCTGCTTCCAAACAAGATTAAAATTCTCAAGAGACAATTTCCAGCCGCCTCGCGATGGCCACAGCAGGACGTCCAAGTATCCGAGGATAAAACGAAGGATACGTTAACAGTTCGGAAACAACGGCTCGCAGCTGTGAATTCTAACCAAAGCATCGTTTACCCGGTAACCGGCGAGTCATCACTGGCCCGATACCACAAACCATCCCACTCTAGTCCCTAGCAACCACGAACGCCCGGGTACGGGCTGGGTGGCGGCTTTCGAAGACTGGATTGGGAATGAAGTGGGTTAACCTATACCTAGCTCTGGGCAGGTGCCAGTAAGTTCCTTGACTTGTGAAACGGAAAAAGAAATTCCCAGTAGCTGTTGTCAGTTTTCAGAAGTATGGTCCCTGGAACTTTTCTTCAAAGAATCTTGCTTTTCACGTACCTGACATACGTGTTTGGATTTCTGCTGAGCCAGAAAGATGAATCCTCCGCTGACCTCCACGCACACCACACATTACTGTGCTTGGGGGGCTGAATTTTAAGTACCCCAAAGGTTGAATTGGGGAGGGATTGGGGGCAGGAGGAGAAGGGGGACGACAAAGAATGAGATGGCTGGATGGCATCACCGACTCGATGGACATGAGTTTGAGTGAACTCCAGGAGTTGGTGATGGACAGGGAGGCCTGGTGTGCTGTGATTCATGGGGTCGCAAAGAGTCAGACAGGACTGAGCGACTGAACTGAACTGAAAGGTTGAATTATTGAGTTCTTTGGAGAAGTGAATTCCAGGGACATGTTATTCATACTCTTACTTTAAACAGTTTGCAGATGGGTTTCATGCGGTGACATAGAAACCTCAAATCTGGATTCTCTCTGTGGGTCAGATTATTGCACAGCACCTTCGGAAGAAACGGTCGCTTTCTGATATTCTAGTTGAGGTGTATTATGTAGGAAGGAGGTGATACCAGTTCTGGGAAGAAAAGAGTCTGCAAATGAGCATGTGGGTCTTAATTTTTGTCAACGTTTCAGGCATAGAAAATAATTCTTGCTCCTTGAGACATTTACTTATTTGAAAATTGAAATGCGAAAGTACATTATCCCCTATTTAAAAAATAAAACCACAGGGACTTCTTGCTTTAGCAGCACATGCGCTAAAATTGGACAATATAGAGAAGATGAGCACAGGACCAGCAATCTGAATTCAACAGCAGATTTGACCAAGTGGGATTTATTCCTGGAATATGAGAATGGTTCAACACATGAAAAAAAATCAGTGAAATAAAGCACAGTAATAGAACGAAGGACAATCATACCACCATCAACACAATTTTAGAATATCCCCCTTCTACTCATCTTTTCTGTTATTAAAACTCCTGGATTAGGACCACTTCTCACGTGAATTTCTCAGCTTGGGATTCCAGACCATTAAGGTAGGTAGAATGCAATTGAACACCAAATCCATGTGAAGGAATGCCTGTGGTTACAGATTCTCATGGGAGAGATTTTATTTTTCTTCCAAAAGGCAGACCAAGGGAGATTAATTTTTAATTCATCCTTTTGTTCAAGCTTAGCATTTGAAAGGTCCTGATTTCATGCAGAGTTTAAATTCTGACTGCCTGTCTTACTTGGGCCTAAGGCCTCCTCTCCGCATCTTAAAATCCAGACCTCTTGATTACTGAGATGTGTGCTGGGTTCAGTTGTTTAGTTGTGTCTGATTCTTTATGATCCCACAGACTGTATCCCACCAGGCTCCTCTGTCCATGGGACTTGTCTGGCAAGAATATTGGAGTGGGTTGTCATTTCCTCCTCCAGGGGATTTTCCCCACCTGGGGATCAAACTGGTGTCTCTTGCATTGGAAGGCAGATTCTTTACCACTGAGTCACTTGGGAAGCCTAGTTACTGAGATAGCGCCAGCATAACCATACTCTTTTTTTAAAAAATAAATATTATTTTTGGCTGCACTGAGTGTTTGTTGTGGCATGCAGGGGCTTCTCTAGTTAAGGTAGGCAGGCTTCTCTTGTTGCAGAGCACAGGCTCTAGAGCAAGAGAACTTCTGTACTTGTGGAAAGTAATAGTTGTGGCATGAGCAGGCTTAGTTCCTAACCAGGGATCAAACCGTCGTCCCCTGTTTTGGAAGGCAGATTATTAACCACTGGACCTTCAGGAAAGTCCCAACCATACTCTTTTTTTTCTTCTTCTAGTTTTTAGTTCTCTCTTTGTGATCCTTGAGAGGTACCCTTACCCTCTTGCAAAATTAGCTCTGAATCTGAAAGTATGTCTTTTAGATTTGATTTAACTTATCTAGGTGTTTTGAAGCCCACATATTTATTTTCACGTTATCTGGTTTGTGATATTGTTATAGAAATTCCCATACTTTTTGGTCCCTCCCACCTCATGCTTCCTCCTTCAATTGTTTTCCCCTGGAATTCTTCCATGGCAGATAAAATTCTGTGCCATTCCCAAATTGTTGAGAATATTTCCTTCTCCTTTTTTCCTTAAGTGTAACTTGGCTGTTTCCTGAAAGACAGTGCCATCCTTACAGCCTCTTTGAAGCTGCTTTTTTTCTCAGGCTAGAAGTCTCATTTGAAAAGACCCTGATGCTGGGAATGATTGAAGGCAGGAGGAGAAGGGGAAAACAGAAGATGAGATGGTTGGATGGCATCACTGAGTCAATGGACATGCATTTGAGTAAGCTCCAGGAGTTGGTGATGGACAGGGAAGCCTGGCGTACTGCAGTCCATGGAGTCTCAAAGAGTTGGACACGACTGAGCAACTGAACTGAGAAGTCTAACATATTGATTGTCCTCTCAGGATTTCTGTTCTCTGAGTCACACAATAACTATCCTTTAACATATAGGCTATAACACAACATTGTAAATCAGTTATACTCCAGTAAAAATTTAAAAAAATAAAATATGTGCTATATTACTTTATACCCTTTCTGTATACTCTGTTTACTTAGGGCCTTGACATGTGGGAAGTTTCAGTATTTCTGTGGATAATCCAACCAACACCTGTTAAGGCCTCCTGCCTATCTCAGACTGGAGGCACTGTAAATCCTACCCCTATTATGGCCACCCTCTCCCACAGCCACACCTTTGTTCCTTATGGTGATCTTGAACTAGACTATTTTAGGAATCTTAAACCCGGATATACAAGTAACTTCCTAAAACTTGCTTGCCCTCCAGCTTGATCACAGTTTATACTTAGACATTATTCAACATTCTGACCTCTCCACACTTTTCTCCCAAGTCCATCAACTCCCCTGCATTGTTGTTATTCTATTTTTCCCCCGGCATTTACCCCTTGGTGCAATACTCAGCCACATTTTTGCTAGCCACTTGAACTTCTCAACTTCCTTAACTTTGTGTAGCATCTGCTGTGGGCAGTCTTTACCAGAAATTAATCTAACCCTGAACCCTCTCCATTTCTATACCCTACTCCCCACCAAAAAAAAAAGGGTAAATTGGTGCTATTGGTGCATGGGCTCCAGCCTCACTTTGAAAACCCTTTTACTTGTGCTGCTTTAGAAGCCTTCAGTTGAAGATGGCAGAGCACAGAATGGAAAGAGCCCAAGTGCCTGAATTACTGCTTAGAGGAGAGGACCACATCAATGAGGATGTTTACTTCCCCCACACGCTTCACCAGGGGGCATACAATACTGGTTTGTCCCAGGATTGTTGATGCTAAATTCAATCACTTAGTTAAAGTGGTGTTACTTAACAGAGCTGTGATGGGGGATTAAATGAAAGACCCAGGGGGCCTGGTTCATAAACCTTACTTTTTCCCCATTCCCTGTCAGTCTTCACTTTGGGCAGATACACGTTCTTGACTACATTTTCCCACCACAAGTGCCTCTTGGTGGGACTGGTTCAGTTCAGTTCAGTTGCTCAGTCGTGTCTGACTCTCCACGACCCCATGAATCACAGCACACCAGGCCTCCCTGTCCATCACCAACTCCTGGAGTTCACTCAAACTCATGTCCATGGAGTCGGTGATGCCATCCAGCCATCTCATTCTCTGTCGTCCCCTTCTCCTCCTGCCCCCAATCCCTCCCAGCGTCAGAGTCTTTTCCAGTGAGTCAAGTCTTCGCATGAGGTGGCCAAAGTATTGGAGTTTCAGCTTTAGCATCAGTCCTTCCAATGAACACCCAGGATTGATCTCCTTCAGAATGGACTGGTTGGATCTCCTTGCAGTCCAAGGGACTCGTAAGAGTCTTCTCCAACACCACAGTTCAAAAGCATCAATTCTTTGGCGATCAGCTTTCTTCACAGTCCAACTCTCACATCCATACATGACCACTGGAAAAATCATAGCCGTGACTAGACGGACCTTTGTTGGCAAAGTAACGTCTCTGCTCTTTAATATGCTATCTAGGTTGGTCATAACTTTCCTTCCAAGGTGGGACTGGTAGTTATCACTAACTTGAGATTACTTAAAAAAATATTTTATTATGAAACTTTCAGGGGACTTTCCTGGTGGTCTAATGGCTAAGACTCCCAGTGCAGGGGCACAGGTTCAATCCCTGGTTGGGGAGCTAAGATCCCACATGCTAGATGGTGCAACCAAACAAACAAATACACAATTGTAAATAAAATATAATTTAAAAAATATTCTCCTAAAAAACTTTTAAAGTAGAGTGGTTTAATGAATCTCAGTGTATTCATTAAAGAAAAAAGATCACCATTTTGCCAGTAAGTTTTGTAATTACTTTTGAGTTTTATCCTTTGAGCCTGTCTTTTCTTTCCCTAATACTCAGGTCCTGAATTCTACTGGAGGCATTTGGGAAAACTTCACTTATGAATTCTCCTTGTTCTATTAGTCCAGCTTGTAGGTAAGTGCTAATGATCAGTACACACTGTTGGGAATAGTAGCACTGGTTCAACATGTCCAGAAATGCTACGTACTTCTCAAACTGTGCACTAGTTACCTGGGGGTCTTGTGATGTGACACATTCCATGGCTCTGGAATGAAGTCTGAAATCCTGCATTTCCAAACACATGTCTAGGTACTGGCAGTGATGCTCGTCTGAGAAAATGCATTGAGTTGGGAAGTGTTCTTAGAAGGTGAAATCTTGATATTTGGGGTACAAAAGATAAGAACGAAACATCTGATAAGAAGGAAACAAGCTAAGTAGTGCCCAGAAGTTCCTTCCAGAGCTTAAATTCTTTGAGTCTTTGCTCCTGTCCTTTAGCAATTGCAGAAGTAACTAAGCACAGTGGCCCCTGCTACTTCTGGGAAGAAGAAAAGCACGCTTGAATTGAGGATTTAAGAGCCCTGAAAAAAACTGCAGTAAGTCTGATCCAATTTCTTCTGTACAATTAATAGTCCTAGTGTCTAGTTCAATGGCTAGTGTCTAGTTCCACTGAAGCACGGCCCAGACTGTCACACAGACTTTTCCTTACCTTTTAAAATATTTGTTTCTGTAGGCAGGCAGATGTAGTTAAAGCACAGATGAACCAGTCTGTGGAGGTGTGGCCCCCAAATTTTTAATTCTTTTAAACACCCAGGTGATGGAGACTAGGCAGAGTTTGCTATAGTCATGAGAAATGAGAGGAATGGCTGGAAAGTTCCGAAATAATCTGCTCATGATTTCATCTTTGGTGTGGAATGTGGTCAATCAGCCACCACATATTAAGCATCTACTATGTGGACAAACAAGACAGAAATGTCCTAGTGACAGGGGAGACAGAAAATAAACATGCAGCAGACAAATAGCGAAGACAATTTCAGGTACTGAGATGTATACTAAAGAATTGGAACAGATCCTGCTTTTCCTTGTTTCAGTCTTTACCTCCTTTTGTTTTAATTTTTTAAAAATTTTAATTTTATTTTTGGCTGCAAAGCATGGGGGATCTCAGTTCTCTGATCAGGCATTGAAGCCAAATCCCCTGCCTTGGACGCTTGGGGCCTTAACCACTGGACTTCCAGAGAAGTCCCTTTACCTTCTTTTTTTGTTTCTTCTTTCTTTCCTCTTTTTTCCCCTTTCTGTCAGTCCTTCCCTCGAACCTTAACTGACATTAGATCTTCAACATGGCTTACAAAGATAGCTCTCAAAAGAATCTTTTGAACTGCTACCAAAGTACTGTCATTTATGAGAAAAAGGCATGAATACCCCAACATACCCTTTTAAATTGCAATGTTTTGCAGCATTTACAGATAAAGAAAACTGCAACTTGGGACAATACCATAACCATTTACCCCTCTCTTCTCCTGCCCTATAAAAACTCCTATTCTGCTTCAGCTCAGGGACTTAACTAATTTTGTGGTGCCACCTGACACACATCAGCTGAATAGATGAATTACTTTATTTTTTGTTCCTGAACAGAATGTAAAAGAGACCATTTTCAGGGGGAGAGACTGCTTTAATTGGTCAGGGAAAGTGTCTCTGAGGAGGATTCACTTGAATTGAGAGTAAATAATAATAATTTCAGCTTGAGATAATTTGGGATAGAATGTTCTAAGTAGGAACCATAATTCCAAAGTATAGGAAATTTGACAGAAAGAAGAGAACATGGATACAGGTGAGTGAGTGAGGAAAGAAGGGCCATGTGGGTTAGAAACCTAGAGATTTATGTTTTGTTTTTTTAAATGGCATTATTAAGACATAATTCAGGGAATTCCCTGGTGGTCCAGTGGTCAGGATTCTGTGCGTTCATTGCCAAGGGAGTGGTCAGGGAACTAGGAACCCAGTGAGCCATGTGGCTGCCCACTCTCACTGCAAGCCCTGTGCTCAGTCACTCAGTCATGTCTGACTCTTTGTGACCCCATGGACTGTAGCCCGCCAGGCTCCTCTGTCCATGGGGATTCTCCAGGAGTGGTTTGCATGCCCTCCTCCAGGGGATCTTCCCAATCCAGGGATCAAACCCAGGTCTCCCACATTGCAGGCAGATTCTTTACCATCTGAGCTACCAGGGAAGCCCAAGAATACTGGCATGGGTAGCTTATCCCTTCTCCAGGGGAGCTTCCCAACCCAGGATTCGAACCTGGTTCTCCTGCGTTGCAGGTGGATTCTTTACCAGCTGAACCACCAGGGAAGCCCACCTCCAGTCCTAGTGAAGTGAAGTGAAAGTCACTCAGTCATGTCTGACTCTTTGTGACCCCATGGTCTATAGTGTCCATAGAATTCTCCAGGCCGGAATACTGGAGTGTGTAGCTGTTCCCTTCTCCAGGGGATCTTCCAAACCCAGGGACTGAACCCAGGTCTCCTGGATTGCAGGCAGATTCTTTACCAGCTGAGCCACAAGGGAAATCCAATTTATTTTCTGTGTGTATGAATATGCCTATTCTTGCCACTTCATATAAATGGAATAATACAATATATAGTCTTTTGTACACAACTTTTCACTTAGCATAACATTTGCAAGGTTCATCCATGTTGTAGCATGTATCAGTACTTCATTCCTTTTTTTGCAGAATAGTATTACATTGTGTAAATATACTACCTGTGTTTATTCATTCATCAGTTGAGGAATATCTGGGTTGTTTCCACTTTTTGGCTATTATGAATTATGTTGCTATGAATATTTACATATAAGATTTCATATAAAATGTTGGTAATGGTTTTATTTCTCTTTGGCCTGTAACTAGGAGTGAAATTGCTATTTCATGTGGTGACTCTATGTTTAACGTTTAGAGGAACTGTCAAACATTTATCATCTTTTTATTTCAGCAGTCTTAGTGGATATCTCATTGTGTGTGTGTGTGTTTAATGTTATTTATTTATTTGGCTGTGTCAGGTCTTAGTTGCAGCATATGGGATCTAATTCCCTGACCAGAAATCAAACCTGGGCTCCCTGTATTGGGAGTACTAAGTCTTAGCCACTGGACCACCAGGAAAATCCCTGTGTTTATTTTACTGTTTTTTTTAATAGTATTATTGAGATATAGTTGACATACAGCACTGTATAACTTTTTAAAAAATTGAAATATAGTTGATTTACAGTGTTGTGTTAGTTTCAGGTATACAGAAAAGTGATTCAGTTACACACGCATATTTAAACTAGAGTATTTACTTTTTATTGTTGAAATGTAACAGTTCTTTATATATTCCAGATACAGGTTCCTTATCAGATAGATGATTTGCACATATTTTCTTCCATTCTGTGAGTTGTCTTCAGTTTTTTTTATAAATTTATTTTTTTATTGAAGGATAATTGCTTTACAGAATATTGTTGTTTTCTGTCAAACCTCAACATGAATCAGCCATAGGTATACATATATCCCCTCCCTTTTGAACTTCTCTCCCATCTCTCACCCCAACCCACCCCTCTAGGTTGATACAGAGCCCCTCTTTGAGTTTCCTGAGCCATACAGCAAATTCCTGTTGGCTATCTGTTTTACATATGGTAATGTAAGTTTCCATGTTACTCTTTCCATACATCTCACTCTCTCCTCCCCTCTCCCCATGTCCATAAGTCTATTTTCTATGTCTGTTTCTCCACTGCTGCCCTGTACATAAGTTCTTCAGTACCATTCTTCTAGATTCCATATATATGCTTTAGAATACAGTATTTATCTTTCTCTTTCTGACTCACTTCACTCTGTATAATAGGTTCTAGGTTCATCCACCTCATCAGAACTGACTCAAATGTGTTCCTTTTTATGGCTGAGTATTATTCCATTGTGTATATGTACCACAACTTCTTTATCCATTCATCTGTCGATGGACATCTAGGTTGCTTCCATGTTCTAGCTATTGTAAATAGTGCTGAAGTGAACAGTGGGATACGTGTGTCTTTTTCAATTTTGGTTTCCTCAGGGTATATGTCTAGGAGTGGGATTGCTGGGTCATAAGTGAAAAGTAAGTAAGTGAAGTTGCTCGGTCGTGTCCGACTCTTTGCAACCCCATGGACTGTAGCCTACCATGCTCCTCCATCCATGGGAGGAGCAAGAGTACTGGAGTGGGTTGGTGGCTCACATGGTGGTTTTATTCCTAGTTTTTTAAGGAATCTCCATACCTTCTTCCATAATGGCTCTATAATTTACATTCCCACCAACAGTGCAAGAGCGTTCCCTTTTCTCCACACCCTCTCCAGAATTTATTGTTTGTAGACTATTTGATGATGGCCATTCTGACTGGTGTGAGGTAATATCTCATTGTGGTTTTCATTAGCATTTCTCTGCTACTCCACGTTCAAAGTCAGGAGGGGCGGCCGTGAGGAAATACCCCTTGTCCAAGGTAAGAGAAACCCAAGTAAGACAGTAGGTATTAAGAGGGCATCAGAGGGCAGACACACTGAAATCATAATCACAGAAAACTAGCTGATCTGATCACACGGACCACAGCCTTGTCTAATTCAGTGAAACTAAGCCATATCATCCAAGACGGGCGGGTCATGATGGAGAGGTCTGGCAGAATGTGGTCCACTGGAGAAGGGAATGGCAAACCACTTCAGTATACTTGCCTTGAGAACCCCATGAACAGTATGAAAAGGCGAAATGATAGGATACTGAATGAGGGATTCCCCAGGTTGGTTGGTGCCAAATTTGCTACTGGAGATCAGTGGAGAAATAACTCCAGAAAGAATGAAGGGATGGAGCCAAAGCAAAAACAATACCTAGTTGTGGATTTGACTGGTGATAGAAGCAAGGTCCAATGCTGTAAAGAGCAACATTGCATAGGAACCTGGAATATTAGGTCCATGATTCAAGGCAAATTGGAAGTGGTCAAACAGGAGATGGCAAGAGTGAACGTTGACATTCTAGGAATCAGCGAACTAAAATGGACTGAAATGGGTGAATTTAACTCAGATGACCATTATATCTACTACTGTGGGCAGGAATCCCTTAGAAGAAATGGAGTAGCCATCATGGTCAACAAAAGAGTCTGAAATGCGGTCCTTGGATGCAATCTCAAAAATGACAGAATGATCTCTGTTCATTTCCAAGGCAAACCATTCAGTATTACATTAATCCAAGCCTATACCCCAACCAGTAACACTGAAGAAGCCGAAGTTGAACGGTTCTATGAAGACTTACAAGACCTTTTAGAACTAACACCCAAAAAAGATGTCCTTTTCATTATAGGGGACTGGAATGCAAAAGTAGGAAGTCAAGAAACACCTGGAGTAACAAGCAAATTTGGCCTTGGAATACAGAATGAAGCAGGGCAAAGGCTAATAGAGTTTTGCCAAGAGAATGCACTGGTCATAGCAAACACCCTCTTCCAACAACACAAGAGAAGACTCTACACATGGACATCACCAGATGGTCAACACTGAAATCAGATTGATTATATTCTTTGCAGCCAAAGATGGAGAAGCTGTATACAGTTAACAACAACAAGACCAGGAACTGACTGTGGCTCAGATCATGAACTCCTTATTGCCAAATTCAGACTTAAATTGAAGAAAGTGGGGAAAACCACTAGACCATTCAGATATGACCTAAATCAAATCCCTTATGATTATACAGTGGAAGTGAGAAATAGATTTAAGGAACTAGATCTGATAGAGTGCTGGATGAACTATGGACAGAGGTTCATGACATTGTACAGGAGACAGGGATCAAGACCATCCCAATGGAAAAGAAATGCAAAAAAGCAAAATGGCTGTCTGGGGAGGCCTTACAAATAGCTGTGAAAAGAAGAGAAGCGAAAAGGAAAGATATAAATATCTCAAGGCAGACTTCCAAAGAATAGCAAAGAGAGATAAGAAAGCCTTCCTCAGTGATCAATGCAAAGAAATAGAGGAAAACAACAGAATAGGAAAGAAATAGATGGGGAAACAGTGGAAACAGTGTCAGACTTTATTTTTGTGGGCTCCAAAATCACTGCAGATGCTGATTGCAGCCATGAAATTAAAAGACGCTTACTCCTTGGAAGGAAAGTTATGACCAACCTAGATAGTATATTAAAAAGCAGAGACATTACTTTGCCAACAAAGGTCCATCTAGTCAAGGCTATGGTTTTTCCAATGGTCATGTATGGATGTGAGAGTTGGACTGTGAAGAAAGCTGAGTGCCGAAGAATTGATGCTTTTGAACTGTGGTGTTGGAGAAGACTCTTGAGAGTCCCTTGGACTGCAAGGAGATCCAACCAGTCCATTCTAAAGGAGATCAGTCCTGGGTGTTCATTGGAAGGACTGATGCTAAAGCTGAAACTCCAATATTTTGGCCACCTCATGCGAAGAGTTGACTCACTTGGAAAAGACTGATGCTGGGAGAGATTGGGGGCAGGAGGAGAAGGGGACGACAGAGAATGAGATGGCTGGATGGCATCACCGACTCAATGGACATGAGTTTGAGCGAACTCTGGGAGTTGGTGATGGACAGGGAGGCCTGGTGCGCTGTGATTCATGGGGTCGCAAAGAGTCAGACACGACTGAGTGACTGAACTGAACTGAACTGAATAATGAGTGATGTCGGGCGTCTTTTCATGTGTTTGTTAGCCATCTGTATGTCTTCTTTGGAGAAATGTCTGTTTAGGTCTTTTCCCCACTTTTTGATTGGGTTGTTTGTTTTTCTGGTATTGAGTTGTATGAGCTGCTTGTATATTTTGGAAATTAATCCCTTGTCAGTTGTCTCATTTTCTATTATTTTCTCCTGTTCCGAGGGTTGTGTTTTCACCTTGCTTATAGTTTCCTTTGCTGTGCAAAAGCTTTTAAGTTTAATCAGGTCCCACTTGGTTACTTTCGTTTTTATTTCGGTTACTAAAGCTGAAACTCCAATACTTTGGCCACCTCATGCGACTAGTTGACTCACTGGAAAAGACTCTGATGCTGGGAAAGGTTGGGGGCGGGAGGAGAAGGGGACAACCGAGAATGAGATGGCTGGATGGCATCACCGACTCTGTGGACATGAGTTTGAGTGAACTCCAGGAGTTGGTGATGGACAGGGAGGCCTGGCGTGCTGTGATTCATGGGGTCGCGGAGAGTCGGACATGACTGAGCGACTGAACTGAACTGAACTGAACTGAGGAAGTGGGTAATAGAGGATCTTGCTTTGATTTATGTCATCGAGTGTTCTGCTTGTGTTTTCCTCGAAGAGTTTTATAGTTTCTGGTCTTACATTTAGGTCTTTAATCCATTTTGAGTTTATCTTTGTGTATGGTATTAGGAAGTGTTCTAATTTCATTCTTTTACATGTAGCTGTCCAGTTTTCCCAGCACCATTTATTGAAGAGGCTATCTTTGCTCCATTGTATATTCTTGCCTCCTTTGTCAAAAATAAGGTACCCATAGGTACATGGGTTTATTTCTGGGCTTTCTATCGTGTTCCATTGGTTTATATTTCTGTGTTTGTGCCACTGCCATACTGTCTTGATGACTAGCTTTGTAGTATAATCTGAGGTCAGGAAGGATGATTCCTCCAGCTCCGTTCTTTCTCAAGACTGCTTTGGTTATTTGGGGTCTTTTGTGTTTCCATATGAATTGTGAAATTTTTGTTCTAGTTCTGTGAAAAATGCCATTGGTAATTTGATAGGGATCACATTGAATCTGTAGATTTCATTTGGTAGTATAGTCATTTTCACAATATTGATTCTTCCTACCCAGGAACATGGAATATCTCTCCATCTGTTTATGTCATCTTTGATTTATTTCATCAGTGTCTTATAATTTTATGTGTACAGTTCTTTTGTCTCCTTCAGTTCAGTTCAGTTCAGTTGCTCAGTCGTGTCCGACTCTCTGCGATCCCATGAATCACAGCACGCCAGGACTCCCTGTCCATCACCAACTCCCAGAGTTCACTCAAACTCATGTCCGTTGAGTCAGTGATGCCGTCCAGCCATCTCATTCTCTGTCGTCCCCGTCTCCTCCCGCCCCAATTCTTCCTAGCATCAGACTCTTTTCCAGTGAATCAACTCGACACATGAGGTGGCCAAAGTATTGGAGTTTCAGCTTTAGCATCAGTTCTTCCAGTGAAAACACCCAGGATTGATCTCCTTTAGAATGGACTGGTTGGATCTCCTTGCAGTCCAAGGGACTCTTAGCTCTTCTCTAAATGTTTAATAGAATTCTTCTGTGAAGTCATCTGGTCCTGGGTGTCAGGACCAGCCCAACAATGAACTGACCTGAGGGAGCGATGCTGCAGAAGAATAAGGAAAAATAAGACTCAGAAATAAAGTGGGGATCAGGGGGCTGATGCCGTTCGCAGGCAAAAGCCGAGATTGTAATTCTTGCATGCCTTTTATTGTTAACTTCTACTTTTCTTGTTTGTGCTCTAGAGATATCTGTTCTTTACAATCTCAGATCATGGATAAAGATATACAATGCACAGTCCTCAATGTCAAACCGTCAGGCCTTTCATGACTTTGTTTAGCCCTTTGGCTAGTGATGCCCTTTCTCAGCAACTCCCTCAAGGCTCTGGTTATGGGAACAGTCACTAATGGTTTTCCATCAGTCACATCAGTACTTCAACATCTTATTTTCAAGATGTCTTTCCATGATGTACTTTTTTACTGCTTCCAGCCCTTTGCCTGGGAGTGATGAGAAAGTCATTCTTATTTTTCAAAGTAAAGTTGCTCAGTCGTGTCCGACTCTTTGTAATCCCATGGACTGTAGCCTACTAGGCTCATCAGTCCATGGAATTTTCCAGGCAAGAGTACTGGAGTGGTTGCCATTTCCTTCTCCAGGCCCTGTTAATTATAGTACAGGCCTGTGCATAGCATATTCTTTACACTGGGCTTTTGTTTTGGGGGAGATTTTTGATCACAGCTTCATTTCAGTGCTTGTAATTGGGTTGTTCACAGTTTCTATTTCTTCCTGGTTCAGTCATGGAAGGTTGAACTTATCTAAGAATCTGTCATTTCTTCCCGGTTATCCATTTTATTGGCATATAGTTGTTCATAATAGTCTCTCATAATCCTTTGTATTTATGCATTGTTGTAACCTCTCCTTTTTCATTTCTAATTTTGTTGATTTGATTCTTCTTTTTTTCTTGATGAGTCTGGCTAAAGGTTTGTCAATTTTGTTTATCTTCTCAAAGAACCAGCTTTTAGTTTTATTAATCTTTACTATTATTTCTTTCATTTATTTTTCATTCATTTCTGCTCAAATCTTTATGATTTCTTTCCCTCTACTAATTTTGGGGTTTTTTTGTTCTTTTTCCAGTTGTTTTAAGTGTAAAGTTAGGCTGTCTATTTGATGTTTTTCTTTTTTATTGAGGTAGGATCGTATTGCTGTAAACTTCCCTCTTAGGACTGCTTTTGCTGCATCCCATAGGTTTTGAGTTGTGTTTTCATTGTCATTTGTTTCTAGAAAATTTTGATTTCCCTTTTGAGTTCTTCAGTAACCTGTTGATTATTTAGAAACGTGTTGTTTAATCTCCATGTGTTTGTGTTTCTTACAGTTTTTTTCTTGTAATTGATATCTAGTCTCATAGTGTTGGAGAAGATGCTTGATAGGATTTCATTTTTCTTAAATTTACTGAGGTTTGATTTGTGACCCAAGATGTGGTCTATCCTCTAGAATGTTCCATGTGCACTTGAGAAGAAGGTATATTCTTCTGCATTTGGATGGAATGTCCTGAAGATATCAATGAGATCCATCTCATCTAATGTATCATTTAAGACTTCTGTTTCTTTATTTTCTGTTTTGATGATCTGTCCATTGGTGTAAGTGCGGTGTTAAGTCTCCTACTATTATTGTGTTACTGTCAATTTCTCCTTTTATATATATTAGTGTTTGCCTTATGTATTGAGGTGCTCCTATGTTGCGTGCATAGATATTTACAATTGTTATGTCTTCCTCTTGGATTGATCCCTTGATCATTATGTAGTGTCCTTCTTTATCTCTTGTAATCGTCTTTATTTTAAGGTCTATTTTGTCTGATATGAGGATTGTTATTCCAGCACTGTTCTATCTCCATCCTGTAAGTTTTGTTTTTTTGTGTCTTCATATTTATTTGTTCTCTTTATTCCTAACATTTTCTATGTCCCTTATTGGTATTCTCTGTTGGATAGGATATTGTCAACATCAGTTCAGTTTAGTCTCTCAGTTGTGTCCAACTCTTTGTGATCCCAGGGACCACAGCCCGCCAGGCCTCCCTATCCATCACCAACTCCCAGAGTTTACCCAAACTCATGTCCATCAAGTCAGTGATGCCATCTAACCATCTCATCCTCTGTCGTCCCCTTCTCCTCCTGCCCTCAATCTTTCCCAGCATCAGCGTCTTTTCCAATGAGTCAGCTCTTCGCATCAGGTGGCCAAAGTATTAGAGTTTCAGCTTCAACATCAGTCCTTCCAATGAACGCACAGGACTGATCTCCTTTACACTTTCCTTTAATTCCTTAACTAGGATGTCCTTTAATTCTTTGAACATATTTACAATAGGGGGGCTTTGAAATTTTTGTTAAGTTCAACATCTAGGCCCCCACCAAAGCAGTTTTCTAGAGCCTACTCTTTGTTTTCTTCTTGTCATGAGGCACACTTCCTGTTTCTTTGCATGTCTCATGATTTTTTTTTGTTGAAACTGAACACTGTTACAATAACATATTGTAGCAACTCTGGATTTTGATCCCTCTCTTCAGTTCAGTTCAGTCGCTCAATTGTGTCCGACTCTTTGCGACCCGATGAATCACAGCACGCCAGGCCTCCCTGTCCATCACCAACTCCCGGAGTTCACTCAAACTCACCTCCATCGAGTAGGGCCCTCTCTTACCTGGGGCTTATTTTCTTATTTATTTCTTCAGTGACTTGGCTGGAATAGTTCACAGAAATTTCTTTTCCCCAGTGTGCAATCTCTAATGTTACTCCTCAAAGAGTGACGTTTTGACCATGTGCAAAGTCTCTCTGACCACCAGGGATTATATTAGTTTTAGCAGTATTCTGTCTGTTTCCTTTTCTCCCTATTAAGCTACTAGTTTTTCTGACTTGACTGTAACACTCCCAGCTTTAAGCCTCCAGTAGTTGCTAACTCATTACTCTATTGTTTTTGGCAAAGTCTGGGGAATAAATTGTTTCACAGTTTAATCTAACTAAAGTCAGGCCCCTTTGTTTACTACTCTGAGCTCAGAAGGGCTCTTCTTACCTGTCTCTTTCCCTGCTTTACTCTCTTAAACTTCTAGAGAGTAGAAGAGCTTCTACTACCATTTTGTTTGCTGCTACTGGTTTAAAGCATCTTAGCTGCTGCTGCTGCTAGGTTGCTTCAGTCGTGTCCGACTCTGTGCGACTCCATAGATGGCAGCCCACCAGGCACCCCCGTCCCTGGGATTCTCCAGGCAGGAACACTGGAGTGGGTTGCCATTCCCTTTTCCAATGCATGAAAGTGAAAAGGGAAAGTGAAGTCGCTCAGTCATGTCCAACTCTTCGCGACCCCATGGAGTGCAGCCTACCAGGCTCCTCCATCCATGGGATTTTCCAGACAAGAGTACTGGAGTGGGTTGCCATTGTCTTCTCTAAGCATCTTAGAGACTCCTCTTAACTGTTTACCACCAAAATCTCCATTGTTTTTGACAACATCCCATGTTGTCTTCCCAGTAAAGTTATGTCCTCTTAGGGAGAGTTGCTGAATTCTCTGTTCTTATGGCCTTCCTCTCTCCCATCCCCTAAGCAGAATCTCTGTACTATCACATCAGGGTAATGTGGGGTCCATTGGACTGTGGTCCATTTCTAAATGATAAACCTGTCTTGCTCCATGAGTAGGGCATTGGATGTACATGGTAGCCCCTAGTCTTTTTGACTTGCCCTCCTGCCACAGAACCTTTGAATGAGTTGGGGTAGTTGGGGGAAGCTGGGACCCAATATTTTCAGCTTTTAGTGGCTTGCTTCCATCCTATGAGTGGAACCTGGGATTTGGAAGGGAGTCCCAGTCCAGGCTCCTGCCTGAAACAGGGATGCTATGCTGGCCACCTGCCCTTCCTTGGGTGGAATCCATAGTCACAGACTAGGAGCTGAGGGAAAAGGGAGCCCTGTCTTCTTTGACCTCCCGGCTTGAAGTAGAACTTCTGTCATACTGAGCTGAGAGGAGATAGGATCAGAGAGAGGTGCAAATACCATAGACTCTTCCTGTTCTTATCAAGATTTACCAAACTTTCTTGAATCAGTGTTTCTTCATTTTCTGTATACTCTTAGGACAATATCCAGAAATTATAAATGACTGTTTTTTTAAAAAAATGATTTTCACTAGTTAAATGTTTGTTTCAGTGGGGAGATGAGCTTCTCACACTGCCATTCCAGAAGTGTGGTCACCTTAGGAAGTTTTATCTCCCCATCACTTTTTAGTGTGAAAAATTCTAAACAGCAGAATTGAAAGAATTTTGACAGTGAATACCCATACTTTCCTTACCAAGATTCTACCATTAACATTTTGTTATAGCTGTTGTATCATATATCTGCCCTATTTGTCTATCAATCACTCTGAGGTATTTTTGGATGCAGTGCAGAATTACTGATGTCAGTAACTTCTAAATTCTCCAGCATGTATATCATTAACTAGAA
Source organism: Moschus berezovskii (assembly GCF_049115385.1). Classification (NCBI taxonomy): domain Eukaryota; kingdom Metazoa; phylum Chordata; class Mammalia; order Artiodactyla; family Moschidae; genus Moschus; species Moschus berezovskii. The sequence continues at coordinate 23,758,584 of NC_142481.1, read as the reverse complement.
TTTAGTATTTGTTTGCAGTATTTTTCTTGTGAGATTAAATTTGCATACAATGAAGTACATAAATCTTAAGAGTATAATCATTGAGTTTTGATATATTCATGCACCTGTGCAACCCAAACTCCTCTATCCTGAATATGAAACATTTCCATCACCCAACAAAGTTCTCTCATGTCTCCTCCCAGTCAGTCACCACCACCTCCCTGGCCCCAGAGGCAACCGCCATTATGATTTTTTTTCCTACCATTTATTAGTTTTTTTCCTGGCCTAGAACTGTACATATTAAGACATTATATAGTAAGTACAAATTAGGACATTATATTGTACATGAACTCTTTCATGTAAAACTTCTTTCATTTAACCTGATTCTTTTGTGAGGCATCCATGTTACATGTATCAGTAGTTTATTCCCTTTTATTACTGAATAGTATTACATGGTATGAATTTAACAACTTATTTATCCATTCTGCTTTTACAGTCACCCGGGCTGTAATTTACTGGAGGACTTTAGGCAGAGAATTGACACTAATTTACTCTTAAGATAGGTCATTCTGGTTAGTAAATTGGAGGCAAACCATGAGGGCAGGCAGAAAGAGACCTGGTAGGGGGTTCTTGCAGCAGTTCAGGTGAAATTTGAGGTTGGTTTGGATGAGCATTATCATTGGAGATGATGAGAGGTGACCTGATTCAGGGTATATTTTGGAAGTCAAGCTATTAGGATTTGCTGATGGACAGGATGTGGAAAGTGAAAGAAAAGAAAGAATCAAAGGGGACTCTATTCCCCCAAGCCATTCCTAAAACCAAACTTTGCCATTGTGAGGGTGGAGAAGCAATAAAAAAACAAGCCGTGAACTTTCTGCTTAGAGATTTGGCTAGAAAACGGTTGGAAGGTAATTGCTAAGCAAGTATTTGCAGATGCTTCCAGGGGCATTCGATTACTTCATATGCTACGTTCTGTGAACACATGCAGCTTGTTAGACAACCAGCATAATTTTCAGCTTCTCTTGCTATGATAATATCACTATTAGAAATACAAATCAACTTAATTTTTGAACCTCTGTTTCATCCACCCTGCCACCTGCCACCTCACTTGACCTAACACTTCAGAGCTGTTGACTTTAAGATTCAACTTCCCTTATTTCTCTCTGACAGGAAACTCTTAAACGTTGGTTATTTCTTATCTGAATCTTTAAATATGTCACTGTGTTTCATGATTGGCCTTTTAAAAAGTATTATGTAAAGTACAATCCCTTTTCACGTAATGAGGCTGAGATCAAGGTTTCATTAAATAAAGAAGTATTATTGAGTGCCTTCTAGATGCTGGGAACTGTACTAGACATTGGTTATACCACGGTGATTAAGATAGACCTTACCCTAATAGAGCTCAAATTGGGAGGTTTTATTACAATGTGATAAATACTGTAATAGAAAGAAAGCCTGTAAAAGTTGCACTCAGAGGCTTAAGGTTCAAGCCAGGAAAAACTTCCAGAGGATCTATTTCAGTTGAGGACTGAGGGATCAAAAAAAAAAAAAAACGAGCCAGAGAAGTTGAAGGTGGGACAGAACAGGATATTCCAGGTGGGAGAATCAGCATGATTTAAAATCCAGACATGTATGTGGCACACTGGTAGAACTTCAAATATGAGATGGGGGAAGTCAAGTCTAAAAGGGGGTTATTAGAGAGGAATGTGAAGGGACAGATCATGCAGGCTTCCTAAACTCTACTAAGGAATCTGGACTTTCTGAGTTTTCAGTAACAGTGTAGGTATTGGATTGATGTGTGCATCATTGGAGGCAGGAAGACCAGTCAGTGGTTCAGGGAGGAGATGATGGTGGCATGAACAAAGTAGTGCAGAGAAGCTTCAGCGGAGAGGAGAAGTACGTGAACTTAAGACATGTTGATGAGGTAGCATTGATCAGCAGCAGAAGTCAAGGGCAAAGTCCAGGTTTTTGATATGGTAGCAGGTTGAAAACGTGGGAAGGAGACCCCGGAGAGATGATATGTGCCATGGTTGAAGGTGGAAGGGAAACTCATGAACACAGTGTTTGGACATGATGAGTCTGAGGTGTCTTCTGAGACGTTCAAGATATGTTGAATTGGTGGTTGGACTTACAGATAAGTCTCCGCTGGAGAATATACCTTTGTGGGTCATCTATATGTAGGTGGTTTTTAAAATTGTGGGCATGGTTGAGATAGTCTAAAGAGAAAGCATACAGTGAAGAAAGAAGAGAATATGTGCTGAGTCTTTGTTAAGTAACTGCAACATTTAACAGCTACATAGAAGAGAAAAATTCTACGAAAAACTGAGAAGGGGCCAGAGGAAAACCACCATAGTATTTCAAGGAGATATATATTTCAGAGTTCCAAAGAATAGCAAGGAGAGATTAGAAAGCCTTCCTAAGTGATCGAGGTAAAAAATAGAGGAAAACAATAGAATAGGAAAGACTAGAGATCTCTTCAAGAAAATTAGAGATACCAAGGGAACATTTCATGCAAAGATGGGCTCAATAAAGGACAGAAATGGTATGGACCTAACAGAAGCAGAAGTTATTAAAAAGAGGTGGCAAGAATACACAGAAGAACTATACATAAAACATCTTAATGACCCAGATAACCACGATGGTGTGATCACTCACCTAGAGCGAGACATCCTGGAGTGTGAAGTCAAGGGGGCCTTAGGAAGCATCACTGTGAACAAAGCTAGTGGAGGTGATAAAACTACAGCTGAGCTGTTTCAAATCCTAAAAGATGATGTTGTGAAATTGCTGCACTCAATATGCCAGCAAATTTGGAAAACTCAGCAGTGGCTGCAGGACTGGAAAAGGTCAGTTTTCATTCCAATCCCAAAGAAAGGCAATGCCAAAGAATGTTCAAACTACCACACAATTGCAGTCATCTCACACACTAGCAAAATGATGCTCAAAATTCTCCAAGCTAGGCTTCAACAGGACATGACCTGAGATCTTCCAGATATTCAAGCTGGGTTTAGAAAAGGCAAAGAAACCAGAGATCAAATTACCAACATCCACTGGATCATAGAAAAAGCAAGAGCATTCCAGAAAAACATCTACTTCCGCTTTACTGGTAAAGAATTTGCCTGCAATGTGGGAGACCTGGGTTCTATTTCTGGGTTGGAAAGATCCCCTGGAGAAGGGAACAGCTACTCACTCCAGTATTCTGGCCTGGAAAATTCCATGGACTGTATAGTCCATGGGGTCGCAAAGAGTCAGACACAACTGAACGACTTTCATTTTCACTTTTTCTGCTTTATTGACTATGCCAAAGCCTTTGACTGTGTGGATCACAACAAACTGTGGAAAATTCTTCAACAGATGGGAATACCAGACCACCTTACCTGTCTCCTGAGAAATCTGTATGCAGGTCAAGAAACAACAGTTAGAACTGGACATGGAACAATAGACTGGTTCCAAATCAGGAAAGGAGTACGTCAAGACTATATATTGTCACCCTGGTTATTTAACTTATATGCAGAGTTCATCATGTGAAATGCTGGGCTGGATGAAGCACAAGCTGGAATCAAGATTGCCGGGAGAAATATCAATAACCTCAGATACGCAGATGACACCATCTTTATGGTAGAAAGCAAAGAAGAGCTAAAGAGCCTCTTGATGAAAGTGAAAGAGGAGAGTGAAAATGCTAGTTTAAAACTCAACATTCAAAAAACAAGGATCATGGCATCTGGTCCCGTCACTTCATGGCAAATAGATGGGGAAACAATGGAAACAGTGACAGACTTTATTTTCTTGGGCTCCAAAATCACTGCAGATGGTGAGTATAGCCATGAAATTAAAAGACACTTGCTCCTTGGAAGAAAAGCTATGACCAACCTAGAGAGCATACTAAAAAGCAGAAACATTACTTTGCCAACAAAGGTCCATCTAGTCAAAGCTATGGTTTTTCCAGTAGTCATGTATGGATGTGAGAGTTGAAAGGTGAGCACCGAAGAATTGATGCTTTTGAACTGTGGTGTTGGAGAAGACTCTTGAGAGTCCTTTGGACTTCAGGAAGATCAAACCAGTCAATCCTAAAGGAAATTAATCCTGAATATTCATTGGAAGGACTGATGCTGAAAACTGAAGCTCCAATACTTTGGCCACCTGATGAGAAGAAATGACTTATTGGAAAAGACCCTGATGCTGGGAAAGATTGAAGGCAGGAGGAGAAGGGGACAGCAGAGGATGAGATGGTTAGATGGCATCACTGACTCAATGAACATGAGTTTGAGCAAGCTCCGTGAGTTGGTGATGGACAGGGAAGCATGGCATGCTGCAGTCCATGGGGTTGTAAAGAGATGGACATGACTGAACGACCGAACTGACTGATTTTAAGCAAAGTAAGAGTGAAAGTCCCTCAGTCATGTCCAACTCTTTGCGACCCTAGGGACTATACAGCCCATGGAATTCTCCAGGTCAGAATATTGGAGTGGGTAGCCTTTCTCTTTTCCAGGGGATGAAATGATCAATAAAGTCAATTGTTGCTGAGAGTTCAAATCAAATGAGAATTGGGAAGTGTTCGTAGGGTTGAGTGAGCAACACACAATTTAATTTTTGTTAGAGCTGTTTAGAGAAGGAGGAAAAATCCAGATTGAAGTGAGTTGAGGAGGAAGTAGAAGGTAAGAAAATAAAGTCAATGAATGCAGATAATTCTTTAGAGAAGTTTGGCTGTGAAGGTGCTGAGAGAGAGGTCAGTATTTGGTTAAGGATGTGGGAATGAGGGAGAGTTTTTCCAAGATGGTAGAGACTTGAGTAAGTTAAAAGCCAGAGAGAAGGATTCAGTTGAAGAGAAGCTGAATTCAGAAGAGAGGCAGTGAATAATAAAAATATATAGTTCTTAAAAAGGTGAGAAGGGGCTGAAATACAAAACTATGATGGTCTTAACAGGAGATAGACTAACATCTGTATTGTAACCCAAGATAAGAAGGAAGACAGAATGCTAAGGGAGGTTTGGTTATTTGTACAGAATGGTTGAGAAATTGGTATCTGATGGTTTTCCTTTCTCCTGGGAAGGAGAGGAAGGCATGTGGTCAGAAGATGGTTGTGGAAAGTTCTTCTGGAGAGTAGGGGAAGGGTTGCAAGATTGCAAGTGAGTGTTGAAGTGACCATAAACTGATGGAGGTGATTCTAATTCTTTGTGAACTAAGCTGCCCTCATGTGATTTTCTCCATTCAGCTTTTGCCTACTTGGGCTTGGCAGGAGGCAAGTTGAAGCCAGAGTGTTGGGGCCATCCAAAGTTATGGTGACTGAAGACAATTCAGCATTTCTCTAACTGGTCTTTCTCAAAATATTCCCCTGACAGATGTTAACAGGAGAAAACTTCCTTGGTCAAAGAAGTTTGGGAGAACTGCTGTATACTCCAATCCCTTCTTAACATGCGTATTAACACATTTGAAGCTCTGGGGGTCTCACATTTGAATACTCAGTTAAATTTAGTGTAGTCAACTCTTTCAAGCTTGTTTGCATCTCGAGTGGTGTGTGTGTGTATATTGCATCTGCTAAGTTCTTATAGTTTGGTTTGCTGCTGCTGCTGCTGCTAAGTTGCTTCAGTCGGGTCCGACTCTGTGTGACCCCATAGACGGCAGCCCACCAGGCTCCGCCATCCCTGGGATTCTCCAGGCAAGAACACTGGAGTGGGTTGCCATTTCCTTCTCCAATATATGAAAGTGAAAAGTGAAAGTGAAGTCGCTCAGTTGTGTCTGATTCTTCGTGACCTCATGGACTGCAGCCCACCAGGCTCCTCCATCCATGGGATTTTCCAGGCAAGAGTACTGGAGTGGGTTGCCATTGCATTCTCCAATAGTTTGGTTTAGGTTGGGTCATTCACTTCACTGCCACATATATGGTAGGAACTTTTCTTTTCATTCAAACATGTTTAAATGATCTGCAGTTAGCCATTTAGATTCACATTGATTTAGGGTAGAGCAATAGCTACAGTATAATCATAAGGGATTTGATTTAGGTCATATCTGAATGGTCTAGTGGTTTTCCCCACTTTGTTCAATTTAAGTCTGAATTTGGCAATAAGGAGTTCATGATCTGAGCCACAGTCAGCTCCTGGTCTTGTTGTTGTTAACTGTATACAGCTTCTCCATCTTTGGCTGCAAAGAATATAATCAATCTGATTTCGGTGTTGACCATCTGGTGATGTCCATGTGTAGAGTCTTCTCTTGTGTTGTTGGAAGAGGGTGTTTGCTATGACCAGTGCATTCTCTTGGCAAAACTCTATTAGCCTTTGCCCTGCTTCTTTCTGTATTCCAAGGCCAAATTTGCTTGTTACTCCAGGTGTTTCTTGACTTCCTACTTTTGCATTCCAGTCCCCTATAATGAAAAGGACATCTTTTTTGGGTGTTAGTTCTAAAAGGTCTTGTAAGTCTTCATAGAACCGTTCAACTTCAGCTTCTTCAGCGTTATTACTGGTTGGGGCATAGGCTTGGATCACCATAATATTGAATGGTTTGCCTTCAAAACGAACAGAGATTATTCTGTCGTTGTTGAGATTGCATCCAAGGACCGCATTTCAGACTCTTTTGTTGACCATGATGGCTACTTCATTTCTTCTAAGGGATTCCTGCCCACAGAAGTAGATATAATGGTCATCTGAGTTAAATTCACCCATTTCAGTCCATTTTAGTTCGCTGATTCCTAGAATGTCGACGTTCACTCTTGCCATCTCCTGTTTGACCACTTCCAATTTGCCTTCATTCATGGACCTAAATTCCAGGTTCCTATGCAATATTGCTCTTTAAAATCCCTTATGATTATACAGTGGAAGTGAGAAATAAATTTAAGGGACTAGATATGAGAGACAGAGTACCTGATTAACTATGGATGGAGGTTCATGACATTGTACAGGAGACAGGAATCAAGACCATCCCCATGGAAAAGAAATGCAAAAAAGCAGAATGGCTGTCTGAGGAGGCCTTACAAATAGCTGTGAAAAGAAGAGAAGTGAAAAACAAAGGAGAAAAGGAAAGATATTCCCATTTGAATGCAGAGTTCCAAAGAATAGCAAGGAGAGATAAGAAAGCCTTCCTCAGTGATCAATGCAAAGAAATAGAGGAAAACAACAGAATGGGAAAGACTAGAGATCTCTTCAAGAAAATTAGAGATACCAAGGGAACATTTCATGCAAAGATGGGCTCGATAAAGGACAGAAATGGTATGGACCTAACAGAAGCAGAAGATATTAAGAAGAGGTGGCAAGAATACACAGAAGAACTGTACAAAAAAGATCTTCACAACCCAGATAATCACCATGGTGTGATCACTCACCTAGAGCCAGACATCCTGGAATGTGAAGTCAAGTGTGCCTTAGGAAGCATCACTATGAACAAAGCTAGTGGAGATGATGGAATTCCAGTTGAGCTCTTTCAAATCCTGAAAGATGATGCTGTGAAAGTGCTGCACTCAATGTGCCAGCAAATTTGGAAAACTCAGCAGTAGCCACAGGACTGGGAAAGTCAGTTTCCATTCCAATCCCAAAGAAAGGCAATGCCAAAGAATGTTCAAATGACCGCACAATTGCATTCATCTCACACGCTAGTAAAGTCATGCTCAAAATTCTTCAAGCCAGGCTTCAGCAATACATGAACGTTAACTTCCAGTAGTTCAAGCTGGATTTAGAAAAGGCAGAGGAAAATTGCCAAGATCTGCTGGATCATCGAAAAAGCAAGAGAGTTCCAGAAAAACATCTATTTCTGCTATATTGACTATGACAAAGTCTTTGACTGTGTGGATCACAATAAACTGTGGAAAATTCTGAAAGAGATGGGAATACCGGACCACCTGACCTGCCTCTTGAGAAACCTGTATGCAGGTCAGGAAGCAACAGTTAGAAGTGGACATGGAACAACAGACTGGTTCCAAATAGGAAAAGGAGTACATCAAGGCTGTATATTGTCACCCTGCTTATTTAACTTATATGCAGAGTACATCTTGAGAAACGCTGGGCTGGAAGACACACAAGCTGGAATCAAGATTGCTGGGAGAAATATCAATAACCTCAGATATGCAGATGACACCACCCTTATGGCAGAAAGTGAAGAGGAACTAAAAAGCCTCTTGATGAAAGTGAAAGAGGAGAGTGAAAAAATTGGCTTAAAGCCCATCATTCAGAAAACTAAGCTCATGGCATCTGGTCCCATCACTTCATGGGAAATAGATGGGGAAACAGTGGAAACAGTGTCAGACTTTATTTTTGGGGGCTCCAAAATCACTGCAGATGGTGATTGCAGCCATGAAATTAAAAGATGCTTACTCCTTGGAAGGAAAGTTATGACCAACCTAGAAAGCGCAGAGATATTACTTTGCCAACCAAGGTCCGTCTAGTCAAGGCTATGGTTTTTCCCGTGGTCATGTATGGATGTGAGAGTTGGACTGTGAAGAAAGCTGAGCGCTGGAGAATTGATGCTTTTGAACTGTGGTGCTGGAGAAAACTCTTGAGAGTCCCTTGGACTGCAAGGAGATCCAACCAGTTAATCCTAAAGGAGACTAGTCCTGAGTGTTCATTGGAAGGACTGATGCTGAGGCTGAAACTCCAATACTTTGGCCACCTCATGGGAAGAGTTGACTCCCTGGAAAAGACCCTGATGCTGGGAGGGATTGGGGGCAGGAGGTGAAGGGGCACTGACTCGATGCACATGAGTTTGGGTGAACTCCGGGAGTTGGTGATGGACAGGGAGGCCTGGCATGCTGTGATTCATGGGGTTGCAAAGAGTCGGACACAACTGAGCGACTGAACTGAATAGCTACTGTTTTCTGAAACGCTCCTCATTTTTTATGAACCTATTTCGTGTGCGTGTTCCATTTGTTACCAACTCTTGTTATAAACTTAAAAAACAAACAGACCGTAAACTGCCTTCCTTATTGCTCTTCCAGGACCATAAGAAGTCAATGTGAGAACTGGCTAGGAAATCTGGACCATCCCAAAAGATTAGGATTAGGGCTGGCAGGGTTACTTGTATTATTATTTTACAGTACTGCTAACCAAAATTTTCATGGTCTTTACAGTTTACAAATTGTTCTCATATATGTTAATTTTCAAAACCATAATCAGTCATTATTGAGCAAGGTACAGCTATCATTGGTGAGCACAAGGAACATAGTTTGGGGAGATGACAAATGAAAAGATATGATGAGGATAAAAAGAGAGGAGCTACATGGAATGGAGCTTAAAAAATGTTGGGGACAGTGGTCTAAAGCATGCATTCTCAGTGAAGGTCAAAATTACCATGGGTGTAAAAAGTGGTTTAGGGGAGTCAGAAAAATGAGTAAATATTACGGTGCTTTGGACCCTCCAAAGGGCCACCATAAAAAACAGACATGCCATGTGTTAGTGGTATTAACATTTCATGGTGGGGGTGGCAATTAGGGAAAAAAACATCTCAGAAGGCTTGTTGGTTGGGGGTGGTTATGGTGGTAGTGGTGGGGTATTGTGGTTTAAATTCTGTGGTGCCTATGGAACTTTTTAAACAACTGTCAGTGTTTCTTCTGTTCCCAGACATGTTAGACAATTCATTTGTCTAGCACAGAGTCTGTGTCTGGCTTCATTCGTCTGCCCTTCTTGCCCAAGGCCCTATGTGACCTTGTTTTGTGCCTTTAAACTCTCTTCTTCAATCCACAGCTAACTGAATTAGGGTGGACATGAGTGAAGATCAGTTAAAGCATAGATTGGCCCATGAATGACTGGCTGGTCTCGGGAAGCTTGGCTGCGGTCACTTCATCCTGTCAGACTTCTGTGGTGCTATTCTTGTTGTTATAATGTGTCTACCACTTCTCCCTTTGAGATAACTTGAGTGGGTCTCAAAGGAGCCCAGGTTATAACATCACTGCAATCATAACACTTGGCCTGCTGGTATCCCCTTTGAGTGAGACTGAATGTAATTGAATGAAGGCGGAACAGAAATTTATTTGAATCTTCAGCTCATTGTCCTTCATGTATTAATCATGTATTAGTTAAGGGAGGGCTTTCCTGTACATTGTAGGTTTAGCAGCATTCCAGGCCCTTCCCCACTAGGTGCCAAAAATATCCCCTCTGCAAAATGTGACAACCAGAAATGTCTCTGGATGTTGCCACATGTCCCTTGTAGGGTAGAGTCACCTCTGGTTGAGAACTACTGATATTGGGAAACTAGAATGTCAGAAAAATTTCAATTTCCTAATGGTATCGTGATCAGAAATGCCTTAAATAAAGGGTTTGTGATCTGCTGTTAAACTTCACCTTAATAAGGATGTTACCAGAAATGATGGAAGACAATCCTTGAGAGCTAAGACCAGTGTTGTTACCAAGATATTCACAGCTAGCCGTAATGAGCACCAGATACTTTCCTAGCAGGTTCTGTATATCAACTCATTAGCTATCCTGGCAACTCCAAGGAATTGGTACTGCTATTATTATACCCACCCTACAGTTAAGGGAACTGAGACATGAGATGTTGAGAGACTTACTGAGGTCACCCAATTGGTAACAGCAGAGTCACCCAGACAACCCAGTTCTAGAGCCCACATGTTTATGAGCACATAACCTTGGTCATACTGTTCTTTCTGTAACATCTGTACTTCTTTATTCTCCACAACACTCAGCATACCACCAAGCATATAACAGGTTCTCACTGGACCCTGATGGATCCTGTCCATATTGACATTGACATTTACTGGGGCACTTTGTCCCAGATCTCTGCTCTACAAATGCCTCTGCTCAAATATCACTTTCTCAGCAAAGATATTCCTTATTTCCCTCTTTAAAACATTACTCTCCCTCACCTCCCAAACACTTACCCAGCTTTATTCTTCCCCATAGTACTTATCACCATCTGACATGTATTTATTGTTTATTCCTCCACTCCCCAACAGACTGAAATAGAAGCTGCATGAAAAGAGGGGCTTTGCCTATGGTGTTTGCTGCTATATCCACAGCACCTTGAACATTTCTTGGCATGCCCATCAAATGTATGGGATGAATGAAGAAATCCTTTAACTTAATCCTATATCCAATATCCTTGGTTTGATTATCTGTCCTTACTTTTTCCTCAGTACTGCTTTTAGAAAATAATCTTTCTCTGAATGAACAGGAACATTTATTCAGGAGAGGGCCCTAGCCCTCAATAGAAATGCCAGGGTATTGGGGATCCCCCACTAATACTGACCAGACGTATACTGGTGGCCTATGTCACTTACATATGTTTATTTTTAATTTTGCTTTGCTGGTCTGTGAGAGTAATTCAATAGAGTCATTATAATATGCATACTCAGAAATTATGTTTCGCTTTATATTTACATAGAACAGTTGGAAGGTATTCTTTTAAGAAAGATGTTACATACTATTCAGTGACAGATTTTCCACAAAAATCTGATTCTACCTTCTTATTTCTCCATATAACTACTATTCATAAGCTGAAAAGAATATAATTTTAATTAAAAGTAATTTAAAAACTTAGCAATTGCTCTCATGATATAGAAAATGTAGCCACAGAGAAACACGGTCAACACCACTTTGTTTCCAAGCTAAGCTTTTCTCACCCTCCAAACACATATTTAAAATTTTGGGGCTCCCTTCTCTTGCCAAAGTGGTGGGCTTAGGGCACTTGCCCAGTATGTCTTTTTATAAAAATCATCAATTGCTTTCCTGCAATTAGGCGTTTCAGGCCATTATGTTTCTCTAGATATGAAATAGCTCATTCCCCAAGCCTGATTACTAGCCCTAAGAAATTTAGATCAAATTCAGCCCTCATCTGTGTTCAACCTCATCCTTGGATTCCGTGCAGCTCAAATAGGCTTGGCAAGCAAACAAATACCTTCCTGTTTGGCGGGGGTGGAGGGCTAGAACAGATGCCTCCAGAGTAGTAAGGCTGTTCTGCAGAACACAGTCCTCTGTTCTCATCATGGGTTCTCAGCTTCCCAAATTTCCCATGTCCCATAATTGATTATACTGCCCCTGGCACCCCTGAACTCCACTCCAGTGGCAGCTTCCTGAACACTTCAGAAGGAGACATTCCATTGTTCTCTAAATATTGCTCAGCACTGGGTCACAGTTTTAGAGGTAATATAGCATGATTTTATACTACACATTCTTACATAAGAATGCCATTACAATATTATATTCTCCAAACTTTTTCTGGGGGGTTGCGGTTTGAGGTTAAGAATATGATACTGCAAACAAATAGAAATTAATTTAGACCAGAGCTATCTGATAGAGCTTTTACAGTGGTGGAAATGACCTATATCTGTGGTGTCCAGTACAGTAGCCATTAGCCACACATTGCTATTAAGTACTTGAAACATGGCTAATGCAACTGAGAAACTGAATTTCATTTTAATCTTAACTTATTTAAATCTAAACAGCCACCAGTAGCTCCTATATAGCAGTGGTCCTCAACCTTTTTGGCACCAGAGATTTTGGCACCAATTTCATGGACTGGGGTGGGGGTGAATGGTTTTGGGATGAGTCAAGTACATTACACTTATTGTGCTCTTTATTTCTAATCAAATGCTACTGCTGATCTGATAGGATACACCAGTTTGTAGCCTGGAGGTTGGGGACCTCTGCTATATAGGGTCATGTATAAGACTGTCCTTCAAGAAGATGGACCTCATCTGACATCAGGACTTGGAATATAGGAAATTTAAAACTATTTTAAAGTAGATCTTAATTTTAAATAAGATCCTGAGATTTCACTCTGTCCTTGTCTGGGGATGGGGTGACTCTTTTGGAGATAGACAAGCAAACTGCTCTGCACTCTGGCATTCCATAGAGACGGTTCTTAAGGAAGTTGCTAACTTTAAGATAGTGGTAGAGGCTGGAATTTCAGGGGGAAAATCAGAGATGGTTGTCTATCACTATCTCTTCCCCTCACTGACCATCTTCCCTCTGTTTCCACCATCACCTACTGCCGTGGCTTTATTTTCAATGTTGGGGAAATTTTTATTGTTTTGAAAGGTTTGTAGTGGAAAGAAGCACATGCCTGAGAGATTCCAGGCTCTTAAGGAGGGTCTAGAGTGGCATGGGTTTAGATATTAGAATAAATTCATTTAAAACCCATATAAATTAACTTAAGAAACCCAGATGGCAAAGGTATCTACTCAAGCGTCTCAGGGGTGGCACAACCCAGGAGCAAAATGAAGTGGGAAAATTCCCATCTGATGTGGAGGGAGCTTCGTGAAGTGAGGACCATGCCAAATGTGGGTGTGGGAACAAAAGGAACGGTGAAATGATGGTACCTCTCAGATGTGAACAAATGTCTATAGAGTCAGGACTCAGACACAGAGTTTCAGACACACAGGGACCTTCTTCCTATTCCTTCCAACCTGAGGATAGCACCTGTGTCATGAGTAAGTGCTGAGATACTTGGCAGGCACTGGAGAAGTCATCTGTCTTGGAGCAAGAAGGCAAAGAGTGCTGGTGCCCAGGGCAGGGGGTACCACTGTCAGACTGGCTGTGGAAGAGTTACAGTTCAGTTCAGTTCAGTTGCTCAGCCGTGTCTGACTCTTTGCGACCCCATGAATCACAGCACACCAGGCCTCCCTGTCCATCACCAACTCCTGGAGTTCACTCAAACTCATGTCCACAGAGTCATGTGATAAACATACAGAATCCCAGCCTCTTCAGCAGATCTGACGTCAGGCATAACAAAACACATCTTTAACAAGTGATTCTGATACACAACTAGATGTGAGGAATCCTGCAAAGACTGAAGGAAACAACCTTTCTTGTTAGGGGAGGTGATCAGGAAGAGTTGAATGGCACTGATTATATTATAACTGAGGTCCTCTGGCTGAGGTATGAGATTAAAAGAACTATAGAACCTAGAGTGATGCATCCTGTATTCTTACAGCTTACATCTCACATGAGAGTGGGCCTAGCTGTGGTTGTCTACTTTCTACAAATTCTTGAGAGGGCAGTGTATAGATCAATATTGACCAAGTTAGACTTAGTCCATCATCTGAACTAAACTCTGTCTTGACAATTTTGTTCTATGTGTGGGTGATAGATAATAACAAAAGTATTTATAAAGAATCTATAAATATAAGAATATATATATATATAAAACTGAATCACTGTGCTGTACACCTGAAATTAATACAACATTGTAAATCAACTATATTTCAGTAAAAAATTTTTTTAATTTAAAAAGTAAAATATTCCAGTAAAAGAAATCTATAAAGATGATTAAGCTGTTAGTTAAGATCCCATAAGAATGAACATTTACTACTAACTAATTAGAAAGCATAAAAAGTCACACTCCAAACAATCTTATTTTGAAATTTTAGTGTTAACAGATGGCAATTTCACAGCTTAAAATAGGAAAACACTGAGGGGAACTGATGTCCAAATTGGGTCCATCCACCCCATAAATTTAAAAGCTTGCTCTGTTGTACAGAGATTTTCTTCCATATTTGTGGTAATTGACAGTTGTATGGCCAGGCTCACAGGTAAGTGTTCAACCCTGATCCCTGCTCTCTTTCTGAATCCACTCGGAGCTCTGAGGGCTCAGAGTTCACATGCCTGTTGAACGTGTTGGTGGGCTCTTTGGCAGAAGACCCATTTCCCTATTTTTTCCTGTTTCTCTCCTTTCCCGTTGGGCAAGATGTGGACAGAGGAGTTTATGGATTTTCTCCAGTGATACTGCTTGTACCACATAGGTCCCAGGCCACAGAATCTCTGAGGTAAACACGGGTAGGAAGGCCAAAAAGAGAAGAAAGGCATCACTTCCGTTTTGTTGGTTGGTATGTGCTTCTCACGTAAGGTTCCCAAGTCTCTTTTCTAGAAATGAGCAGAGACACAGAGATCTCTCGATTTGAACACGTGTGGGCAAACCCATTCTCAAGCAGACACTGACACATACTGTCAAAGCTCAGAAACAGCCTTCAGTTAACGTGGTTGAAGCTGGTGCTGGGTGGAGAAGGAGCCTCCTTAACCCTCTTGGTAGACCAGCTCATAGGGGCTCCAGGTAGACAGAAGATCCAGCGACAGGTTTTTCTGCTCTTGGTCTGATGTGACAAGGTGGTAGCCCAGTAGGTTCATGGTATTCCTGCAGACTTTCTGAAGTCGAAAAACCTTTTCATAAGGCAGGGACCAGCGCCAGGCCTGAGAGACATTGAGTGCATTCCTGGCGTTTGTGTGGAAGGCGTGCTTACCCATGCCCTTGCCTCGAGTGATATTATGTACCCAAGTCTGGAGCTGGGGCAAGAATTTCAGCCCTACGTATTCATACATTCGGGCAGTTTGGGCCAGGGGGTCCCGGACCAAGTCCTCATAGCGCACGAGCAGGTAGCGCTGCCTTAGGGCTTTGGGCAAGGACTGCACGGCTTTGAAGATCTCCAGCTGGCTTTGGCAGATGACTTGCATCGCATAGTAAGGTTGATCCTCCTTCTTGAGTTTCTGCTGATGCTGCCCCATCACAATGTGGCTGTCAATCTTAAGCTCATTCGTGGTGTGTTCTCGGGACCGGAACACTGCACGGGGGTCCCGGACCAGGTGCACAATGTGCAGGTTGAGGGAAGGGTCTCTCAGCAGAGGGTAGAGCACCTGCAGGTTGAAGAAGCGCACCTCCTTGAGCACCACGTGGCTGTAGGTGCGGCAGGCCTCCTCCACCACCTCGAAGGGCTGCTGGTGGCACAGAATCCTGCATTGGGCCTGGGGTATGATCTTATCTCGCGGGAAGAGGTTGCAGGCAGGTGGGGAACACAGGGCCCGGCTGCCGTCCCACTGGAATAGGCTGGACTGTTTTCGGGGGCCAGGATTCATGTAGGCATCAAAGACGCTCATGTCACACAGAAAGACGGCCCGAATGAGGTCCCGCACAGCCATATGCAGCCTCTGGGCCGTGCTTTGGGTGAAGGTCATCCACACGTGCCAGGCGGGCTCCATCAGGTAAAAGACATCTGGGTGCTGTCCAAAAAGCTGTCCTACAAAAGAGGAGCCAGAGCGCCACGAAGACAGGACCAGCACATGCATGTGTGGGGGCTTGGGTTCCTCCTTCATCTGCAGGGAGTTGTTGTCGTGGGAGTACACAAGGATGAACAGAATGAAGATGGCCATCTGGGAAGCCAGGAACAGCAGGAGCTTCATTCTTTTGAGCGGTATCATGCTGAAGTGGAAGACCGTGGAAGAACAAACAGAGGGGTATCTTAGGCTATCACAACATAGAATTTTATTGTACAGATGTACCACAATTTATCAGTATTTAACCAGTGTCCTCACTGGTGAACTTTGGGGTTGTTTCCAGTCTTTGGCCATTTCAGAGCTTTCAATAATGACCATTATGTTCACAAATCATTATCCAAGCATGTAAGCTAACTACCAAGAAGTGGAACTGCTGAGTCAGAGAGTATGGGTATGTGCACCTTTGGTATCTGTTGTCCAGTTAGGCTTCATGCTGGTCATTGTCTGGTCTAGAGCTCCACAGATTTTAGGGAGCAGATTTTAGAGGAGGAGTTGGACAGCCACAGATGTGACTCTTAGAGTCTATGGCTTGCTTCCTGAAGAGGTAGAACATGCCTTGCCAGCCCATGGGCTTCCCTTGGAAGTCCCCTGAACCTTCTGGGAAGTGTGTGATGACCTCAAGAAAACCTTAAGTGGCAGTGGCCCAGAAACTTTTCTCTTCCATTCATGACAACAATGCATTTCCTCCACATGTGCCAACAGATCCAGTGAGGATCATCTCTCCCAGGTGCCAAAAAAAACCACATTGTTATATGCCAGGAACATATCAATGAATAGTAATTCCTGTCTTGGCCCCGAAGGTTAGAGTAGGACCAGCTAAGAAGAACAGGACCTAGTTCTTTTGAACTTGAGCCCAAGAGGAAATGATTAGAAACTAAGCCATGTTTGATAATGACTCAAGAATTGAGCCAAGTATTGAGGAATTGACCAGAGAGACCTTCTCCCAAAGACAATATGAGTGTGAGGAAAAGTTTGGAACAAAGATAGAAATTAATGGAGCAAAAGAGAAAGGAAAGAACTTGACCTGTGTAGAAATATAAGGATAGAATTTTATAGGCAGGGCCTATAATCAGCTCAGGAAAAAGCTAACATTTCCTAGAGACTGGTAACATGGACCTTTCAAAAGTCCACCTCCTGCCCCCATGTGGCTTTGGGCCAGCTCAGGGTCCAGGGTGGGCTACAAACTCTGAGCACTCCTTGCCTGCCTGTGGCTCCTAACCTCATGTCCATTCTCACCCAGAGCTGGAGCCTGGCCTTCAGACTCGTCCCCGGTTGTCCTTAGACTTTAATTGGCCACAGTTTTCAGGGACTGCCAAGGGAACCCTCTCCCTTTTTTCTCTGCTTTTTCTTTCCATGAGCACTTTCCCTGGCCAGCAGGAAAGTGTGCTTTTGTAAAGTGAATCCCATCTCTTGTCACTGGGATCTGGATACAACCTGGATCTAAGCAAACCATGATGGGGCTGATGAGCTCAGCCAGAGACCGTTGAGGGTGTGTCTCAGGGAAAGATCATCTCTGCAGTCACTGGAGTCAGTGTTGAGGCGGCCCAGAAAGAACAGGAAACTGAAGGCTTTTCATGGCAATGTCCTCTCATCTTACTATCACCTCTCCCCCGCTGTCCTACACTACCTTCTCTGTAGACCCTCCTTGAGGTTGGGAAGCATTTATGAGAGGTCCCTAGTGCACCTTACTGAGTGTTCTTTTCTGGCTATTTGATGCATGCTTGAACCCTGCCCTCCCTGTTATCTAATCCTGAATCGGCTCATCTCTAGCCTGGCTTTTATAATAAGTAGCCTCTCACTTCTGTCTCTCAGTTCTCTCCCTCAGCTCTCCACCTCATTTACTGCTGCCAAAATATATCTTTTTAAAGTGCAAGCCTGTCACTCCCTTCCTTAAGTTCCTTCAATAGCTTTCGGACACATATAGGATTAAATCCTCAATTCTCATGTCTGGGGGCCCTACATAATCCAATGTTAGATCTCCTGTCACTCCCTTCCCTTTCTGACACTTAGGTTCTGGATTTTACTTCCAGTTCTTCCAACTTGCCCTGTTATTTATTTTTAATAATTTATTTTTGGCTGTGCTGGGTCTTCGTTGCTGCGAGGGCTTTTCTCTAGTTGCAGTGAGTAGAGGCTGTTCTCTAGTTGTGGTGCACAGGTTTCTTATTGTGGTGGCTTCTCTTGCTGTGGAGCATGGGCTCTAGGGCCGGTGGGCTTCAGTAGTTGTGGCTCCAGATTTTAGAGCACTGGCTTAGGAGTTTTGGCACATGGACTTAGTTGCTCCACAGCAAGTGGGATCTTCCCAGACCAGGGATGGAACCCCGTGTCTCCTGCATTGGCAGGTGGATTCTTTACCACTGAGCCACCAGGGAAGCCCCTGCCCCATTGTTTACAAGCTCTGAGACATTTGCAAGACAACCACTCTTTCCTCAAGATTCTGCCCACCTCTCAGCTTTCTCCCTGAATGGTATCTTATTTCCTCCCAAGATTTAGTTTTTCCCCGAACTTTCCATTCCCCTCTATCTCTCTCTCTGCAGTACAGTTAAGTGAAGTGAAAGTTGCTCAGTCATGTCGGACTCTTTGCGACCCCATGGACTATAGAGTCCATGGAATTCTTTAGGCCAGAATACTGGAGTGGGTAGCCTTTTCCTCCTCCAGGGGATCTTCCTAACCTAGGGATTGAACCCAGGTCTCCCACATTGCAGGCAGATTCTTTACCAGCTGAGCCACAGGGGAAGCCCCTGTAGTACAGTGGAGGATGAATATCTCTCACTGGGCTGCTATTACCTAAAGGTGAAGGCTATATCTTATCTTGTTTACAGGCATATAAAACACACAACTGATTAGGGCTCGTTAAACACTTGTTGAACAAATGACTAAATAAATGAGTGTGAGAAGTGGCATGTGTGTGCACATGCCAAGTCACTCCAGTCATGTCCACTCTTTGCAACCCCATGGACTGCAACCTGCCAGGCTCCACTATCCATGGGATTCTCCAGGCAAGAATACCAGAGTGGGTTGTCATTTCCTCCTCCAGAGGATCTTCCTGACCCAGGGATCAAACCCATATTAGTTACTAAAATTTAGATGATTTTATTGATTATTGAGCACAAAACCAATACTATCTCAACTGCATGGAGCAAGATATTAAGTCAGAACTGTAGTTTAGAAGCAATGTGGCACAGTGAACCTAACTCCAAAAAATTAGGTTTTATACAGAGCATGTATTATTTAGAACTAAGGGGGTAAAAACCATGGGCTTCATTTTAAAGAAATATTTATTAATAAGAAATTAAAGCCCCATTGAAGGGCAATAGACTACTCACAAAACTTCCCTGGGTCCATTAGTAAAAGAAGAAAATAAAAGGGAAAAACACTCACAGCACAACCTGTCATCTCCTTCCAAGAAATGTAATTTAAAAACATATTGGGGTCTTCCCTTGTGGTGCAGTGGATGAGAATCAGCCTGACCCCTGATCTGGGAAGATTCCACATGCTGCAGAGCAACTCATTCTGTGTGCCTCAACCACTGAACCCAAGCTCTAGAGCCCGACAGCTCCAACTGCTGAGCCTGTGTGCCTCAACTACTGAAGCCAGCATGCCTAGAGCCCATGCTTTGCGACAAAAGAAGCCATGCAATGTGAAAGCCTGAGTACCACAACAGAGAGTAGCCCCTACTCCCACAAGTAGAGAAAGCCCAAGTGCAGCAGCACAGACCCAGTGCAACCAAAAATAAATAAAAGAAAAAACAAACACTATATTGAGACTTCCTTGGCAGTCCTGTGGTAAAGACTTTGCCTTCCTAGGCAGGGGGTCAGGTTTGATCCCTGGTTGGGCAGCTAAGATCCAACACGCCTTGTGGCCAGAAAACCAAAACAACACAGAAGCAGTGTTGTAACACATTCAATAAAGACTTTAAAAATGTTCCACATGGGGCTTCCTTGATGGCCCAGTGGTAAAGAATCCACCCGCCAATGCAGGAGACACGGGTTGGATCCCCTGATCTGGGAAGATCCCATAGGCATTAGAGCAACTAAACCAGGGTTCTGCAACTACCAAACCTGTGCTCTAGAGCCCATGAGCCATGACTGATGAGCCCTTGTGCCACAACTGCTGAAGCCCGTGCCCCTAGAGCCTGTGCTCTGCCACAAGAGAAGCCACCGCAATGAGAAGCCCTAGCACCACAACTAGAGAGGAGCCTGAAGACCCAAAAAAAATAAAATTTTTTTAAAAAAAGGTATTTCACTTCCAGTTAGAAGTTCTAGACTTGTCCACAGCCTTGTAAGACAGAAGTCTCTTCTACCTTGGCTGACTCACTGGCCTCATAATTTAATCTTATTTTACATCGGAATGGAGCTCCACAACTTTGAAAGCCCTTCTAGCCACAGTAATGACAACACTCCAATTAAATACATCGCATAGAACAGTGATGAGCCACACCTCCATGTTTCAGAATAAGTGAACTTTAATTCTCAATGATAAAAACAGCCCCGCCTGATCAGACCCAGATATTTTGGGTCCCAGATCTGAGAATTCAGTTATCACACTAAATCTCAGCTGAGCTAGAGAAAATCTGTAGCTCCTAGCACCTCTGGTCCTCACCTTCCAGCACCTGAGCAGAGGAGAAGCTACAAGAAACACAGAAGCCAGCATCGGAATAAATAAGACAAACCAGCTATAAAGTATACATCAGAATAGCCCCACTCACTTTCTAGGCTCTTTTCTTAGGGATGGGGGTGGGTGGGGTTAGGAGAGCTGCTGGCAGGCAACTTGTGCTTTGGGGGAAGATTATCCAGGTGATTTTCATCCAGTCCCTCTCCAACACCTCCTCTCTGCCATTCACAAAGAAATGCCCAGCTTATTTGTCCCATGCTATCTGAAACTCTGCTCCAAGGACCTGGGTATAAATGGCCCTGCTCTGGAGGTATACACGGGAAATTCTCTCCTTACCTTGTTAACGACTTGGGCTTCTCCACCACTCTGAAGGCTCTGCCAGCCAAGTTGTGCAGCTTTTTTCCTCTGACTCACCAGCTCTTCTCTCAGCTTCCTTCTCCTCCTCGAATCTTGTATAACCATCCCTACTCAGAGCACATTTCACTGTCTTCTTCCTCTGGCCAGAAATCAGCCACCTTCCAAGACAGGGTTAAGAAAGCACTGGCTGCCAGGGAGGTGTGATCCCAGCAGCTTTAAATCTAAGAGACTCGAGGGGTGGGGAGACGCTGTTTGAATGGGCCGGGCCTGGAGAAGCAAAGGAGGAAGTATTCTCTCCCACAACTGGAAGGTGATGCTAAATTCCTTAAAGGCAGTGGAAAGGTTAACTCTCTTAGGGCAAAGTGGAGAAAGGAAAGGAACTCCAGAAGTACTTGAGGTTGATAGGGAAGTCACAGGACAATGACAGCCAAAATGACCCAGTGTGATACCTTATTGTTAATCTCTGGTGCAAAAAGAGGAGAGAAAACCTGGAAGGTATTTCTGGGTTGTACCTTCCTGCTCACTCCACAGTATTTATGGAGATAAGTTTTTTTTTTTTTGCCTCTGTGTTTTTTTCAACATCTTCACCCTTCTTGTGCGAGGTAATAACTAGATGTCTTGCCTAGATGCAGTAACTCATTCTATGGGAGGATGTAGATGTATTGGCCTTTAGCTGGGGTATGGGAAATTTCCCCCTCAAGGAAAAAAAATGTTATTGTAAAAGATTATAGCTTCTAACTAGCTGTGTGTACATGGGCAAATCATGCAACTACTCATGATTGTTTTAAGCATAAAGCAATAGGCAAATTGAAAAAATTTTTTTAATTGAAGTATAGTTGGATTTACAGTGTTGTGCTGATCTCTACAGCAAAGTGACTCAGTTCAGCTGAATATTTTTATTCAGTTAACTTAAACATGAAAAAGTCACCCAAATTATTAAATAAATATGAATTAATTTTAATTAGTTAATTACAAATAATTCAATTTACTAAGTAAATTGAATAAAAGTTATTTTAAAAAGTGACCACTACCTTCCCCCACCACAGTGTGTAGGAATGACAGATGTTTCTGTCTGAAAGGGGCTGGGAGGTGGCGCACGTTCAGTGGTTGTTAGACTTCTCTCCAAAAACAGTGTCAGTGACCTCAGAGTTTAGGCAGTATTTTTTTTTCTTCCTTATTTTTAACACTGGGCTGTTTATAGGTGTTTGTTAAAAATGGATTTTAGTTGCCATTTACAAAATATTCTAAAGAGAAAGTAAATTCTGAAATGTCCCAAAATAACTAAATACAAAATGCCTCAGGGAATTAAGGGCTTGTCACGATGGCCTATTATTTAACCACAGACACTAGGTACAGTCAGCTCACCTTGTCCTTAGCTTCTGCATCTGAGGGTCAAACAACCTTGGTTAAAAATGTGCAGAAAAATTTTTTTTGCCAGTAAGTTCTACATAGCACATAGTAAAACTTAAATTTGCCAGGCACAGGCAACTGTTTTTATAGCATTTACAGTGTATTTACAGCTATTTACATAGCATTTGCATTCTATTACAAGTAAACTCGAGATTATTTAAAGTACACAGGAGGATGTGTATAGGTTATAAGCAGAGACTACACCATTCTCTATAAGGAACTAGAGCATGGCTTCAGTGAGAGTCCTGAAACCAGTTCACCTGTGGATATAGAGGAAGAGATGATTGTACAGGTGAGAAAATGCAGATCACTAAAGGGAAGTCTTCAGGTCAATAGCCGAATTATATAAAGCAACACACCAGATTTCCCAAGCCTTGAGTCAGCCATGAAAAATAGCCTGTATAGTTTCCAGGAATTTAATTCAGAAAGCATCTGACAGACATCTGCTCCCTTTTGTGGAGAAGGGAGATCCAGGAGAGAAGTCGCAGGTAGTGCAGCACTCGGACAGACCGACTGCTCTTTCTCGGCAGGCAAAGGGCCTCTTCCACTGTATATTCTTTGTCAGATAATCATAGGTTCAGCCGCTGGATTTGTCACATTATGAATTCCACAAACACTGTGTAATTGACACAGACCTTTAAGTAGTCCCTTCTTCCTGGTGGCGAGTTTGTTGTTGTAATTAAATGAGTTGTCACTCCCTGGGGAAATGGAACCTACATTTCACTTGGTTCATCTTGGGTAGAAGTAGGGGGAAAAAAGATGAGGAAGCTCTTTTCACCATGTACAGGAGTAAATCATGGTGGAGTGAGAGCAACTGGTTTTGAGTCAGACATCTGGACAAGTCATTCCACCTTCCCAACTCTAGAATATCAGCACAAAATATATAGTCGCCTAATAGAATGCTTGTAAATATTAGGATTGAATTAATGCATGTAACACTCCTAGCACAATATTACCCCATTCCCTTCTGCAGGGGATCTTCCTGACTCAGGGTTCATACCTGTGTCTCCCACATTGCAGGCAGATTCTTTACCGTTTGAACTACCAGGGAAGCCCCTGTTATGACAATAATGGGTTTAAAAGTGTTAGTTATTATCAAATTGTAATAATGTCTCTTTTTTTCTTTCTCAGCTGTTGGCTCATTTTCCAAGTCTTTGAAAGAGCGAGAATAGGCAGAGTTGTCTGGGTTCTGGGATAAGACAGGCAAAGCAGAGACATTACTTTGCCAACCAAGGTCCGTCTAGTCAAGGCTATGGTTTTTCCAGTGGTCATGTATGGATGTGAGAGTTGGACTGTGAAGAAGGCTGATCACCGAAGAATTGATGCTTTTGAACTGTGGTACTGGAGAAGACTCTTGAGAGTCCCTTGGACTGCAAGGAGATCCAACCAGTCCATTCTAAAGGAGATCAGTCCTGGGTGTTCATTGGAAGGACTGATGCTAAAGCTGAAACTGCAATACTTTGGCCACCTCACGCGACGAGTTGACTCACTGGAAAAGACTCTGATGCTGGGAGGGATTGGGGGCAGGAGGAGAAGGGGCCGACAGAGAATGAGTTGGCTGTATGGCATCCCTAACTCTATGGACATGAGTTTGAGTGAACTCCAGGAGTTGGTGATGGGCAGGGAGGCCTGGCGTGCTGTGATTCATGGGTCACAAAGAGTCGGACACGACTGAGCAACTGAACTGAACTGAGTATCTTTCCTGGTTTCCGTCAGCTGAGCCCCTGAAGGCCTATCATCAACATTAATAAACAGACCTGTGGTGGTGCTTTGTATTGATTTCTGTTGTGTGGCCTTCGCTCCCTTCCTGTTTCTCTCTAGCAGATGGAAGAGAAATTTCTCTTCCTCAAAGTGACTCTACCACTGCAGAGATACAAATTGAAGAGCAAAACTGGCGGTCGGTAGTTCTGCTTTTATTCTTATTGTAAAAGTAATACTCATTAAGTATAAAAAATCTGAAAAATGTGAAATGTATGAAGAAGACAGCATAAATCTCTTTACACTTTGCTGCCCAGAGAAGAGCACTGTTGATCATTTTTCCCATGCCTGCAAGCATCTGTATAATTGAGATAACACTGAAAATGTACTTTTATATTTATTTTCCTTTTGTCTTTATTTTAAAATATTTTAAATTATGAATTAAAATTAGGGCATAAAGGTACAATTTAACAAATAATATAAAGGAACTACCACTCTGGGAGGAAAAAAGAAAAAACAAGAAACAGAACATTGCCAAAGCTGCCTCAGTTTCCCTCCCCCCATCACTCCGAGGTGACCACTTCCATGAGAGGCAGTTCCTTGGTCTTCCTTACAGTTTATCACCTTAAGCAGCACAATTGCATTTTCCACAGTTTGACCTCTTTCTAGGTAGAATTATACCACATGTTTTCTTTTGAGATTTGCTTTTTTCATTTCATGTTATCCTTGTAAGATTCATCACATTGTTACATGCAATTATGGGGGTTTTTTTGGTTTGTTTTTTATTACTGTGTAATATTTCCAGTTTTTCATTATTACATATAACACTGCGGCAAATATGGTGACCTTAATGATTTTTTAAAAAAATTTTGTTTGTTAATATTTGACCGTGCCGGGTCTTAGCTGCGACACGTGGGATCTTTGATCTTTGTTGCAGCATGCAAGATCTTTTAATTGCGGCATGTGGGATCTATTTCCCTGACTAGGGATCAAACCCAGGCCCCCTGCATTGGGAACACAGAGTCTTAGCCATTGGACCACCAGGGAAGTTGCCCTGATTTCAACGACTAATGAAGCACCTCACATAGTCCTGGGTATAAGTAGCCGTTCTCACCTCCTTCCTTACATGTGTCAATAATACCACAGATCTTAGCCTTTTTCATTTGTGACTCATAAATATGTTAGGAATAACTTCTAGAAAGGCAGGCTGGAAGCAGTAGTTAAGAAATAGGTATTCACAGTAATTAATCAAAAACTTACGGTATCCAAAACAGAGGGCATTCCCAATAAGGAATTATGGAGCATGAAGACTATGAAAGACCATTGTAGCTACCACTCCTTGAGAGCCTGCTACAAACCAGGTACTGTACTTCACACTTATTTGGGTTTTCACCTTTAGTCTTTGCCATGGCCTTGGGAGATAAATTTCATAATTTCCAGGTGATGAATAGTGGTTTGGAGAAGCTAAACAGTGTATCCACAGTTACATGGTTTATCGTGGCAGAGTCTGGACTCCACCCCAGGTCTGAGTTCAAAGCCTCGGCTTATTCATCAGGTAATATTACCTTCCTATTATCCCATGGACCATTTCTTTAAGGCAGCACTGTCTGATAGAACTTCCTGTGGTGAGGAAATGTTTTTGCACAGATACGGTGACCACTACCACATGCGGACATTGAACACTTGAAGTGTGGCTAATTCTACCATTTTGGAAAATGGAATTAAGGTTGTACAGATCCAATCTCTTTCTTAAGTCTCAGAGAATCTGATAATGACCTTCTCTCTAAATAAAGTGCACATGTGCTCATCATACAAACAAAATCATATTCAATTTCAGGGAGGTCCCAAGTTAAGGATCTCTACAGAATCCTGCGTGCCCTTCTGGTGCTTCTCAAACTGTAGTTTGTGGGGCCAGTTGTCTCCCACGGACCATATACAGCAGAGCTCTGAGCTCTAACAGTTGCTCTTGGATTTTTACAGTCTGGGGACCCACCTGAATGGTGAAGAGATCCTAGGTCAGCCCCTGCAACAAAGTCTGATTTTCTCAGAGATCAAGGAGAAGCCCTGTGCCAGTTACACTACACATACCTGCTACCTTCACCCAGACCATCACTCCTTGTGTACTAGGGTTGGAGTTTCTTCACTGATGTACTTGGCTACTTGTTTTTCCTGTCCACGGTGACACTGAAAGGACAGTCCAGCTTTCCTTTTGTTCCTTTTCATATGGGGGCTCCAGCTCGCCTCTTTTCACTCAATATGCAGCAGCCTGCAATGTGGATATTAAGGTCTGAAACTTAAGTGACATTAAACTCCCTCCATTGGTCGACAGCCCTGTGAAGCTTACCAAAGCCTGATGTCAGTCCCAATTAGGATATTGGCTAAGGGGTTAGGTTTAAAGAATGAGTTCTGGAGGACTAGAGCTTTCTGTTTTGGCTAAGCGTGTATAGACTGTAGTAGTTGGTCCTTAGCATCCTGGGAAGCCACGACCTTCTGAAGAAGTATGCCAGGAAGGGAAACTTTGTTACTATAAATCCTATTATCAAATGGACAACTGCCATCAAGAGCACTTACTTCCTTGAACTGGGCCCTGGGTGGGGGGTTCCCTGGCAACAGGATAGCCCTTATCTCTCTGCATCTGTGAGGTATCTATGTCAACAGTGGGAGAACAAGCTGAATTAAGGTAGGTCAGTAGAAGGTAAAAAGTAAACATGGTTTTAAGTTTCTTGGTGGTTCTTGCTTTCTTGAGTTTCCTTAACAGGGCAGATAGAGTGGGTGAGAAAATGGGAAATAGAGCCAGGAGTTCCTGGTAAAGCCCAAACCTGTAAATTCTTAGTGGTTCAGGAGCTTGACTTTGTTAGACAGTGCCTTACCTGGAATCAGGACAGGGTGGGATTTAAGAATTCTAGCTCCAGGCTTTCAAAAACCTGCAGAGACTGCTACAGGTGATCCATAATGGCCCAGTCTAGGGGTTTCTGGGGGTGAAATCTGGGGAGAATAAAAGGGTGTCTTCTGGTGGACTATATTCCACATATCACACTGATCAGCAGGGTCTGTCTCTTCTGCCCATAAGTAACTGTCAAATTCACTCCCTTTCTCTTTATGTCCATAGCCTCTGTCTTTGTTCAGGCTTTCAATTTTTCTAACTTGAATTTCTGCCAACATCCTCTCAAGTATTCCTTCCACCTCCAATCCCACCCCTCCAGTCTCTGCTCCACCCTGTGGCTAGACTGATCTTTCATTGTCCAGGTCTGATCCCTGTCACTCTTCTGATGGAAACGCTGCAGTGGAGCTCATCATGGACGAGATGAAAACTCGGCATGCCATTAAGCATTTTCTAAAAAGTGCTGTTGTCTCTCAACGTTCCATCATAATCTCCTTCATGTGATATATTCCAAAAATACTTTTTGGGTATCTCTTACACTCCAGGCACTACTCTAGGCCCTGAAAACAGCAGGAAACAAATCAGAAAAAATTCTCTGTGTCTGTGGAGTTTGAAGTCTGTTGCATGGGAGACAAACACAAATAAAATGTGTAGTGTATCAGCTTGTGATAAGTGCTATGGAGATGAATAAGGAAAGAAGAGATTGTGACCAACTTTTATTTTAAAAAAAGGTTTATTTATTTATTTTTGACTGCACTGGGTCTTTGTTGCTGTGCATGAACTTTCTCTCGTTGTGGTGATTGGGGGCTTTCATTGCAGCTCACAGGCTCTAGTGCTCAGGATCATTAGTTGTAGTGCATGGGCTTAGTTATTCTGCGGCATGTAGGATCTTCCTGGATCAAGGATCGAGCCCGTATCCCCTGCATTGCCAGGTGGATTCCTAACCACTTGACCACCAGGGAAGTCCCAAATTTTTAATAGAAAGGTTAGGAAAAGTAACATTTTGTTGGGTACCTAAAGGAGGTAAGGAAAATACCCAAGGAAAGACCATTCTGGGCAAAAGGAACAGGCAAGTGCAGAAGTGCTAAGCCAGGAATCACAAGGAAAGCTGTGTGACTGATCAGAGGAAGCAGGACGGTATGAAAGAGGAGGCTGAGAGGTAACAAAGGCAGGATGAGACAAATTGTGTAGGAGTCCCTGTTAGTTTGAGTTTGACTCTCACTTACGGTGAAATGGGAAGCCACTTGAGGGTATAAGTTTAAGAATAACATATTCTAAGGAGATTATTTGGGTTACAGGGAGGGGAATAAACCATTAGAGGATCAAGGCAGAACTGAGAGGTCAGCTAGGAGGTGAATCAAGAGACTAGTGTATCAGATCAGGGTAAAAGCAGTGGAGTTAGTAGATCCTTAAATATCTATTAAAACATATATTTTAAAAGTATTTTAAAAGGCCAGAGAACTAAACAGACATTTCTCCAAAGAAGACATACAGATGGCTAACAAGCACATGAAAAGATGCTCCACATCACTCATAATCAGAGAAATGCAAATCAAAACCACATAGAGGTACCATTTCACACCAGTCAGAATGGCTGCTATCCAAAAGTTTATAATAAATGCTGGAGAGGGTGTGGAGAGAAGGGAACCCTCTTACACTGTTGGTGGGAATGCAAACCAACACTCTGTACACTAGTACAACACTATGTACAACACTAGTACAACCACTATGGGGAACAGTGTGGAGATTCCTTAAAAAACTGGAAATAGAACTGCCATACGACCCAGCAATCACACTCCTGGACATACACACTGAGGAAACCAGAATTGAAAGAGACACAAGTACTGCGATGTTCATTACAGCACTGTTTATAATAGCCAGGACATGGAAGCAACCTAGATGTCCATCAGCAGACAAATGGATAAGAAAGCTGTGGTACATATATACAATGGAGTATTACTCAACAATTAAAAAGAATACATTTGAATCAGTTCTAATGAGGTGGATGAAACTGGAGCCTATTATACAGAGTGAAGTAAGCCAGAAAGAAAAATACCAATACAGTATACTAACACATATATATGGAATTTAGAAAGATGGTAATGATAACCCTGTATACAAGACAGCAAAAGAGACACAGATGTATAGAACAGTCTTTTGGACTCTGTGGGAGAGGGCGAGGGTGAGATGATTTGGGAGAATGGCAATGAAACATGTATATTATTATATGTGAAACTAATCACCAGTCCAGGTTCGATGCATGATACAGGCTGCTTGTGGCTGGTGCACTGGGATGAACCAGAGGGATGGTATGGGGAGGGAGGTGGGAGGGGGGTTCAGGATGGGGAACACATGTACACCTGGGGATGGAGTCATGTCAATGTATGGCAAAACCAATACAATAAAAAAAAGAATTAAATATTAAAAAAAGAAAGAAAAAATAAAAGTTCAGTTCAGTTCAGTTCAGTCGCTCAGTTGTGTCCAACTCTCTGCGACCCCATGAATCACAGCATGCCAGGCCTCCCTGTCTATCACCAACTTCCGGAGTTCACTCAAACTCATGTCCACAGAGTCGGTGATGCCATCCAGCCATCTCATTCTCTGTCGTCCCCTTCTCCTCCCACCCCCAACCTTTCCCAGCATCAGAGTCTTTTCCAGTGAGTCAACTCGTTGCATGAGGTGGCCAAAGTATTGCAGTTTCAGCTTTAACATCAGTCCTTCCAATGAACACCCAGGATTGATCTCCTTTAGAATGGACTGGTTGGATCTCCTTGCAGTACAAGGGACTCTCAAGAGCAGAGTCAACCAATTCACTGATGGATCAGATATGGGAGTGGAAGCAAGAGAGGAGTCTAGGGTGACTCAAAGATATGGTTGCCATTAAAAAAAAATGAATTAGGTTTGGGGATAGAAATCAGGAGTTTCATTTTGGATGTGTTAAGTTCAAGATGCCTATTGGACAACCAAGTGGGAATGTTAATCAGGCAGTTGGATATACATATATATATTAATATATATATACACACACATATATAATGCAATGGAGTATGTGTGGTGCCCTGGTAGCCAAGAGAAGAAAATGTTTCAGG
Organism: Moschus berezovskii; assembly: GCF_049115385.1. Taxonomy (NCBI): domain Eukaryota; kingdom Metazoa; phylum Chordata; class Mammalia; order Artiodactyla; family Moschidae; genus Moschus; species Moschus berezovskii. The sequence goes on along the minus strand of NC_142481.1, from coordinate 23,728,583 downwards.
GAGAAAGGAGTAATCAATTGTATTTAAACCTTCAGAAAGATTAAGGATAGATACTAACCATTAGATATAGCAATATGGATGTCATTACTGACCTTGACAAGAGGACATTATGTAGAGCCAAAAGAATGAAAATCTGATAGAGGAAAGGGTTGGAGATGCCAATTCTTGTTGTCTAAAGGGGAGGAGAAAGGGGATTGTAGTTTGAGAAGTGAGGTCAAGAGTCAGTTGTTGTTTTTAAAGATGAGCTAAGTATCCGCTTGTTTATTTACTGATGGAAAATGGTCCAGGAGAGAGAGGATGGTTGGAATGATGGAACCAGGTGTACACAAGTGGAGGAGTTGGCCCAAGTTAAGAGCACATACTGTTCATCATTGCTGCAGTCCATGGGGTCAAAAAGAGTCAGATACGATTAGCGACTAAACAACAGCAGCAAATGTTAATCATTATTAATAGGAGGGAAGGCAGAGTGAATGAGCATGGATGTAGGGAGGTGGAGACCTTATGGACTTTCTTCTCTTTTTATTGTTTTTTTCCTTGGTGTACTAAGAGACAAGGTTGTCATCTTAGGATAAGGAAGATGTTATGGAAATTTTGGAGAGAGGGGGAGTTGTGGAATGGCTGTCTGTGAGACTGGTTTAATAACCGTGCCAGGATAATGTAAATAGAATTGATGAGTGACATTGAAGGCCTTTTTAAGGTGAGCGGTCATAAACTGAAAATGAGAGCAATTAGCAGAGAGATGCGAATTTTCCAGTCACGTTCAGCTGCTACACTTGTGCAAGTATGGGGGAAGAAGGTCAGATTTAATTAAAAGGCTTATGTTCAATCAGAAAAGTACGGTGAAGTGTACTTGGAAAGAGAACCAAGGTTGTTTTCGAAGGAGTGATTATAATAACAGACATAGAATCTAAGTGAGATAGGAGGAGAATCAAGGATATAACGGGAATAAATGGGCTAAAACAGAGGACAGATGTTTGGAGGAGAGGAGGTCAAAGATTTTAGAGATTAGTGTTTTGGAAGGATTGTCTGTAAGGGTATTGAGATCATGTGGGAGCAGGGTTGGAGAGTGATAGTGGCTACATGACAGCAGTGAGGGCTTCCCAGGTGGCATGCTAGTGGTAAAGAACCTGCCTGCCAGTGCAGGAGACATTAAGAGATGTAGGTGTGATCCCCTGGCGGAGGGCATGGCAACCCACTCCAATGGGTAGCATAGTCTGGTTAATGTCTGAATCAAAACTGGGCACGTTTGGAAAGGAGGAAAGCAGAATGGCCTGGAAGTAGCAATAAGGACAAAGTGGACACCTTTTCCATTGCACGGCATGGGAGAAACACAGCCACCCCATGGGAGGGCTATAGAGGAAGCATTGTTCTCAAAGAAGAGCCAGATTTCCTTTAGAGCAAGGAGGAGGGAAAATTCAGAGACTTTGAGGAAAGAAGGATTTTACTGATCCCAACAACCAATTCCTGAAGAGTTTCAGGCAATAGAGAGGGTATGAAATAGGATTAGAAAAGAGGATGTAAAGGACCATTTGGGATGAAATGGAATGCAAGGGATAAGGAATGACCTGGAAACCTGGACTTCTTGTGTGACTAGCATAAACCAGCATAAAGAGAATCATGATGACAGATAATGATGATTTCAAGGCGGGTAACACTGGCCAGACTTAGGGTACTGAGGAAAGGGAAGTGTGAAGGACCTGCCAGGAGAATCCAAGGTGCACCCATCTTTACTCTTGTCAGTGTTGAGGCCTGGGGAGGGATGTTGTCTTAACCAGAGCACCTGACATTCTAGAAATTTAGACACATCATTCTGGAATTAAATAGTTTCTCTGGAGAGAAATATCACCACTGCTGCAAATGATGCAAAGCTTTTGGAGTTGGCTTGACCAAAGGAATGGGGGCTCTGATTGAAGGAAGAAAGGGAAGTCATGGTGGGGTGTGAATACTGAAGAACAATGTAATTCTTCAGGGGATTTTATCAAGTTCCTTTTGCTGACAGTTTTTTTTTTCAAATTTATTTATTTTAGTTGGAGGCTAATTACTTTACAATACTGTAGTGGTTTTTGCAATATATTGATATGAATCAGCCATGGGTTTACATGTGTTCCACATCCTGAACCCCCCTCCCACCTCCCTTCCCATCCCATCCCTCTGGGTCAATCCAGTGCACCAGCCCTGAGCACCCTGTCTCATGCATCGAACCTGGACTGGCAATCTGTTTGATTTATGATAATATACATGTTTCAATGCTGTTCTCTCTCAGATCATCCCACCCTCGCCTTCTCCTACAGAGTCCAAAAGACTGTTCTATACATCTGTGTCTCTTTTGTTGTCTCACATACAGAGTTATCGTTACCATCATTCTAAATTCCATACATGTGTGTTAGTATATTGTATTGGTGTTTTTCTTTCTAGCTTACTTCACTCTGTATAATAGACTCCAGTTTCATCCACCTCATTAGAACTGATTCAAATGTGTTCTTTTTAATGACTGAGTAATATTCCATTGTGTATATGTACCAAAGCTTTCTTATCCATTTGTCTGCTGATGGACATCTAGGTTGCTTCCATGTCCTGGCTATTAAAAACAGTGCTGCGATGAACATTGGGGTATGCGTGTCTCTTTCAATTCTGGTTTCCTCAGTGTGTATGCCCAGCAGTGGGATTGCTGGGTCATATGGCAGTTCTATTTCCAGCTTTTTAAGGAATCTCCACACTGTTCTCCATAGTGGCTGTACTAGTTTGCATTCCCATCAACAGTGTAAGAGGGTTCCCTTTTCTCCACACCCTCTCCAGCATTTATTGTTTGTAGATTTTTGGATAGCAGTCTTTCTGACCGGTGTGAGATGGTACCTCATTGTGGTTTTGATTTGCATTTCTCTGATAATAAGTGATGTTGAGCATCTTTTCATGTGTTTGTTAGCCATCTGTATGTCTTCTTTGGAGAAGTGTCTGTTTAGTTCTCTGGCCCACTTTTTGATTGGGTCACTTATTTTTCTGGAATTGAGCTGCAGGAGCTGCTTGTATATTTTTGAGATTAATTCTTTGTCAGTTGCTTCGTTTGCTGTTTTCTCCCGTTCTGAAGGCTGTCTTTTCATTTTGCTTATAGTTTCCTTTGTTGTGCAAAAGCTTTTAATTAGGCCCCATTTGTTTATTTTTGCTTTTATTTCCATTACTCTGGGAGGTGGGTCATAGAGGATCCTGCTGTGATTTATGTTGGAGAGTGTTTTGCCTATGTTTTCCTCTAGGAGTTTTATGGTTTCTGGTCTTACATTTAGATTTTTAATCCATTTTGAGTTTATTTTTGTGTATGGTGTTAGAAAGTGTTCTAGTTTCATTCTTTTACAAGTGGTTGACCAGTTTTCCCAGCACCACTTGTTAAAGAGACTGTCTTTTCTCCATTGTATATTCTTGTCTCCTTTGTCAAAGATAAGGTGTCCACAGGTGCGTGGATTTATCCCTGGGCTTTCTATTTTGTTCCATTGATCTCTATTTCTGTCTTTGTGCCAGTACCATACTGTCTTGATGACTGTGGCTTTGTAGTAGAGCCTGAAGTCAGGCAGGTTGATTCCTCCTATTCCATTCTTCTTTCTCAAGATTGCTTTGGTTATTTGAGGTTTTTTGTATTTCCATACAAATTGTGAAATTATTTGTTCTAGTTCTGTGAAAAATACCGTTGGTAGCTTGATAGAGGTTGCATTGAATCTATAGATTGCTTTGGGTAGTATACTCATTTTCACTGTATTGATTGTTCCAATCTATGAACATGGTATATTTCTCCATCTATTTGTGTCCTCTTTGAAAATCACTGCAGATGCTGGTTGCAGCCAGGAAATTAAAAGACGCTTACTCCTTGGAAGGAAAGTTATGACCAACCTTGATAATATATTAAAAAGCAGAGACATTACTTTGCCAACCAAGGTCCATCTAGTCAAGGCTATGGTTTTTCCCGTGGTCATGTATGGATGTGAGAGTTGGACTGTGAAGAAAGCTGATTGCCGAAGAATTGATGCTTTTGAACTGTGGTGTTGGAGAAGACTCTTGAGAGTCCCTTGTACCGCAAGGGATCCAACCAGTCCATTCTAAGGGAGATCGATCCTGGGTGTTCATTGGAAGGACTGATGCTAAAGCTGAAACTGCAATACTTTGGCCACCTCATGCGACGAGTTGACTCACTGGAAAAGACTCATGCTGGGAAGGGTTGGGGGCGGGAGGAGAAGGGGACGACTGAGGATGAGATGGCTGGATGGCATCACCGACTCTGTGGACATGAGTTTGAGTGAACTCCGGGAGTTGGTGATGGACAGGGAGGCCTGGCGTGCTGTGATTCATGGGGTCGCGGAGAGTCGGACACAACTGAGCGACTGAACTGAACTGAACTGAACTGATTTCTTTCATCAGTGTTTTATAGTTTTCTATCCATAGGTCTTTTGTTTCTTTAGGTAGATATATTCCTGAGTATTTTATTCTTTTCGTTGCAATGGTGAGCGGAGTTGTTTCCTTAATTTCTCTTTCTGTTTTCTCATTGCTAGTGTATAGGAATGCAAGGGATTTCTGTGTATTAATTTCATATCCTGCAACTTTACTGTATTCATTGATTAGCTCTAATAATTTTCTGGTAGAGTCTTTAAGGTTTTATATGTAGAGGATCATGTCATCTGCAAACAGTGAGAGTTTTACTTCTTCTTTTCCAATCTGGATTCCTTTCATGTCTTTTTCTGCTCTGATTCCTGTGGCCAAAACTTCCAAAAATATGTTGAATAGTAGTGGTGAAAGTGGGCACCCTTGTCTTGTTTCTGACTTTAGGGTAAATGCTTTCAATTTTTCACCATTGAGGACAATGTTTGCTGTGGGTTTGTCATACACAGCTTTTATTATGTTGAGGTATGTTCCTTCTATTCCTGCTTTCTGGAGATTGTTTATCATAAATGGATGTTGAATTTTGTCAAAGGATTTTTCTGCATCTATTGAGATAATCATATGGTTTTTATCTTTCAATTTGTCAATGTGGTGTATTACATTGATTGATTTTTGGATATTAAAGAATCTTTGCATTCCTGGGATAAAGCCCACTTGGTCATGATGTATGATCTTTTTAATATGTTGTTGGATTCTTTTTGCTAGAATTTTGTTAAGGATTTTTGCATCTATGTTCAGCTGACACAGTTGACAAAGAAGTTGGGGTATAGTCAGTTAGGGCTGTTACAGTGACTTGATGTTGCTGTAAAGTGCCATCTTTCTGCAGACCTTCAACCTGACACTTATTGTCTCATGGTGATAAGAAGGTTGCCTCACATCTAGAACTCACATCTAAATCCCAAATGGGAAAGGAGGAAAAGGTTCACAGGTAAAGGGTATATGCATCTGTGAGGCAAACATGTGGAAGTACTTACACTAGCTTATGTGGGTTGCTCTGTTTAAAGCATCTTCTTTATTCCCTAGCTAATTTCCATCTTCTCTTTCAAAATTATACTCAAGTCAGCACCACCTTCTTGGAGAAACCATTCCTTATCTCCCTAGGCTGAGTTAGGTGCCTCTGGTATGTGTATTCAGAATCTGTAGTAGTTTACAGCGACAGCCCCAATTCTCCCATCTCTGATCTATGCCCTGTGCTGTGTAACTCTGATTCCAGTCTCAGCCATGCAACTTTCTTTGACCAATGGGATAGTTTAAAGAAGAAGCTTAAAAATCATTTGTGCAGTTAGTTGAGCATGCTCTTCCTCTTGTGCCTAAGCCAGTGCCATGAGAACAAACCTGCTGAAGGATGAGACCCTTGAAACAGAGATGAATCAACATGGTGAGGCCATCCTAGATCAGCCAATAGCAACTAACCCCTGGACACTTCATTGAACCCAAACAAAATGGGCAAGACTACCTAGGCAACCACTCCAGATGCATAAGAAATTAACAGTTACTGTTTCATCCACTAAAGTCATGGACTTGGTTGCTACTCAGCATTATTATGGCATTGGATCACTGATGCAGAGTCCCTTGGGTGTAGCTCTGTCACAAGCCTTAACCTTGTCTCCTAAACTAATGTTAAGGAACACGTTTAGGACAGGACACCTTTATCTGTATACACCTGGCACTTAGCACGGTGTCTGGCACATAAAAGGTGCTCAGTGAAAGCTTGTGAAGGTGTGAATGAATGAACCTTTGTTCAGCCTTCACAAAAGGTCTCACTGCTTTATCCACAACAGTTGCAAAATTCCCCCAAAATTAAACAACATAATCAAACAGACACACCCATGGAAAACCTGGTTCAACAAGATATACGAAGCTATCAGTTCAGTTCAGTTCAGTCGCTCAGTCGTGTCCGACTCTCCGCGACCTATAGTACGTAATAAACTCTCATCACAGATTAAAGCGCTTTTCCACCTCAGGTACAATGGCCATTTCTTAAACATTGGGCAATAGATTTTATAATTTATTATGTTTTATAGATCAATCTAAAGATAATCTAAATCTTACAAGTACACTTTAAAGGTTAGAGTGTAGTAAGTGGATATGACTCGGTCTAGAGATCCTTGCTGTTATCTTCAGTTCAGTTCAGTTCAGTCGCTCAGTCGTGTCTGACTCTTTGCAACCCCATGAATCACAGCACACCAGGCCTCCCTGTCCATCACCAACTCCCTGAGTTCACTCAAACTCATGTCCATCGAGTCAGTGATACCATCCAGCCATCTCATTCTCTGTCATCCCTTTCTCCTCCTGCCCCCAATCCCTCCCAGCATGAGAGAATTTTCCAATGAGTCAACTCTTCACATGAGGTGGCCAAAGTATTGGAGTTTCAGCTTTAGCATCAGTTCAGTTCAGTCGCTCAGTCGTGTCCGACTCTCCGCGACCCCATGAACCACAGCACGCCAGGCCTCCCTGTCTATCACCAACTCCCGGAGTTCACTCAAACTCATGTCCACAGAGTCAGTGATGCCATCCAGCCATCTCATTCTCTGTCGTCCCCTTCTCCTCCCGCCCCCAACCCTTCCCAACATCAGAGTCTTTTCCAGTGAGTCAACTCGTCGCATGAGGTGGCCAAAGTATTGCAGTTTCAGCTTTAGCATCAGTCCTTCCAATGAACACCCAGGACTGATCTCCTTTAGAATGGACTGGTTGAATCTCCTTGCTACAAGGGACTCTCAAGAGTCTTCTCCAACACCACAGTTCAAAAGCATCAATTCTTCGGCGATCAGCTTTCTTCACAGTCCAACTCTCACATCCATACATGACCACGGGAAAAACCATAGTCTAGCATCAGTACATAATACTAAACCATTGTTAACTACAGACATTTCCGAAATCATGTCAAGAGACTTGCTTTTCTTAAAAAAGAATTATATGAGTATAAAAAAGAGAGAGAACTTCTGCTGGGAGTCTAAAGAGGAAAAATACCTAATAGCCTAGTCAAGTATGGCGGTGGGAAGGCAAGAATATTATCGTTATGAAAGGTCAGCAATAATCCTATGGTAGGGCATGTTTTGGGGACACTGAGCAAACTAGTTTTGCCAAAGAAGAGAGTTTTTTGCAAAGAAATAGTAAAACAACAAAACTAAAAACAAGCAAAAAATCTGGGAGTAGTAGAGCAGGATGGAACCCAGTTGTGGAAATCCCTGAATAAAAGATTAGGGGCATTTTCACATTATTTTTTCCCATCAGGGGATAGTTAATTTTTGAGCAAGGGAGTGACATAATGAAGGATTGGGTCAGTCTTAGCTGTTGGATTCTAGCAGCATGGTGTACGGATGGGTTGCAGACATATGGCTAACAGTCATATCAAATAATTTAATACAAAGTACTGCTATTCAGATTCAGTTCCCATTTTAAAGTTAATTAATTTACTTGGGCTTTCTCTAGCTGTGGAGAATGGGGGCTACTCTTTAGTTGCAGTGCTTGAGCTTCTCATTGTGGTGGCTTCCCTTGTTGCAGAGCACAGGCTCAAGGCATACAAGCTTCAGCAGTTGTGGTACGTGGGCTCAGTAGTTGTGGCTCGTGGGCTTAGTTGCTCTGCAACATGTGGAATCTTCCCAGACCAGGGATCACAGCTGTGTCCCCAGCATTGGCAGGCAGATTCTTATCCAGTGTAACACCAGGTTAGTCCCTCTTCCTGTTTATTTTTAAATCTCATGTCTTGAATAAGTTTGTATTTCTGCTGGATGCAAATGACCAAGGAATTATTTTGAGATCAGAAAGTTTGCTATTCTCTCCCTGACTGTCTTAGCCTTTGTCCATTGACTGTACGTGAATTGTCCACCCCACCCCACCCCGCCCATCCACCACTGGGTTGTTTCATTTTCTTCTTTTTTGCCTTTGATACACTCCCCTGGCTCCTGCTGGTCTAGTTCTGTGAAGAACTAATGATAGCCTGGTGTAGAGGTCAGATGTAAGGATGAATGAGACTCCATGTAACCAAAACCAAAACCAACATTGGAAGAAACTATTCTAAGCTCTTAAGAGCACTTCTCACCTGTGCTGTAGTTGCATTTACCTTTCAGGTGTGAGGGTGTCATTTTGTCCTCAAAAGGTGTTTCATAATCCCATGATTGTATTACCAGGTATGTGTCACTGTTTATTCAAGCAGAACTTACAGTCAGGAAGGGAAAATATCAAAAATCTTATGTTAGTGATGTGTGTTAGTTGCTCAGTCATGTCAGACACTTTGCGACCCTATGAACTGTAGCCTGCCAGGCTCCTCTGTCCATGAGATTCTCCAGGCCAGAATACTGGAGTGGGTAGCCTTTCCCTTCTCCAGGGGGTCTTCCCAACCCAGGGATCGAACCCAGGTCTTCAGCATTGCAGGCAAATACTTTACTGTCTGAGCCACGAAAGAAACTCCTGTTAAGCCTTCTGAACCCTGTTCAGACATGTGCTGTCTATGCAACGTCTCCTTATCCACGCTCAGTTCAGTCTCCTCCCTCTCCCCCATTGAAATGATTATTCTTTGGGTTGTAAGAATTTCTGTAATTTTGCACATTGTTTTACATGTCTTTCTTCCCTGTTGGACCACAGGGGTGTTGAGGGTGTTGTAGAATCCAGGGGAAGAGAATCTAAAGGCCAAGTAAAGAATTCTAAATTCAGCTAACAGTCTAAGCACAAGATAAAGGGGCAACCCCTAAAACCATCCCCAGTTAGATTTATTTTCTTCCTGGTTTAAACAGTTTGAGAAGGAGTTTTCACAGCCCTCCAGTAGCCATCAGGGGAATGGTGTTCACTGCAGGGGCTCCCATGCCGACTTGCTGTGTTGCTTGCTTCTCACCTGCTTTTCTCTCCTCATGCCACCTGGACCCCTCCTGGGTGTCCCTCAGGGCACAGTTGCTTTTTCTGCCTTCCTGTGTTTTCAGAGTGGATGCTTACTCCTCACTTCACTTTGCCCTTGTTTTCTCACATTTCTGTCTCCCAGGAACTTTCCTTTTTCTGAGGAGGTATGTCTGTCTTGCCGTCCACATCCTCCTCCACCCACTGCCTCCTGAGCGGCCCCCCAGGAGAGTGGGCGGAGAGGGCTAACTCTTCTGGGCCCCAGGGTGTGTTTTCTTTTACACGGTGAACGTTGCTTCCAACTTTTCAAATCTGCAGTCAGACAGGCATGAAATGTAATCAACAGGTGGTGAGGACTGAATGAATGTGAGCACAATTTACTTAGGGAGTGAGGAGGAAGTCTCCCCTTGCGGGCCTGCTCTTCCAGCTTCTTCAGGTTCCCTGTGGACAGAACCACTGGTTAGCTGGCTTAGGGCTGAAACAAGCAGGTGGACCTTGGGAAAGCTGAGTCCTGAAGCTTCACACACATCCTGTCCTCTGGATGCCGAAAGGACCCAGCACAGGCGTGCAGCTCCCCACTTGAACTCCTCAGATCTGTAACAAAGCTGGGCCCAAGTGGCCCCAACTGCTCCAACTCCAGGGTCTCCTTCTAGTAGATGATTAGAATGGATGGAGGAGAGAAATGCGCCAACCTTTCTCTCCTCCCACCCTCCAGTTTCTAATAGGTGCCTCCTAATGGCTGAGCCCAGCTGGAAGCCAAAAGACAAAGAAGCCCATCGATGCAGTCCTTAGGGACCAGCCCGCCCAGGGGGAACCACAACTGGGCAGAGAATGGATCTGCTGGGAAGAGGGAACATACAGGGAATAACTGAGCACAGTCAGTGAGGCTGAGTGGGGCATGCACAGGGGTGGAGCCTGCCTTTATTTAAAACTTAGGTATTGTATCATCCTGGACTTCCTTTACAATAATTTTGATTTTTTAAAAAATTAAAATATTGATTTTTTTTTTTAACACCTCCCCTTCCTCTTAAATTTTGCAGCCGAGGCAAAATTCACCTCACCTTAATCCTGGCCCTGAAATGGTGCTCTCTGGATTAGGGGTATTATGGGAGGTTCTTATTTTCTCAGTTTTGCACACCTAGTTTTAGTATATTCTATTTTTTTTAAGTGATCATCTATTTATTTTTTAAAATTTATTTATTTTTTTATGCTTATTTTTGTTTGCGCTGGGTCTTCATTGCTGCACATGGACTTTCTCTAGTTGCAGTGAGTGTGCTGCTCACTGTGGTGGCTTCTCTTATTGTGGAGCATGGGCTCTAGGTGCACGGGCTTCAGTAGTTGCAGTATGCAGGCTCAGTAGTTGTGGCTCTTGGGCTCTAGAGAGCAGACTCAGCAGTTGTGGTACATGGGTTTTGTTGTTTGGCGGCACGTGGGAATTCTTCTAGACTAGGGATTGAATCTGCCTCCCCTGCATTGGTTGTCAATATCCGCTGTACCACCAGGGAAGTCCCAATCATATATTTTTTATAAAAACAGTCAAATGCAAGATATCTTCTTTGAAAGGAGGGGTCCTTAGTTTGTACAACATGGGGAAGACTTGGCAGAAAAATCAAATGTTTGTTGGATGAGTAAAGAATGTGTGTTGTTGTTCGGCCCCTAAATCATGTCCTACTCTATGTGACCCCATGGTCTGCAGCATGCCAGACTCCTCTGTCTTTCACTACCTCCCACAGTTTGCTCAGATTCATGTCCATTGAGTCAGTGATGTTATCTAACCATCTCACCCTCTGCCACCCCCTTCTCCCTTTGCCTTCAATCTTTCCCAGTATCAGGGATTTTCTAGTTAGTTGGCTCTTCACATCAGGTGGCCAAAGTACTGGAGCTTCAGCTTCAGCAACAGCTCACAATGAATAGTCAGGATTGATTTCCTTTAGGATTGACTGGTTTGATCTCCTTGCAGTTCAAGGGACTCTCAAGAGTCTTCTCCAATCACCACAATTCAAAAACATCAGTTCTTCAGCTATCATCCTTCTTTATGGTCCAATTCTCACATCTATACATGACTACTAGAAAAACCATAGCTTTGACTATAAGGACCTTTGTCAGCAAAGTGATGTCTCTGCTTTTTAATACGCTATCAAGGTTTGTCATAGCTCTTCTTCCAAGGAGCAAGCATCTCTTAATTTCATGGCTTCAGTCACCATCTGCAGTGATTTTGGAACCCAAGAAAACAAAATCTGTCACTGCTTCCATTTTTTCCTCATTTACTTGCCATTAAGTAATGGGGCTGGATGCCATGATCCTAGTTTTTTGAATGTTGACTTTCAGGCCAGCTCTTTTTGCTCTCTTCTTTCATTCTCATCGTCAGCTCTGTTCCCAAACCCTACCTCTTCTCAGATTCTAACTCAATACCACTGTCTAATAAAACATTTTCTTATATCCCAGATCACATTGGCCTACCAAGATCTACACCATGTGTCCATGGGCCACCCCCATTTCTCCATACCCCTGCTAACCTCCTGCTACCCTTCTTCTCCAATATACTGGCCTCCTACTAGCTATTGCTCCTGGAACACAGGAAGCAATTCATTAATATGTGTTGAGAATGAGTGGGACCACTCCCTTTTTCTATCATTCTTGACATAAGTTTTTGTTCTACAGTTATATATTTATCTCCCCTATTCTTAAATGACTCAGGCTATCTTACTTTGATTTGATTCTTGGTGCCTGGCACAGTGTTTGGCCTGTTGTTAATATCAAATATTAACAACAGTAGTAGAAGAGCCATCATTTGAGTGATTTCTCAAGCACTGTATTAAATACTTAGGAGTATCATCTCACTTACATATTTTATTTATTTATATTTTTTTTGTGTTTAAACTCTTGAGTTTATTTTTTTTTCCTCTTTAAAAAAATTTATTGGAGTCTAGTTGATTTACAATGTTGTGTCAGTTTCAGGTGTACAGCAAAGTGAATCAGTTATATCAGTTCACATTCACTTTTTTTCAGATTCTTTTCCTGTATAGGTGATTACAGAGTACTGAGTAGAGTTCTCTGTCCATACAGTAGGTTCTTATTATCTATTTTTTTCCTTTTTCCAAGAGTTTATTTGATTGTTCTGTTTTAATTTTTAAAATTTTAATTGGAAGCTAATTACTTTACAGTATGGTGGTGCTTTAGCCATACATTCACATGAATCAGCCATGGGTTACATGTGTTCCCCATCCTGACGGTCCCTCCCATCTCCCTCCCCATCCCATCTCTCAGGGTCATCCCAGTGCACCAGCCCTGAGCACCCTGCCTCATGCATCGAACCTGGATTGGCGATCTGTTTCACATATGTTAATGTACATGTTTCAATGCTGTTCTCTCAAATCATCCCACCCTCGGCTTCTCCCACAGAATCCAACAGTCTGTTCTTTACATCTGTGTCTCTTTTGCTGTCTTGTGTATAGGGTCATCGTTACCATCATTCTAAATTCCATATATGTGCTTTAATATACTGTATTGATATTTTTCTTTCTGACTTAAACTTCACTCTGTATAATAGGCTCCAGTTTCATCCACCTCATTAGAGCTGGTTCAAATGCATTCTTTTTAATAGCCGAGTAATATTCCATTGTGTATATGTACCAAAGCTTTCTTATCCATTCGTCTGCCGATGGGCCCCTAGGTTGCTTCTGGCTATTGTAAACAGTGCTGTGATGAACATTGAAGTACATGTGTCTCTATCAGTTGTAGTTTCCTCGGTGTGTATGCCCAGCAGTGGGATTGCTGGGTCATAGGGCAGTTCTATTTCCAGCTTCTTAAGGAATCTCCACACTGTTCTCCATAGTGGCTGTACTAGTTTGCATTCCCACCAACAGTGTAAGAGGGTTCCTTTTTCTCCGCATCCTCTCCAGCATTTATTGTTTGTAGACTTTTGGATAGCAGCCATTCTGACCGGTGTGAGATGGTACCTCATTGTGGTTTTGATTTGCATTTCTCTGATAATGAGTGATGTTGAGCATCTTTTCATGTGTTTGTTAGCCATCTGTATGTCTTCTTTGGAGAAGTGTCTGTTTAGTTCTTTGGCCCACCTCTTGATTGGGTCGCTTATTTTTCTGGAATTGAGCTGCAGGAGCTGCTTGTATATTTTTGAGATTAATTCGTTGTCAGCTGCTTCATTTGCTATTGTTTTCTCCCGTTCTGAAGGCTGTCTTTTCATTTTGCTTATAGTTTCCTCCGTTGTGCAGAAGCTTTTAATTAGGCCCCATTTGTTTATTTTTGCTTTTATTTCCATTACTCTGGGAGGTGGGTCATAGAGGATCCTGCTGTGATTTATGTCAGAGAGTGTTTTGCCTATGTTTTCCTCTAGGAATTTTATGGTTTCTGGTCTTACATTTAGATCTTTAATCCATTTTGAGTTTATTTTTGTGTATGGTGTTAGAAAGTGTTCTAGTTTCATTCTTTTACAAGTGGTTGACCAGTTTTCCCAGCACCACTTGTTAAAGAGACTGTCTTTTCTCCATTGTATATTCTTGCCTCCTTTGTCAAAGATAAGGTGTCCACAGGTGCGTGGATTTATCCCTGGGCTTTCTATTTTGTTCCATTGATCTCTATTTCTGTCTTTGTGCCAGTACCATACTGTCTTGATGACTGTGGCTTTGTAGTAGAGCCTGAAGTCAGGCAGGTTGATTCCTCCTATTCCATTCTTCTTTCTCAAGATTGCTTTGGTTATTTGAGGTTTTTTGTATTTCCATACAAATTGTGAAATTATTTGTTCTAGTTCTGTGAAAAATACCGTTGGTAGCTTGTTAGGGGTTGCATTGAATCTATAGATTGCTTTGGGTAGTATACTCATTTTCATTGTATTGATTGTTCCAATCTATGAACATGGTATATTTCTCCATCTATTTGTGTCCTCTTTGATTTCTTTCATCAGTGTTTTATAGTTTTCTATCTATAGGTCTTTTGTTTCTTTAGGTAGATATATTCCTAAGTATTTTATTCTTTTCATTGCAATGGTGAATGGAATTGTTTCCTTAATTTCTCTGTTTTCTCATTGTTAGTGTATAGGAATGCAAAGGATTTCTGTGTGTTAATTTCATATCCTACAACTTTACTATATTCATTGATTCATTCTAGTGATTTTCTGGTAGAATCTTCAGGGTTTTCTATGTAGAGGATCATGTCATCTGCAAACAGTGAGAGTTTTACTTCTTCTTTTCCAGTCTGGATTCCTTTTATTTCTTTTTCTGCTCTGATTGCTGTGGCCAAAACTTCCAAAACTATGTTGAATAGTAGTGGTGAGAGTGGACGCCCTTGTCTTGTTCCTGACTTTAGGGTAAATGCTTTCAATTTTTCACCATTGAGGATAATGTTTGCTGTGGGTTTATCATATATGGTTTTTATTATATTGAGGTATGTTCCTTCTATGCTTGCTTTCTTGAGGGTTTTTATCATAAATGGATGTTGATTTTTGTCAAAGGCTTTTTCTGCATCTATTGAGATAATCATATGGTTTTTATCTTTTCATTTGTTAATGTGGTGTATCACATTGTTTGATTTGAAAATATTGAAGAATCCTTGCATCCTTGGGATAAAGCCCACTTGGTCATGATGTATGATCTTTTTAATATGTTGTTGGATTCTGTTTGCTAGAATTTTATTAAGGAATTTTGCATCTATGTTCATCAGTGATATCGGCCTGTAGTTTTCTTTTTTTGTGGCATCTTTGTTTGGTTTTGGTATTAGGGTGATGGTGGCCTCATAGAATGAGTTCGGAAGTTTACCTTCTTCTGTAATTTTCTGGAAGAGTTTGAGTAGGATCGGTGTTAGCTCTTCTCTATATTTTTGGTAGAATTCAGCTGTGAAGCCATCTGGTCCTGGGCTTTTGTTTGTTTTATAAGATTTCTGATTATGGTTTCAATTTCTGTGCTTGTGATAGGTCTGTTAAGATTTTCTATTTCTCCCTGGTTCAGTTTTGGAAAGTTATAGTTTTCTAAGAATTTGTCCATTTCTTCCAAGTTGTCCATTTTATTGACATATAGTTGCTGATAATAGTCTCTTATGATCCTTTGTATTTCTGTGTTGTCTGTTGTGATTTCTCCATTTTCATTTCTAATTTTGTTGATTTGATTCTTCTCCCTTTGTTTCTTGATGAGTCTAACTGATTGTTTGTCTATTTTATTTATCCTCTTGAAGAACCAGCTTTTAGCTTTGTTGATTTTTGCTATGATCTCTTTTGTTTCTTTTGCATTTATTTCTGCCCTAATTTTTGTGATTTCTTTCCTTCTACTAACCCTGGGGTTCTTCATTTCTTCCTTTTCTAGTTGCTTTAGTCGAGTTAGGTTATTTATTTGATTTCTCTCCTATTTCTTGAGGTAGGCTTATATTGATATGAACCTTCCCCTTAGCACTGCTTTTACTGAATCCCATAGGTTTTAGGTTGTTGCTTTCATTTTGATTTATTTTTTCATTTTGATTTTTGATTTCTTTTTTTATTTCTTCTGTGATTTGTTGGTTATTCAGAAGTGTGTTGTTTAGCCTCATATGTTTGTATTTTTCAGTTTTTTTCCTGTAGTTGATATCTAATCTTACCGCATTGTGATCAGAAAAGATGCTTGAGATGGTTTAAATTTTTTGAATTTATGAAGGCTAGATTTATGGCCCAGGATGTGATCTCTCCTGGAGAAGATTCCGTATGCGCTTGAGAAAAAGGTGAAATACATTGTTTTAGGGTGAAATGTCCTATAGATATCAATTAGGTCTAACTGGTCCATTGTATCATTTAAAGTTTGTGTTTTCTTGCTAATTTTCTGTTTTGTTGATCTATCCATAGGTGTGAGTGGGGTATTAAAGTCTCCCACTATTATTGTGTTACTGTTACTTTCCCCTTTCATATTTGTTAACACTTGCCTTACATATTGCATTGCTCCTATGTTGGGTGCATATATATTTATAATTGTTATATCTTCTTGGATTGATCCTTTGATCATTATGTAGTGTCCTCCTTTGTCTCTTTTCATGGCCTTTGTTTCAAAGTCTATTTTATCTGATATGAATATTGCTACTCCTGCTTTCTTTTGGTTTCCATTTGTGTGAAATATCTTTTTCCAGCCCTTCACTTTCAGTCTATATGTGTTCCTGGGTTTGAGGTAGGTCTCTTGTAGACAGCATATATATGGGTCTTGTTTTTGTATCCATTTAGCCAGTCTTTGTCTTTGAGTTGGGGCATTCAACCCGTTTACATTTAAGGTAATTATTGATAAGTGTGATCCCGTTGCTATTTACATTGTTGTTTTGGGTTCAGGTTTATAAACCTTTTCTGTGTTTCCTGTCTAGAGAAGATGCTTTAGCATTTGTTGGAGAGCTGGTTTTGTGGTGCTGAATTCTCTGAGCTTTTGCTTGTCTGTAAAGCTTTTGATTTCTCCTTTAGATTTAAATGAGATCCTTGCTGGGTACAGTAATCTGGGTTGTAGGTTTTTCTTTTTCATCACCTTAAGTATGTCCTGCCATTCCCTTCTGGATTGAAGAGTTTCTATTGAAAGATCAGCTGTTATCCTTATGGGGACCCCCTTGTGGGTTAATTGTTGTTTTTCCCTTGCTGCTTTTAATATTTGTTCTTTGTGTTTGATCTTTGTTAATTTGATTAATATGTGTCTCGGGGTGTTTCACCTTGGGTTTATCCTGTTTGTGACTCTCTGGGTTTCTTGGATTTGGGTGGCTATTTCCTTTCCCATTTTAGGGAAATTTTCAACTATCATCTCCTCAAGTATTTTTCTCAAGGCCTTTCTTCTTGTCTTCTTCTTCTAGGACTCCTATGATTCGAGTGTTGGGGTGTTTGATATTGTCCCAGAGGTCTCTGAGGTTGTCCTCATTTCTTTTAATTCTTTTTTCTTATTTCCTCTCTGCTTCATTTATTTCCACCATTCCATCTTCCACCTCACTTATCCTATCTTCTGCCTCAGATATTCTACTATTGGTTCCCTCCAGAGTGCTTTTGATCTCAGCTATTGCATTATTCACTATTGATGGATTCTTTTTTATTTCTTCTAGGTCCTTGTTAAACTTTTCTTGAATCTTCTCAATCCTTGTCTCCAGACTTCTTACCTGTGACTCCATTTTGTTTTCAGTATTTTGGATTATTTTTACTATCATTATTCTGAATCTTTTTCAGTTAGACTCCCTATCTCCTCCTCTTTTGTTTAGTTTGGTGGGCTTTTATCATGTTCCTTTACCTGCTGAATATTTCTCTGCCTTTTCATCTTGTTTAGGTTGCTGTGTTTGGGGTGGCCTTTCTGTATGCTGGAAGTTTGTGGTTCCTCTTTATTGTGAAGGTTCCTCCCTGTGGGTAGGGTTGGATGAGTGGCTTGTCAAGGTTTCCTGGTTAGGGAAGCTTGCATTGGTGTTCTGGTGGGTGGAGCTGGATTTCTTCTCTCTGGAGTGCAATGAAGTGTCCAGTAGTGACTTTTGAGGTGTCTGTGGGTTTGGTGTGACTTTTGGCCACCTATATTTTTGTGCTCAGGGTTACGTTCCTGCTTTGTTAGAGAATTAGCTTGGTATGTCTTGCTCTGATACTTGTTAACTCTTGGGTGGATCTTGGTTTCAGTGTAGGTGTGGAGGCATTTGGATGAGCTTTTGTCAATTAATGGTCCCTGGAGTCAGGAGATTTCTGGTGATCTCAAGTTTTGGATTTAGGCCTCCTGCCTCTGGCTTTCAGTCTTATTCTTGTAGTAGCCTCAAGACTTCTCCATCCATACAGCACCGATGACAAAACATCTAGGTTAATGGTGAAAAGGTTCTCCACAGTGAGGGACACCCAGAGAGGGTCACAGAGTTACATGAAGAAGAGAAGAGGGAGGAGGGAGATAGAGCTGACCAGGAGGAGAAGAGGGAATCAAAAGGGGAGAGAGCAGTCTAGCCAGTAATCAGTTCCCTATTTGGTCTCCACAGTCTGGATCACTCAGAGAGGTTCACGGAGTTCCATAGGGAAGTGAAAAGGGAGGAAGGAGATAGAGGTGATCAGGAGGAGAGGAGCAGGGGTCAAAAGGAGAGAGACCAGTCTAGCCTGTGATCAGTTCCCTAAGTGTTCTCCACAGCCCAGAACACCCAGAGAGATTCACAGAGTTAAGTAGAGAAGAGAAGGGGGAGGGAGGGATAGAGGTGACCTGGGGGAGAGAAAGAAGGGTCAAAAGGGGAGAGAGCAATCAAGCCAGTAATCACACCCCTAGGTAAAAATGGGTACTGAAGACTGGATTCATAAAGGTACAAAATTGATAACAATTACCAAAAAGCAAAGATTAAAAATCTAGAGTAGAGGTTAGACTATCAAAAATACAATATTAAAAAAACAAAATCGTAAATGTTATATAAAAATATATGAAATTTGCTTTAAAAATAGGGTCTTTTTTTTCAAGGTATGTTTTAAAAATGAAAAATAAAAGATTAATAAAAAAACTTAAAAATTAAAAAAATTAAAAAGAAATTTAAAAATGATAATAGTAAAATATATCTAGGAATTTCTCTGGAGCTGTTGAGGACAGTGGGTGGTCAGTTCAGTTTCAGATAGTTCCTTGTTCCACCTCATACATCTTCTCAAAGTCTATAGGTCCCTTCCAATGTCAGTGTTAACTACAGGCTTTTAATCTGTTGCACCTGTCACTTCCAGAGCCGTTCTCTCTTCTTGGTTTATTTTGGCTTCCTCTGTTTGCAAGTCTCTTCAGGATCTAACTTCTGCTCTGACACAAGGGTGAAGGTGAAGGTGGTCATTTGTTTAGGCTCACTTGTTCAATTGTGCTGCGGGGAGGGAGGAACACTGCAAACAAATATCACTGGTGGGTGTGGGGAGTGCTCAGTGTCTGGGTCACGTTGGGTTTGCCCCTGCTCACAGCGTGTGTGCTTTTCCTGTCTACACTGCTTAGGCTCAAGGTTGCTCTGCTGGGGAACTTTTTGGGGCGGGTCCTGGGTTGTGTGCACTTCCCAGATCTACGCCGCTCAGGTTCATGTTCTTGGGTACTCCACAAAGGCACAGACTCAGTTGGGTCTGCGTTTTGTGCCCTTCCCAGGTCCGAGCAGCTCAGGCAACCAGGTACTTGGTGAGCACACACTCCCCAGGTGCGGTGCGTCTTATCACCTCCCCGGTCCCAGTCGCTCGGTTTCCTGGGTGGTGTGCCCTGTGTCTCTTCTGGAGAGCTGATCTCTGGCTGCAACTCTCCTGACAGATGTCAACCGTCCAGGATCCCAGGAAGACCTGGTTAGCGACTGAGAATCTGTGCGCAGTTTGGGAGGGGATGCCATTTCTGGGGCCGAGTTTGCCCCTTTCCTTCCGCCTGCCTCCCTGCCTCCAGTGGGAAATGGGCCTGTCCGCGGCCACCTAGCTCTCCTCTGGTATTAGCTCAGTCCTTTGTTCTGTGGGCCCAGCAGTGCCTTAGGTTAGAGCTTTTCCCGGGAAAGCTCTCTCTCTCTCTCTTTCTTCCTTTTTTTTTTTCCTCTCTGGCTATCCCATGGTTTGTATTGCTATCTCACGTTAACTCCCTCAGATTGCCCTTGGCATTCAGGCCCGGTCCTTACCCTAAGCAGTGCAGCCCATGCTAAGCTGTTCAGCTCCCACTTGCTGGTGGCAGACATGAGCATCTGGGCTACTTCTCCTCTGGAAGTTGTAGTTAGACCCGTAATCTGTGGGTTTTATTATTTATTTTTTCCTCCCGGGTATGTTGCCCTCTGAGATTCCAAAACTCCTCACAGACCCACCGGTGAGATGGTCTCCTGGTGTTTGGAAACTTCTCTTTTAAGACTCCCTCCCTGGAACAGGTCTCCGTCCCTAACTCTTTTGTCTCTCTTTTTATCTTTTATATTTTGTCCTACCTCCTTTCGAGGACAGTGGGCTGCCTTTCTGGGCGCCTGGTGTCCTCTGCCAGTGTTCAGAAGTTGTTTTGTGGTATTTGCTCAGCGTTCAAATGATCTTTTGATGAATTTGTGGGGGAGAAAGTGGTCTCCCCATCCTATTCCTCCGCCATCTTAGGACCACCTCCTCACTTATATATTTTAAATGACTATGAGGAAACACATTTATAGGAATCCACACAGTCATAAAAAAGACTATTTTAGTCCGACTTCACAGCTAAGGAAGCTGAGGTGTAGAGAGACAGGTAACTTGCTGAAGGTCACATTGCTAATAACTGGCATTAACAGAAAGTGTAATCCTAAATTACATCAGACTGGTAGTTCTCAAACTGTGATCCAGGAACCTCTGAGGTTCCCAAGACAGTTGAGTCTGTACATTCAAAATTGCTCTTGTATGTATATAGAGTTTTCCCTGAGATTCCATGCTATGTGATAGCAAACACCTTGAATGCAGAAGCAGAGGTGTGAATTCAGCTATCTCTTGTTAAATCAGGCACTCAAAAGATTTTCAAAAACAATGCCAATCTTTTCACTTATTTTTTTCTGTTTTGGAAAATATAGGTTTTTTTTTAACCTAAAGTCATACTTACATTAACATGCAATGTGTTTATTATCATTTAAAAATTATATTGATAAGTATTTTAAAAAATCCATCAGTGTCCATTTTTAATATGGTAAATGTCCATAGATACAGCCCACATAGTCAAAAACTCTTTGGAGTTCTCAATATCTTTAAGAGTATTATGGGCCTGGCTGCTCAGTGGTAAAGAATCCACCTGCTAAAGCACAAGACACAGGATTGACCCCTGGTCCAGGAAGTTCCACATGCTACTGGGGAGCAACTAAGCCCATGTGCCACAACTACTGAGCCTGTGCTCTAGGGCCTGGGAACCCCAACTACTGAGCCCATGTGCCACAGCTCTGAAGCCCATGCACCCTAGAGCCCATGCTTTGCAACAAGAGAAGCCACTGCAATGAGAACCTGCGCACTGCAACTGGAGGGTAACCCTCGCTTCCCACAACTAGAGAAAGCCTGCATGCAGCAACAAAGACCTAGCACAGCCAAAAATAAATTAAGAAATAATAATAATAAAGCATTATGGAGCCCTGAGACCAAATTATTTGAGAATACATGTGTTAGATAATTTCTAAGTTTTTTCTCAGCTCTAGAATTTAAGAGTTCTTTATCCATGAAGCAGTTTTGGAGGGCAGGGACAGGAGCTTAAGATCATTAATCAGTGTCAGAAAAGAGGGGCAGTCTTGAGGCCTGACTCCATGCTGAGGTTCTACATAGTCTGACTAGTCTTGGTTACCTGGATTTATTCTTAACTGCTTAACAGCAGAACTTAACTGCTCTGTAGACTTCTGAAAACTCCCATTACTGCCTTGGACTCATGGATATCTTGCAGTCTTACTATTTCATTCCTTTATCCTTCACCCTCTTTTCTGCTTGCGTGCCATGGCATTTTTTATCTCAACCCTGCTTCCAACTTTCTATACTTAGTCTTCCATAACTAAGGTTTTACAGTACCCGAACACTTCCTGGGCTTCAGATTAGCCCCAGGTGGTTTATCTCATGTTGCCCCTTCCATGGACAGAATTACAACGGATTTCATGTTTTAAATTCTTTCTCATTGATTCAGTTCAGTTCAGTTCAGTTCAGTTCAGTCGCTCAGTCGTGTCCGACTCTCCGCGACCCCATGAATCACAGCACGCCAGGCCTCCCTGTCCATCACCAACTCCCGGAGTACACTCAAACTCATGTCCACAGAGTCGGTGATGCCATCCAGCCATCTCATTCTCCGTCGTCCCCTTCTCCTCCCGCCCCCAACCTTTCCCAGCATCAGAGTCTTTTCCAGTGAGTCAACTCGTCGCATGAGGTGGCCAAAGTATTGCAGTTTCAGCTTTAGCATCAGTCCCTCCAATGAACATCCAGGATTGATCTCCTTTAGAATGGACTGGTTGGATCTCCTTGCAGTATAAGGGACTCTCAAGAGTCTTCTCCAACACCACAGTTCAAAAGCATCGATTCTTCGGCGATCAGCTTTCTTCACAGTCCAACTCTCACATCCATACATGACCACGGGAAAAACCATTGCCTTGACTAGATGGACCTTGGTTGGCAAAGTAATGTCTCTGCTTTTTAATATACTATCAAGGTTGGTCATAACTTTCCTTCCAAGGAGCAAGCGTCTTTTAATTTCATGGCTGCAATCAGCATCTGCAGTGATTTTGGAGCCCAAAAAAACAAAGTCTGACACTGTTTCCACTGTTTTTCCATCTATTTCCCATGAAGTGATGGGACCAGATGCCATGATCTTTGTTTTCTGAATGTTGAGCTTCAAGCCAACCTTTTCACTCTCCTCTTTCACTTTCATCAAGAGGCTTTTGAGTTCCTCTTCACTTTCTGCCATAAGGGTAGTGTCATCTGCATATCTGAGGTTATTGATATTTCTCCCAGCAATCTTGATTCCAGCTTGTGCTTCTTCCAGCCCAGCGTTCCTCATGATGTACTCTGCATAGAAGTTAAATAAGCAAGGTGACAATATACAACCTTGACGTACACCTTTTCCTATTTGGAACCAGTCTGTTGTTCCATGTCCAGGAACAGGGTGGAAGAGAAAAAGAATGGACAAGAAACCTCTTTTGTAATACCTTTTGCATTACTAGTCAAAAAATAAATGAAAACTTTGTTTCAAGTGAAGCAAAAACAAAAACAAACTCCACCCCCAAAGTCTCCTGAAAAGTAATTATTTCTGCAAACTTCCTTGTTCTGTCAGCTGCATTCCTTGCAGCAGGGGCATCACCTTGGAGGGTGGTTACAGAAATAGGGAATATGTCATCGATCACTACACAGTCAAGAACGAATGTGCGTTTGAGGAGAGAGACTACCTTTTCCTGGCTTCAGGGTTTTCTTTTCCTTTTCAGTTAAATGAGTCGTGCTTTGGTGGGGTATACTGAAAAAATATTTCTTGGCCTCTGTTACTGTTAAGAAAATGATTTAAAATCAATTTGAGTGTACTATACACTTAGATCTACATAGGTATCCTACGTGTTGTCTAGAATATACATGCTAGATATGCTTCATACTTTGTGTGTATTTACTTCATACTTTGTGGTATTTGATTTAATTGATGGTTTCCTTGGGCTCTGCTTTCGTTGTTTTCTCAGTATTTTCCCATGCTGATGCATTTGGAGAAAGGAGGTGCTATTCCCAAAGAGGTCACTTATTGGCTATGACATCTTTTTTTAAAAGAACTTTTTATTTTTTATGGGAGTATAGCCAATTAACAATGTTGTAATAATTTCAGGTGGACAGCCGAGGGACTCAGCCATACATATACGTGTATCCCTCCCCATCATGAGATCTTTGGCAAGACTTGTCCTGCGTCTCCATGACCCACATCTTTGAAGGCCAATTAGGAGGAAAGCACAAGGTCCAGACAACAAAGTCTTTTAGTAAGTTGAAAGAACTATTCAAAACCTGACTGGTATTATTAACTGCTCCTCTTGATTAGTTCTTAAAATACCGTGGGAAGGAAACAGGTCACTAGATATTGATTCCACTTTTCAGATTAGAACAATAAAGCCAAAGACCGTTCCATGAGTTCCAAAGCAAACTAGTGGTCAAGTCTGCGATATCTACTTCTTCAGAGCTAGAGGCCAGCACTTAGTGGTCTTCTAAGTGGGAGCAGCAGCATGGACAGTCTTAAGGGAACCCATTTCGAGATTCTCATTTCATGCTTCATCTGTGAAAGCAGGCCTGCTTGCTCAGGCGGCTTTTCCCTTTCCAAAGTCTTTTTCATAACCTGACCTTCTCTTAAATACTCTTACTCTGCCCTGGACTGCCGCCAGGAAAACCTCTGAGGCACCACACAATGGGACACTTGAAAACATGGATTTCTGAAAAGGCTCCTTGAATAATTAGTCCAAGAGCAAAAACAAACTGCCCATGATATGTCTTCCATTGTCCTGTATGTTTTTTTATTGGAAGGAATTAGCCTGCATTGGAATATTCTGAATTCAGATATTATGGAGTGTGATAATAGGGTAGGAATGACTTCATCTCTTTTGTCTCTAGTTTATTATTGAAGAAAGCCTCACTCCTAACAACAAATTCATGGAAGCAAAGCAAACATCAGATCCTCAGAATGCTTTTCCTGTTTTTAAGGATTCCGTTGAATCCTCAATCCAGGACAGGTCTTTTATGGAAAGGATTGGTGCAAGTTAAAATGCTGATTTTTTTCAATGAGACATGTGTTCTGGGACTAATAAATTATTCAAGATATACTGTATAAACTTACCAACAAAAGTTTTATGTGATTTCTCCCAGATTTTTTGCGCATCAGTCTGGTAGTTCATGAAAGCAATTTTATCAAAACATATCATGAAATATTTATTCCAATAGCAGTCAATCCTCATCTGATTTTCTCTTATAAAATGTTAATGATACAAAGGCTGGACAAATTAGTGTAATATATGCATTTCTCTTTCATAGAAAAAGTTTGATCATGATATGTAGTGAAATTAGTAAAGTTAATTGTGATATTTATACATCATTTTATTTAATTATTTTCAAAAGCTGAACACCTAGCATTGATATACACACAAGCAAACATCAAAGAAATGCCATATTTTCCTTTCGTATTTCTTCCGTTATAAATAACTTACAATGTTAACTGCACATTACCTTAAAGTATAATTGATGACGAATGCATGCTTATGTTGTTTTTATAAATTATTCTAAATGTGAATAAACTATATAAGAGTTACATTATTGAGGGGCTCATATAATTTATTCACATTTAGAATAATTTGTAAATCTTAGTGTTTAGTAATATATCGTACAAAATCTATTTCATGATTTATCAGTAATTTTTATATATTCCCCCAAAATACCTATTAACACATTTACTTGGATATTAAAATCCAGAGAAAGTAAATTATCTCTGATTTAGTTTATTGATTTGAAAATGAGGATCAGAGTTGCCAGTTAGGTTTTATGATGAGTATTTTCCATAAATAGGATGACATAAATCTCTTGAGATTTTTTTAACCAAAAATGTATTTTAAATGTGGCGTGAGATAGAATTATTTTTATTGGAAAAATGTTGAGTTGGTTGTAATGCATTCAGTTCAGTTGCTCATTTGTGTCCGACTCTTTGCGACCCCATGAATCACAGCACGCCAGGCTTCCCTGTCCATCACCAACTCCCGGAGTTCACTCAAACTCATGTCCATAGAGTCGGTGATGCCATCCAGCCATCTCATTCTCTGTCGTCCCCTTCTCCTCCTGCCCCCAATCCCTCCCAGCATCAGAGTCTTTTCCAGTGCTAAAACCATTAGATGAAAATCTGATGGGGACCTTGATAATGAGTGGATACACTGAGCCCACCGATTAGTACTCTCATGAAAAAAGAGATATATTCAGACTTTACATACTTTCAGTGAAACCAGAAGCACACAAACACAGCCTCTGAAGGATTCTTGCTAAAGTATCAACTCAGAATCTGAACAAGCCTAAATATCAATTTTCAGAAAATACAGAGGCCAGAGAGATATAATCAGTAAAATCCAGAATGTGGAAAACCATACAAGAAAAATGATCTAAATATTGGTTTTTCAACAAACCATTTACAAGAGGAAGGAAAAACAGGAAGAAGAATCTACCATTAAAAGAGATAAGGGAAATATTAGCCAAAAGCATTTTGTGGGCATTGTTAGGATCTTGAGTTGAAAAAAACAACACTAAAATCCAAACCAAAACAAAAAAACAAGAGCACATATGAGACAACCAGAGATCTGAATGTTTGCTGAATACTAGATTACTCACAGTTTTTAGGGATACTAGTTTGTTTTTAAATGAGTCCGGATTTCTTAGAGCTATGTATAGAGGTATTTACACATGAAATGGCATGATACTTGGGATTTGCTTCAAAATAATCCAGCAGTGGTGAAGGGTGGGAGTTGGAGAGGGGAGAGTGGAGAGATCAAACAGGACTAGCCATAGGTTGATAAAATTGTCTAAAGCTTGATTGTGGTCACATCGAGGTTCATTTTATTATTCTTCTACATTTACATACATGAACTTTTCAGTAATGAAAATGAAAAGATAGATTAAAAAAGTGAGTCTAAAAAAATAAACTCACTGAAGGAATACCTAATTCAGCTGTCAGCAGATAGATCACTGAAACTAATTTTTTGATGATTAATCACTGGGTGGCTTTTGGCACATACCTTGAAAGGGCTGAGTGACTGACACTGATATAACGAAACTCTATTCCCATCCACTTGTTTATGTGAACAGTGCTTGAACATATAGAAGCAAAATCAAGAAATCGGAGTTTATGCTGAACTCTTTCATTTGGCAAGAGGTAATAGTTACCCATGAATTCATGAATAAACAGGAAAAAAAAACCCTATCCATTCTATTAAGAGATTTGTATTGTCAACAATTTTTTGTTTTTAATCATTGTATTATATAATCAAAATGTATAATACTTATGCTGTTTTGACAAATGTGTACTAATACCAATTATTATAATCCAATCCAGAAGAAATTTTTAATATTTGGAGCTCTTGGTATCAGGAAACTAAAACAAAAACCTTAAAAAAATCACAAGGATAAAAATACATGGGGAATTTAATGGCAGTATCATTTTAAGGAGAAATAAGAATGATGCAAAATATTGATAGTTCTTTTTTTCTTAAGTGTATGAGCCATACATTCTGGTTTCTTTGTATATATCATAAGTGGCTTTTTGTTGTTGAAAACTGAATATTTTAAGTAAAATAATGTAGCAACTCTGGAAAAATAAATAAAATATTTGAGAGTTAAAGAAGAGTTTATGTATTTTTATAAGTAGATGATGGGGTATCAAGTTAGAGCATTAAGATTGTATGAATTTATTTAAAGGAATGATGTAACAGTTTTATTTTAAATTATCATTATTTATAGTATACCAGAGAGCTGCCCTTTTAGTACAGCCAGCAGAGCATCAGTGAAATATAATATACAGAAATTATATCTTTTGTAACTCTTTAAAATTCAGAAATGTTAAATATTAGCTAAAAATGACTTCCCTTGTGGCTCAGCTGGTAAAGAATCTGCCTGCAAGGTGGGAGACCTGGGTTTGATCCCTGGGTTGGGAAGGTCCCCTGGAGTAGGGAAAGGCTACCCACTCCAGTATTCTGGCCTGGAGAATTCCATGGACTGTACAGTCCATGGGATCACAAAGAGTCAGACACAAATGAGCAACTTTCACTTTCACTTTGGGGCTTCCCTGATAGCTCAGTAGGTAAAGAATCACCTGCAATGCAGGAGACCCCAGTTTGATTGCTGGGTTGGGAAGATCCCCTGGAGAAGGGAAAGGCTACCCACTCCAGTATTCTGGCCTGGAGAATTCTTTACAGTCCATGGGGTTGCAAAGAGTCAGACATGACTGAGCGACTTTCACTTTCACTTTTAAAAATGAGTAGGGAAACTACTTAGGTCTTTTTTCCTTTTATTTCTTATTGAATAAAATTCACAAAACATAAAATTAACCATTAACCATGTTAAAGTATGCAATTCAGTATCATTTAGTATGTTTACAGTGTTGTACAACCATCACCTCTATTTCTATCATATCAAAAGGAAACTCTGGACCCATTAAGCAGTCATTCCTCCTGGCAACCACTAATCTGTTTTCTGTTTCTGTTGACTTAACCCTCTTCATATAAGTGGAATCATACAACCCATAACCCTGACTAGCTTCTTTCACTTATTGTAATGTTTACAATGTTTATCTCTAAGTTGTAGCATGTATCAATATTTCATTCCCTTTTTATGGTTGAATAATATTCCACTGAGTGGATATATCACATTGTGCCTATTCATTCATCAGCTGATGGACATTGGGTTGTTTTTACCTTTTGGCTATTATGAACAGTGCTGCTGTTATGAACATAGTTGTACAAATATTTGTTTGAATACTTATTTTCAGTTCTTTTGGATCTAGACCTAGCAGTGAAGTTGCTGAGAATTCTGTTTAAGCTACAATTAGAAAACAAAATCTAGGGACTTCCCTGGTGGTTCAGTGGTTAAGACAGCTTCTACTGCGGTGGGCATGAGTTCAGTCCCTGGTTGGGGAACTAAGATCCCACATGCAGCACAGCAGAGCCAAAAAAAAAAAAGCAAAGTAAACAAAATTTTCTTTCTCTGCTGCTTACTAGATTAGCCCTTTTCTGTTTTGATGACATCCTTATAAATGCTAAGCTTCCAAGGCTCTATGATGAAATTTGAATGCCAGAGTTAGATAGCCTCTTGGACATAGTGACCTTTCTCCATGCTGATTTGTTAGTTTGACATGACAACTGGAAGAGACCTCTGGCTGTGCCGAACTGTGTTTCTCATAGACTGAGTGGGAGTGCTAAGGGAGAGACATTTCTGTGTCAGGCTGAAGGAAAATCACTACACTGGGGGTGATACCCAGGCATCACAGTTTTAAAAAAAATCTTCCCAGGTTAATCCAGCGTGCATCCCAGTTTAAGAGCTGTGTTGATGGAATTTCCTTTGGGAAGTGTATCCTGGTGGAAAGTCCCGGGACTTTTGGAATGGGTTTTTGTAAACTGATTTAATATTGATTCAGTAAGGATAGATTTATTCTAACTCACAGAGCAATTCCATTCATCCTGTGTAGTAAGCATCTCCTTCTTTCAGTTAAGGGAACTTTGGAAAGCAAAGAGGCTGTGAGTATGCTGAGATGTCATCAAAGCCAGCTGAGCCTATAACTTAACAGGGAATCTTTACAGTGAGCTAATGAAAGGGACCTGAGCAACACTTGTGGACCACTGGGGTGTGTACCTTATTGGTGCCACGATAGTATTTACCACTGAGTGAAGGAACCCTGTGGGCAAGGATTTGTACTGGGGGATCTATTTGTGTGTGTATGCGTGCTTAGTCACTTCAGTCATGTCCAACTCTTTGCAACCCCATGGACCATAGCCCGCCAGATTCCTCTGTCCATGGGATTTCCCAGGCAAGAATACTGGAGTGGATTGCCATACCCACCTCCAGGGGATCTTCCTGACCCAGGGATAGAACCCTTATCTCCTGTTTCTCTTGCATTACAGTTGGATTCTATATTGCTGAGCCATTAGGAAGTCCAGCGAACTCTATTTACATGTCATCAAATAAGAAATCTAAGTTGATAATAATCATAATGAAAGAGACTGACTGAAGAAGTAGATATGTTAATACTTTTGCAACATATTTTAAGCCTAATTGGTGTACATAAGCATTTACACATTTCTAGTGTGCTTCTACTGTGGCAAGAACTGTAGGTTGGCTCAAACTAAATCCTTTCCATTTCCTTCCTGTTATGGAAGCCAAAAAGCTAAAACCTTGCCTTCCTAATTTCTCTGCTGTTGGAAGTAGCCATGTGATGTAATTTTGGCTGTTATGAATGCAAGACTGTGATGGCAGGGATTTTTGTCTCTTTCATTCTCTGCTGGTCAAAACTCATCATATTATACACCCTAAAAATGTCCAGTTTGGTGGGAGGATGACAGATGTTGTTTAAAGCTACAAATTTGCAACAAGTAGTAAATAAGTCCCAGAGATTTAATGCACAAATAGTGAATTTGAAAGTGTTAGTCGCTCAGTCGTGTGTGACTCTTTGCACATGGGCTGTAGCCTCACAGGCTCCTCTGTCCATTAAATTCTCCAGGCAAGAATACTGGAGTGGGTAGTCATTCCCTTCACCAGGGAAATCTTCCCAACCCAGGAACCCACGTCTCCTGCATTGCAGGCAGATTGTTTACCGTCTGAGCCACCGGGGAAGCTATGGTTTTTCCAGTAGTCATATACAGATGTGAGAGTTGGACCATAAAGAATGCTGAGTGCTAAAGAATTGATGCTTTCTAATTGTGCTGGAGAAGACACTTGAGAGTTCCTTGGACAGCAAGGAGATCAAATCAGTCAATCCTAAAGGAAATCAACCGTGAATATTCACTGAAAGGAATGATGCTGAAGTTCTGACCCTTTGACTACCTGATGTGAAGAGCTGATTCATTGGAAAAGACCATGATTCTGGGAAAGACTGAGGACAGGAGAAGGGGGTGACAGAGGATGAGATGGTTGGATGGCATCATTGACACAATGGACATGAGTTTGAGCAAACTCCAAAAGATAGTGAAGGACAGGGAAGCCTGGCGTGCTACAGTCTACAGGGTGACAGAGTCAGACACTATTTAGCAACTAAACAAATGAATGAATAATGAATATAGGGCTTCCCAGGTGGCACTAGTGGTAAAGAACCCTTCTGCCAGTGCAGGAGATATAAGAGACGTGAGTTCAATCCCTGGGTCAGAAAGATCCCCTGGAGGAGGGCATGGCAACGCACTCTAGTATTCTTGCTTGGAGAATCTCATGGACAGAGGAGCCTGGTGGGCTATAATCCATAGTGTTGCAAAGAGTCTGACAGGACTGAAGATGCATGCATAGTGAATATAAAAATATACTATAACCATCAAACTTTTTGAGAGACTATAACTTAAAAATTCCAACCACTGAAAAGAAAGGATAATTATGTAATCTGGAAGAGGTGCTAATTATCACTATAATAGCAATCATATGACAATATATAAATGTCCCAAATTAACATACACCTTAAGTTTACATAATGTTGTGTCAAGTATATTTCAGTTTTAAAATTTTAAATGTTCAGTCTATTGTATGTCAATTTTATTTCAACAAAGTGAAAAATGAACATTGTTAAGAAAATTAGAAGGCAAATTATAAAATGGAAAAAAACAGAAACAAATTTCTCAGCCCTATAGGAAGCTGAAGTGAATCCTGAAAGGAAAGGAGGCGTAGAGACCCTGTTTCCCTGAATTTCAAGTCAGTTGCAAATCTAGCTGAGATTTATCTAGCTAACACTAGGTGTCACCATTGTGCTTTAAAAAAAATGTAGCTTGTGCTCATGTGTGCTATTTAATATTCAGGACCAAGGGAGGTCCTAAAATCCTAAAAGATGATGCTGTGAAAGTGTTGCACTCAATATGCCAGCAAATTTGGAAAACTCAGCAGTGGCCACAGGACTGGAATAGGTCAGTTTTCATTCCAATCCCAAAGAAAGGCAATGCCAAAGAACGCTCAAACTACTACACAGTTGCACTCATCTCACATGCTAGTAAAGTAATGCTCAAAATTCTCCAAGCCAGGCTTTAACAATACGTGAACCATGAACTTCCAGATGTTTAAGCTGGTTTTAGAATAGGCAGAGGAACCAGAGATCAAATTGCCAACATCCGCTGGATAGTCGAAAAAGCAAGAGAGTTCCAGAAAAACATCTATTTTGGCTTTATTGACTATGCCAGGCCTTTGACTGTGTGGATAACAACAAACTGTGGAAAATTCTTCAAGAGATGTGAATACCAGACAACCTGACCTGCCTCTTGAGAAATCTGTATGCAGGTCAGGAAGCAACAGTTAGAACTGGACATGGAACAATAGACTGGTTCCAAACAGGAAAAGGAGTACGTCAAGGCTGTGTATTGTCCCCTTGCTTATTTAACTTATATGCAGAGTTCATCATAAGAAACACTGGGCTGGATAAAGCACAAGCTGGAATCAAGATTGTCAGGAGAAATATCAATAACCTCAGATATGCAGATGACACCACTCTTATGGCAGAAAGCGAAGAACTAAAGAGCCTCTTGATGAAAGTGAAAGAAGAGAGTGAAAAAGTTGGCTTAAAGCTAACATTCAGAAAACAAAGATCGTGGCATCCAGTCCCATCACTTCATGGCAAATAGATGGAGAAACAGTGGAAACAGTGGCAGACTTTATTTTGGGGGGTTCCAAAATCACTGCAGATGGTGACTGCAGCCATGAAATTAAAAGATGCTTACTCCTTGGAAGAAAAGTTATGACCAACCTAGACAGCATATTAAAAAGTAGAGATGTTACTTTGCCAACAAAGGTCTGTCTGATCAAGGCTGTGTTTTTTTCCAGTAGTCATGTGTGGATGTGAGAGTTGGACTCTAAAGAAAGCTGAGTGCCATAGAATTGATGCTTGTGAACTGTGGTGTTGGAGAAGACTCTTGAGAGTCCCTTGGACTGCAGGAGATCCAACCGGTCCATCCTAAAGGAGATCAGTCCTGGGTGTTCATCAGAGGGACTGATACTGAAGCTGAAGCTCCAATACTTTGGCCACCTGATGTGAAGAGCTGACTCATTTTGAAAAGACCCTGATGCTGGGAAAGATTGAAGGCGAGAGGAGAAGGGGATGACGGAGGGTGAGATGGTTTGATGGCATCACCGACTCAATGGATTTGAGTTTGAGTAAACTCTGGGAGTTGGTGATGGACAGGGAGGCCTGACGTGCTGCAGTCCATGGGGTCTCAAAGAGTCGGACAGACTGAGTGACTGAACTGAACTGAACCAAGGGAGGCCTTCCAGTATTTGAAACTGTTACATTTCTCCCCTCTCCTGATCCCAGGATGTGATTGCTGTTGCCTTATTAAAACTCCCTGAACCCTGATTGTATATGTAGAATGCATATGATTCATTCTACATCCCTTGAGCCGGGTAATGCTTGAGACTATCCATGCTGGAAGAAGAGACCAGGGAGGGCACTGGCCTCAGTGCTACTGGTGGAGAGCTTCCCTAGTTCAGTGGTTCCCACCTTGGAGTCTCTGCCTCAGCCCTGGGAGATAAACAGTCCCTTGGGTTCTGTTACCAAAAGCTAAGGCTTTAACCACAGTTGTTGAAGTGTCCAGTGGTCTTGGAGCATCCAAACCTACCAGTTTGGTACAAGAATCCATGTGTAACACAGAACTTATTGTCCCCAAAGTCTTTAATGATTCCTGGGCTTTGGCAAGAAATATCAGGAAGCACATATTGCGTATGAAATATAGGAAAATGGTTCATGAGACCTCACATTTAATTTGTTGCATTAGTAATTTAGAAATTTATGTTTAGTATAGTGTTGCTGCTGCTGCTGCTAAGTCGCTTCAGTCGTGTCCGACTCTGTGAGACCCCATAGACGGCAGCCAACCAGGCTCTGCCGTCCCTGGGATTCTCCAGGCAAGAACACTGGAATGGGTTGCCATTTCCTTCTCCAATGCATGAAAGTGAAAAGTGAAAGTGAAGTCGCTCAATCGTGTCCAACTAGTAGCGACCCCGTGGACTGCAGCCCACCAGGCTCCTCTGTCCATGCAATTTTCTAGGCAAGAGTACTGGAGTGGCTTGCCATTGCCTTCTCCATTAGTATAGTGTAGTTCATGAGTTGGAGAAGGCAATGGCAAGCCACTCCAGTACTCTTGCCTAGAAAATCCCATGGATGAAGGAGCCTGGTAGGCTGCAGTCCCTGGGGTCGCTAAAGGTCGGACACGACTGAGCGACTTCACTTTCACTTTTCACTTTCACACATTGGAGAAGGAAATGGCAACCCACTCCAGTGTTCTTGCCTGGAAAATCCCAGGGACGGGGGAGCCTGGTGGGCTTCCGTCTATGGGGTCACACAGAGTTGGACACGACCGAAGTGACTTAGCAGCAGCAGCAGCAGCAGCAGTTCATGAGTATATAGGGTCTTGCCTTCAGTGAAAAGAGTAAGGGCTCTCCAGGTATTAGAAACAGAACTGCTCTGGCTTGGGAGGGTTGACTTGGTAAAGGCTTATTCACAGTCTTATTTACCTTTGGATTTGAGGAAAGTAGCCCCAATTATCTAGGCAGAGTATGTTTTATCTGTTTTCTGTATTGATACATCTAAGAATTTTTAACCCACTTTTTTTTTTTTAATTTGTTTGACTGTGCCTGGTCTTAGCTGTGGCACTCAGGATCTTTGTTGCAGCGTGTGGAATCTTTAGTTGTGGCGTGTGTGATCTAATTCCCTAACCAGGGATTGAATCCAGGCCCCCCTGCCTTGGGAGCACAGAGTCTTAACCACTGGACCATCAGGGAAGTCCCCCAACTTATACTTGTGATAAATTTTGGTCTGGTGTCTGTCATCTTGAATGCCTGTAGTTTGTAATGATTACTTTTATCCTGTTTTGTGTCCCTTTTGCTTTTCCTTTTTTTTGCTCTTTTATCAATTTTTTTAAAAAAGATATTTTTCCTGGTTTTATTCTACTAGTGAAACTGTTGAGGTTAAAAAAAAAATCTTTAAAATATTTCAGCTGTAGGAAAATAAAGAGAATAACAAACACCTGTGTATCTGCCCTCAGCTTTATTGTTTTTGACCATTTTGTCATGGCTGTTGCTGCTGCTGCTAAGTCGCTTCAGTCGTGTCCGACTCTGTGCGACCCCATAGACGGCAGCCCACCAGGCTCCCCCGTCCCTGGGATTCTCCAGGCAAGAACACTGGAGTGGGTTGCCATTTCCTTCTCCAATGCATGAAAGTGAAAAGTGAAAGTGAAGTCGCTCAGTCGTGTCCGACCCTTAGCAACCCCATGGACTGCAGCCTACCAGGCTTCTCTGACCATGGGATTTTCCAGGCAAGAGTACTGGAGTGGGGTGCCATTGCCTTCTCCGGTCATGACTGTTACGCATGTTTTTTAGAACTAAACCATCGCAGATGGAATTGAAGTCCCCTGTGTACCTCTTTTGAATTGTTTTCTCTCTGTGTGGTTCCAGAGGTAGTTACCATATGAATTTGGTGTTATTCATGCCCATATACGGAGAAGGCAATGGCAAGCCACTCCAGTACTCTTGCCTAGAAAATCCCATGGATGGAGGAGCCTGGTAGGCTGCAGTCCGTGGGGTCACTAAGGGTCGGACTCAACTGATCGACTTCACTTTCACTTTTCACACATTGGAGAAGGAAATGGCAACCCACTCCAGTGTTCTTGCCTGGAGAATCCCAGGGACGGGAGAGCCTGGTGGGCTTCCGTCTATGGGGTCACACAGAGTCGGACACGACTGAAGTGACTTAGCAGCAGCAGCAGCAGCATGCCCATATACGCTTTTAAACTTGTTATATATGGTTATGCCAATAAGCATCGTAAAAGTATTTTACATGTTTTGAATCTACATAAGTAGTAAACTTGATGTTTTCTTCCACAGCTTACTTTTTAAAAAATATCATTTTTAATTTCTGGCTGCTCTGGGTCTTCATTGTTTCTTGTGGGTTTTCTCTGGTTGCGGCAAGCAGGGGCTATTCTCTAGTTGCAGTGTACAGGCTTCTCATCGCGGTAGTTTCTGTCGTTGTGGAGCACAGGTTCTAAACGCGCGGACTCAGTAGTTGCAGCTTGAGGGCTCCAGAGCACCGGCTCAGTAATTGTGGCACACAGGCTTTAGTTGCCTTGCAACATGTGGGATCTTCCTGGACCAGGGATTGAACCAGTGTCCCCTGCACTGCAAGGTGGATTCTTAAGCACTAGAGCACCACTTACTTTTTAAATTCAACTTTATAGAATTGATATTTAACCACGTAGCTCAAGTTCATTCCTTTTCACTGATGCTTAGTATCGTGGTTTTATATTTTCCATCTCTGTCTAGCTGTGCTATAGTATAGGTCTGTGTTCAGTTTCACTTTCTCACTGACTGCGCTCTGCTGTCCAACCCATCCACTGAGGATTTAACTTCAGTGTCTATATTCACTTGTAAAATTCTATTTAGTTCATTTCCACGTCTGTTTATAAAACACCACTTTCCTCAAGGTTTTGATTTCTTCTTTTACGTCTTTATTTATGTTCAGACTTATCTTACATTCTCTTTTCTTATTAACCCTAGATCTTGGACCTTGCTTTTTGTCTCATCCACTTAACCTCAATCAAAATTGCTTTTTTTTTTTTAAGTTTGTGTGCTTCTCTATAGTGGCGTTTACTTTTTCTGGGGATCCTCTGCTACTCTGAAGAGATAAGGAAGGAGGAACCAGTATATATATATAAACTTCTGCTGGGGGTAGGGGACAACAATAACAAAAAAACCATATCAAGCATTAAAAGATTACTGCTAAACACAAAGTACAGGCACCTCAAGTTAATGATTTTAATGCTTTTCTTTGTATGTAAAGATTCAAGAATTTGGGCTCACTGAAAATTTTCCTTGAATATGTATCTATGTAACCAGGGGTTCTACCCAAAGCACAGAATGCTTCCTATTTTTCTCCACCCTAAATTGTCCTCAGGCGTGTTATGGGTAGGAGACTGCAGTGGCTAGTGTCTTGATCCTTGTAGAACTGAAATGGCAGGCAACATTATTTCTTTACAGTTCCTAGGGCATGTGAGTTAGCCATGTGGTGATGCCAAAACCATAGGAGACCTTGCAAGGAGAAAGGAGGATCTCCTCACAGGTCGGCTCCAAGAAGACCAGGTGCATGCAGAAGAAAATACAGCTGTAAGAGGCAGTGGACCCAGTTCCTAGATTCCCTATTAAGGCTTAGTGGCAGTGTGGCACTGGCATTGTTGTTGCTACAAATATTTGAAAATAGTACCTTCATAGTAAGTGTCTGAGCCAGACAGCTGGACCCCCGAGGTGCCTTTCATTTCTGAGGCACTGGAGTAGTTCCATCTTCCTGGAACTTGAGCATCTAGCAGATTATCCACGATATGTGACCTCGGTGCCACTGCTGGAGGCCCTGTCCAACTGATTTACTGTCTTTGGCTCAGACTTGGTTAGGTTCACATGCATATATCCAAAATAATAGAGCTTAAAATAAGACTGGGGTTGATTTTTTCCTTTTTAAAAAAGAGATATGGAGATAGGCAGCTGCACACCATCAGCAGGAATCCTGGTTCCTTCAGGTTCACCACACTGCCATCCATCAGATATGGCCATATCCTCATGGTCTGAAGCAACAACTGGTGCTCTAGCCATTCCAGGATGTGGGATGGAGGGAAGGAAGAAGATCATGTCACCTTCCTTTCAAGGGAATATTCTATGAGTACTGAAAATACTTCCATTTCATTGTGTAGACCTTGGTCCTGGGAGACCCCAGACTTACAAGGGTGGCAAGAAATGTCCTTGGCTGAGAGGCAAGGTGCCAATCCCTAATTCAGTTTTCTGTTACTAAACAAGATGGATGAATGAATGTTCTTGTAGGCAACCAGAAGCCTCTGACACTACCAGTATGTCTTAACTTCATATGTCTAAAGTAGTTTGCATGTGCTGCCATGACAAAACACCACAGACTGTGAGGCTTACCTGACAGAAATTTATCTTCTCACAGTTCTGCAGTCTGGAAGTTCAAAATCAAGGTGTTATCAGGTTTCATTTCTCCTGAGGCTTCTCTCCTTGGCTTGCAGAAGGGCAGGAGAGGCAGTCATAGAAAACAACCCAGACCACAAAGAGGTTATCAGTCCCACTGGGTATTATGGCACAGTAGGCAGCAAGTGGGTACAAGCATGTACAGGGAGGTCATCTGAGATGCCTTTGAATGCACATGTCCATGTGCCGGGAGTGCTGGAGTGTAGCTTTCTCCACACCCTCTCCAGTATTTATTGTTTGTAGACTATTTGATGATGGCCATTCTGACCGGTGTGAGGTGATATCTCATTGTGGTTTTGCTGCATTTCTCTAATAATGAGTGATGTTGAGCATCTTTTCATGTGTTTGTTAGCCATCTGTATGTCTTCTTTGGAGAAATGTCTTTTTAGGTCTTTTTCCCGCTTTTTGATTGGGTTGTTTGTTTTTCTGGCATTGTGCTGTATGAACTGCTTGTATATTTTGGAAATTAATACTTTGTCAGTTATTTCATTTGCTATTATTTTCTCCCATTCCGAGGGTTGTCTTTTCACCTTGCTTATAGCTTCCTTTGCTGTTCTAAAGCTTTTAAGTTTGATCAGGTCCCACTTGTTTACTTTTGCTTTTATTTCCGTTAACTCTAGGGTCATAGAGGATCTTGCTTTGATTTATGTCATTGAGTGTTCTGCCTATTAGTGTTCCTCTAAGAGTTTCATAGTTTCTGGTCTTACATTTAGGTCTTTAATCCATTTTGAGTTTATCTTTGTGTATGGTGTTAGGAAGTGTTCTAATTTCATTCTTTTACATGTAGCTGTCCAGTTTTCCCAGCACCATTTATTGAAGAGGCTGTCTTTGCCCCATTGTATATTCTTGCCTCCTTTGTCAAAAATAAGGTACCCATAGGTGCATGGGTTTATTTCTGGGCTTCCTCTCTTGTTCTATTGGTCTATATTTCTGTTTTTGTGCCAGTACCGTAGTTTCTTGATGACTAGCTTTGTAGTATAATCTGAGATCAGGAAGGTTGATTCCTCCAGCTCCATTCTTCTTTCTCAAAACTGCTTTGGCTGTTTGGGGTCTTTTGTGTTTCCATATGAATTGTGAAATTTTTGTTCTAGTTCTGTGAAAAAATGCCATTGGTAATTTGATAGGGATCACACTCAATCTGTAGATTGCATTTGGTAGTATAGTCATTTTCACAATATTGATTCTTCCTACCCAGGAACACGGAATATGTCTCCATCTGTTTATGTCATCTTTGATTTCTTTCATTAGTATCTTATAATTTTTTGTGTATAGTTCGTCTTTTTAGGTAAGTTTATTCCTAGGTATTTAATTATTTTTATTGCAATGGTAAATGAGACTGATTCCTTAATTTCTCTTTCTGATTTTTCATTGTTAGATATAGAAATGCAAGTGATTTCTGTGTATTGATTTTGTATGTTGCAACTTTGCTAAATTCACTGATTAGCTCTAGTAATTTTCTGATACAATCTTTAGGGTTTTCTATGTACAATATCATGTCATCTGCAATCAGTGAGAGCTTTACTACTTCTTTTCCCATCTGGATTCCTTTTATTTCTTTTTCTTCTCTGATTGCTGTAGCTAGGACTTCCAGAACTATGTTGAATAATAGTGGTGAAAGTGGACACCCTTGTTAGAATTTATTTTAGTATGGTGTGAAGTAAGAATCTTATTTTCTTTTCCTATTGTGATACCCAAATGTTTCAGCATAATTTACTAAGAAACCCCTCCTTTCTCCACTGCTTTTTTCAGCTCTATCAAATGACTGACATACAATTGAATTGAATCAGCTTATTGATTTTTATAAAGGGTCTTGTTGGGATTTTGATTGGATTGCTTTAAATATATAGAGCAGTTTGGGGATAATTGAAATCTTAGTATTGGCTTTTTCAATCAGTGAACAGAGTATCTCTCTCAATTTATTAGGTATTCTTTCATCTCTTCTGTCATTATTTTATAATTTTCATCGTGTGTATATTACACATATTTTGTTAGATTTATACCTATTTCATGTTTTCTTGCTGTTGTAAATGGTACTATTCTAAAATTTTTATTGAAGCTGTATTACAGGAAATTTTATCGCTGCACATTTCAGTTTCCAACAGTTTATCTTTTTGCACCTTTAACCCTGTGATCTTGCTAAACTCACTTGTTAATTCTAGCAGTTTTGTAGCTTTCTTTGGATTTTTTTTATGTAGATAATAACGTCCGCTGAAAATCTTAACAGTTTTATTTCTAATCTCTATGCCTTTTATTTCCTTTTCTGGCCTTTCTGCACTTGCTAGGACTCCAGAGCGATGTTGAATAATAGTGGGAAGAGCGGACATACCTGCCTTGTTGCCAACCGTAGAGGGAAGGCATTCTGTCTATGACCATTATGTTTTCAGCAACAAGGACATAATCACGTGAAATCATATCAATATACACACTGCAACAAAACAGTTTAACTGTACTTTTTGGTCGGCTAAGGCAAAAATGATCGTGCATGAAATGGAAGTTCCCCTATAACTGCAATTGTAATGTGATATGAAAACATGGGATTGCTGACAAAGTCACAAGGCACTACTGATACTGTTGTGGTCCTCGCCAACACAAAATTGATGGAAATTCTAAATTTCAGCTAGAGATTAGCCTAACGATAAGCTTTTCGTATTTGATGTCGCCGCTTAAAATCGCGCGCCTGGGGAGGAAAGCCAGGGACCACAGAGACGGGCACTCTGACTTCCTAGAGAGGAACCTCGCGATACTTGGGTGCCACGGCCGACGTGCTATCGCACTTCCGGTCACACCGCACATTGAACTTTTCTTGAGGTGAGTTTCTGGGTCTTGTCGCCTCAGCGAGCCTGCTGGGAGCACATCTTTCACCCTGGAGAAGGCTGTCCGCTTAGTCCGTCATGTCCAGGTGGAGGGAGTCGGGCGGCGCCACCTGGTCCGGGGAGCTAACGCGTCCGCCGGCTGGTCTCCCCGGCTCTCGGTGCCTTCGCCCCAGTCCTTAGCGGCCGCCTTGTGTAAGGCTGTGGATGAAGAGGAGACGCTGTTTGACCTCACACAGCCACAACCTCCCCTGCTCCCTGGGCTAGCAACTACTAACTGAGCCGCTAAATGCTAGTTGCTGTTCTAGGTTTGCAAAATGCAGCTGCGAATGAGAGGGCCGTGGGCCACTCTCCCAGGGATCTTTCAGTTTAATTAAAAGTCCTCTGTTAATCCAGGGCAATCATTCTTGACATGCACAAGGCCTAGCAGGATTTGATCTCTTACAACTTCTTCACCTTCGTCTTAAGAACATTCCACTTGATTCTTGGGACTTTCACTTCGAGAACATGTTTTTGCACATGCTGTTAACTTTGGAAAGATTTTCCTTTCAACCTGAGTAATTCCTATTCTTAAGCCTCCGCATCTAGGATAAAGTATCCCTGTCACTAGTCACTATTGTGGTCTTAAAGCTAATTCTGAGGATCTTTGATTCATATTTGTGTTTCTCTTAGTTTAAGCCCCATGAAGGAAGGGATCACACCCTTCTTTCTCAACTGTTTGTCCTGTGTCTCACACTTGACCTGGAATGAAATAAGTTTGTGATAAATGTTGGATAAAGAAAACACAGTGTCTTAAACTGAGAAAGGTGGTATACAGGAAAGAGAATACAGTGCTAGTGGAGTGTGTAACCTGGGACCCTGACCTGGTATGTAGAGACAGGCTGTTGTGAGCTGGCTGTTACCTATATGAACAGAGGGCCGACTTCTGAAAAGTATTGCACACAGTCTATCAGTTACAAAGGTTCTGAACATTGGAGAAGAGTGGTTCATGCAGAGGAAACAGCAGGTACAAAGGTCCTGAATTAGCAGAAGCTGAAAGAAGATCAGTGTGGCTAAATTAAAAGAAAAGAGTGGCACAAAGATGAGGCTAGCAGGAAATGGCCGCATGCAGTGAATTTCATTTGGGAAGATCCTGGCTTTTTGGTAGGATATGACTGCGTAACAAGAATACAAAGTGTCTGTAGGGGATGGTAGAATTAATGACCCAGACATTTTTTCCTGTTGAAGTGGTCTTTTCATGGTCTTTTGCTAATTGGTTTCTGGTTATCACTGGGTCCTAGAAGAGGATGGTGAACAAAAAAAGATGTTTGCCCCAAGATCAAGAAAAGGGAACCTTACTCTAAGATGATTTTTCTGATTTGGGGGGGTTACCTTTATCTGTTTTTTTAGCCTTAGAATCCCTTTATTGAGTTCTAAAAGAAAAAATCCTGTTGGGATTACTGTTGGAAGCAATTTGATGTAGTTATTAAAAGCTTGGCCTCTGGAAATCAGGCCCATCTGGTTTGGGATCCAAGTTCATCCATCCACTGGCTGAATGACCTTCATAGAGAAACTTAGACTGTTTTCTTATTTGGGAAAAAGAAAAGGTTTAAAGAATTATTGAGGTGATTGAATGAGTGGATATGTATTTATCATCCAAAAACATATTTCTTTTTTTTAACCATTTATGTTTCTCAGTAAAATTTTATTTTTAAGAATAAAGGTCTAGGTTCCTTCTTATAGGGTTTGCTTTGAGTTTTCTCATGTCTTGCTTGTTTGCTCTTTGTGTATTCGTGTTCCCCTGTTCTCATGTCTTAGGACAGACAGCGTTGCATGATGTTGGTGAGTACAGGCTCTGATACCCAAGGTCAAGTTACTTACCTTTCAAAATCTTAATTTCCTAAGAATTCAAACCTTATGGCATATTGTGGGGAAATATTCATATACCATCTACTCAGTGGCGTTTAGTAAATGGTTGTTGCTGTTATTGGCAGATTTGTCTTAAAAAAGAGCCTTTGTCTGGATCGGCTCACTCTTGTTTCTCTTTGCTTCTTCCCTCAGCCCTTGCCCTTCGTTGAGAGAGAGCCCAATAATGGCTGTCATGCCCCTGAAAGTCTGGCACCAGGTGAGCTGTGATTCCCTCAGGTCAGCCTTGGAGAGATCTGATGTGAAGAAAGAGGGGGATGAAAGAGATGATTCTGGCAAGAAGTCTTAGAGCCAAAGCAGTTGGAAGACCCTTGTTAATTCTCTTTAGTAGGACTGGATGCTGGGGGAAAGCTGATGACGCGGGAATGAGCAGCCAGAAGTCCAGCAAGCAGTGGCTGCATAGAGTGTCCAGGGATGCAAAAGGATAGTCTCCTGTACTCTGAGGATCTCTGTTGAGCTAGTGGGTTCCCAGGTTTAGTGGTTCCTCCTGCAGAGGGCCCTGTGAGAATGAGGGACTCAGATTGGCTTTATAGGTGTCCATTACACAGTGGGAGTAATCAAGATCAGGGAGATCACAAGGTTCTTGGGAAGTAGGGGCAAAGCGATAGCAGGAAGAAGACAAGCAGAAGGGAGCTTGTACCATTTATTCAGAAGTTGACTTGGCTAATCAAGGCAGGGGGCTATGACAGGAAAAATCTGCACTAGGACAAAACACCTGAAGTTAGGGATCCTGTAAAGCCTCTGTGACATTGTGGCCTTGAGCCAGTCACTTAACCTTTTTGCACCTTAACTTCATCTGTGACGTGAACATTAAATACGTTAGCATTTATGGGATAAGGAAATTGACTTCTTGAGTTGATTTCACTGTTTGAGACTGATGAATTTCTGGGTGTTCCTTAACTATTTCCTTCTTCCTGGGATTTATTTATCTAGTAACTCAGCATCTATGAACCATAACCCAAGTCCCCGTCCTGGATTTCTGATATCTAGCTTGTCCCTCTGCTTGACATTGTCTACCCTGTTGCTTCCATCTTCTGATCTTACATAAGTTGTCAGTTACTGGTATCACCATGTCACAATCCTGACCACTCCGTTTCTAGGTTGCTGAGTAGTTGTTGACTCTGTTCTCCCTTGATACCATTTTCAGAGTCTGACTCTTTCTGGTTACTCTCTCTTCCATTTGTCCCATCTTTTATATTGACCTCTTTGAGGGTTTGTCATTCCTTTTTTTAGGTTTTGTTTGCAGAGCTTTCCAGCCAGTTTCTCTGTACAGTCTTGGGCTTTCCCCTCATCCTTTGTTACCTGATA
Organism: Moschus berezovskii; assembly: GCF_049115385.1. NCBI lineage: Eukaryota > Metazoa > Chordata > Mammalia > Artiodactyla > Moschidae > Moschus > Moschus berezovskii. The sequence continues at coordinate 23,685,230 of NC_142481.1, read as the reverse complement.
GAGCTTGGTTTCCTGAGCTCGGATTTTATCCTGTAGTCCAGGGTTCTTGGACTTTAGTGTGCATAAGAATCACCTGGAGGGCTTATAAAAGCACAGATTGGTCTCGGATGGGGCCTGTGAATTTGCCTTTATGGCAAGTTCCTAGGTGATCCTGCTAGTGTGGTGGGGTACCACACCTTGAGAACCATTGTTGTAGTTCATGATGACTCATTCAAGGAAGTCATTCAGTTGACTGAGTCAGTTTGTCGTTATAGGTCCATGATTATATAGCTGGCTGAGGATGGATTCAATGCAGGACAGGCCTAGAATTGGAGTTAAGTATCCCCAGCAGGTACTCAGAAAAGGCAATGGCACCCCACTCCAGTACTCTTGCCTGGAAAATTCCATGGATGGAGGAGCCTGGTAGGCTGCCGTCTATGGGGTCACTAAGAGTCGGACACAACTGAGTGACTTCACTTTCACTTTTCACTTTCATGCATTGGAGAAGGAAATGGCAACCCACTCCAGTGTTCTTGCCTGGAGAATCCCAGGGACGGTGGAGCCTGGTGGGCTGCCGTCTATGGGATCGCACAGGGTCGGACACAACTGACGCAACAGCAGCAGCAGCAGGTACTAGTGAACTGATTGTATGATAGTGAAGAGGAATCAGATTCCAGAAATATTTAGAAAATAAAATTGGCAGGATTTGATTACTGACTGCTTATTGGAAATGAGCAGTGAGTAGGGCAATTTAGTCCAGGATGAATCTCAGATTTCTAACTTAGGAGACTGGGATGAAATTCGTACTATTTCTGTGTTGAGAAATAACACTTTCACTCACTGTGCTGGTTAGTTACATGAATTGAAGATAGAGCCAGTTTGGCAGGAGGCAGATATGGTGGATGCATTTGGTGTTAGGTGGTAAAAGTGCTGACGAGGTCTGCAGAGTCAGTTGAGGTATTGAAAGGTGGGAGGACATTCCCTGCATATTTAGGTGATCAAGTTTGATACCAAAGCCTGGGGAATAAATAAAAATTCTAAGCCAGATCCTGAGCTTTCTGGCATGGTAGAGTGGGGCCATCAGGGATGGGAAAGGGGGGCTATTGAAAAAGCATGATACTTAGTTGACAAAAACATTTACAGATTGTTTTGGAGGTGTATAAAGAAAAGCGGTTAAAAGAACTACCCAGCAGCAATTTGATTCCAGAAGCATATTCTCCCAGGAAAACCCATCAGGAAACAGAATACACTGTCCCATGCAGCACTGAGTTCTTTCTGCTGGACATTCTTGAGCAGAGGCTGCACAACCCCTTCTTCAAGCAGGAGATGAGGGTCGGATGAGGCCAGTCATCGGTGCAAACCATGACTCTGTTCCTGTCATGTGAACTTGAGGTCTGGGGTAGCATGGGGAACATATGGTTTGATTGGGCACTTGGGGCAATGAAGGGGGAACAGGTCGGTCCTGCAATGTCACTTCTGAGTGGGTGTCTGAAGAGATTAAAGCTGTTTACTTGTAGGTGCAACAATAAGAGATTGAAAGTTTTATAAAATCAAAGAGATTTTGCTTTAGGGATTTTAATTCATGGGAGACTTTCAGAACATGATGTTGCGTTTCACGAGACTAAGTTTTGTGTCCAAATGGAAGCTCTGACTTTTAGTGAGAGAAGTTCCGGATTTGTTGTTGTAGCAATAGTCATTTAACACTTCGCTTACTGTCCCTGTCCCCTCTGCCTCACACTGTGAGCAGAGAATTGGCTCTGGCACAGCAGGAACCTCTTGTTTTAGGAGGTGGTGACCTTTGAGGATGTGGCTGTTTACTTCACCCGGACAGAATGGGCTGGCCTTTCTCCTGCACAGAGGGCCCTGTACAGAAGCGTGATGCTGGAGATCTATGGGAACTTGATGTCCCTGGGTAAGGCCACTTTTCTCCTGGTGCTCAGATCTGTGCTTTCCTGTTTCCTTCCTTTTTTCCTCCTTATCATCCAGGGGTGTGGTGTGGAAAGCAGGAAGTTATATCCTCCATGGTCCTGGGACTGAGATCAAATGACCCACTTGAGAGGTTATTGGGTAGGGACAAGTCTTGGGTCAGTTTGGTCCCAACGTGGGGGATTGTTGTTGCCTGGTATGAGTATGCTCCATCCTCCCAGGGAATCTGCAGGGTAAGTAGTGTCTGTTGTTAGATAAGTTTTCGGCTTACTTTTATCTCCCTATAGTCTAGGGAAGGGTATGACTCCTTCCCTTTGTTTGCATATGTCCCTCAGGATCACTGACTTACTTGTGGGTCTAGTTTTAGGAAGCAATCACAAATGTCCATTTCCACTTGAGCAAAAATCTTGGCTTTCCCCAGTCCTGAGCCCTTTTCTGTGGATCTGTTCTAGTCTCACTGAGAGCTTTTTGTTCTTTTGATGCAGCAGACATAGGACTGACAGGTGCCATTTTCTACCCTTTTCAGGATACCCAGTTCCCAAACCTGCGTTAGTCTTACTTCTAGAGAGAGGAGATTTGCTTGCGGGCCTGGAGACACAGGATAATCCTCCTGCACAGGGGACTGGAGACATCTACAAAAGTAAGTGAGGCATTGACTATAGAGCTTTACAGAGCAGTATGTTTTAAATGAACCATGCTGGGAAGGATTTAAATAGAAGATTTCTCAAAATAGGCAAATATGAAACCATTTCCACCAACCATAACTCTTTTCCACATATTTCTGATTAATTCATCTCATAATTCTCAAATCCATTTCCTTGTCAACTGTTCTCTACCTGTGAATATTTGACACTTTCATTTTATTAGCCTTGTCTGAAAAGCAGGCTGATGTTGGGAGTTCAGTAATCTCTAAAATCTCTGTTGTGACAGTATTAGTCACTCAGTTATGTCCAACTCTTTGTAACCCCATGGACTGTAGTCCACCAAGGCTCTGTCCGTGGAATTCTCCAGGCAAGAGTACTGGAGTAGGTAGCCATTTCCTTCTCCAGGGGATCTTCCCAACCCGAGGACTGAACCCAGGTCTCCTGCATTACAGACAAATTTGTTACTGACTGAGCCACCAGGGAGAGTCACATATGGGGTATATGTTTTCAGATCCCCAATGGATGCCTGAAACTGCAGGTAGTTTCAAACCCTATGTAATTATCCCTGGGTATCCACAGGGGATTGACTCCAGGACCTTTGTAACTGTGGGGTCTGCTTTCTTGGGTACAGAGAATCAACTATGTATCTATCATGTTTTTTTTTATATATGCATTCCTGTGATAAATTCGACACAGTAAGAGAATATCCAGGTTGCCAGTGTCACTCCTCTTGCATGTTGGAGCCATTATGAAGTAAAATAAGGGTTACTTGAACACAGGTACTGAAATCCTGCAAAGGTCTATCTGATAACTGAATCAGCTACTTATGAATAGGCAGGTAGCATATATAGAGGGATGAGTTATATCTGGTTGGAGTGGGTTGGTGCTAGGTTTCATTATGCTATTCAGAACAGTGCACAATTCAATTTAAAACTTAAGGATTATTTATTTCTGGAACTTTGCGTTTAATGTTTTTGAATTGTGGTTGACAAGGAAACTGAAACTGTGGAAAGAGGGACTGCAGATAAGGGGTAACCACATAATTTTCAATGTTCTTTTGTTTTTGCTATAATTCTCAGGTGGCATTTTTGTTTTCTATTTGTTATGTCAGATGCCAAGACCCACATGGACAGTGAGTTAACACCAACATGGGGAATTTATGAAGAAGGAGACATGATGATGTCACATGGGCCACAGAAGAATGTTAACAAAAGCACCTTCCTAGAAACATGTGAACTGGAGCAACACCAGGAAATCCCCACAGTGAAAAATATTAGAGGAAACGTTCTAAGAATCCACTATGATAGGAAGCCCTTCAGATGTGAGGAGTGTGGGAAATGCTTCAGCTATTTTTCTTACTATGTTAGACATCAGAGAATCCACACTGGGGAGAAACCCTTTGAGTGTAATGAGTGTGGAAAAGCCTTTAATGGCAATTCTTCATTAACTCGACATCAGAGAATCCACACTGGTGAGAAACCCTATCAGTGTGAAGAGTGTGGGAGAGCCTTTAATGATAATGCAAATCTGATCAGGCATCAGAGAATCCACAGTGGGGACAGACCCTATCTCTGTAGGGAGTGTGGAAATGGTTTCACCAGTAGTTCTGAGTTTGTTATACACCAGAGAGTTCACACTGGAGAGAAACCTTATGAGTGTAATGAGTGTGGAAAAGCTTTTGTTGGTAATTCACCACTTCTGCGACATCAGAAAATCCACACTGGAGAGAAACCATATGAGTGTAATGAGTGTGGCAAAAGCTTTGGAAGGACTTCTCATCTTAGTCAGCATCAGCGTATTCACACAGGGGAAAAGCCTTACTCTTGTAAAATATGTGGGCAAGCCTTCAATTTCCATACAAAATTAACTCGGCACCAGCGAGTCCATAGTGAGGTGAAACCTTTTGACTGCATATGTTGTGGAAAAGTGTTTAGTACTCAGGCTCAGTTGAAAAGGCATCTAAGAATCCATATTCAGGAGACCTCCTGTGATGAGTGTGGAAAAGTCTTCACTGGCAAAAGAAATCTGCTTCATCATCAAAGAGTCCATACTAGAAAGAAACCCTGTGAATGTGTCAAGTATGAAAAAACCTTTAGGACATCTTCCCAGCTAGATTGTGTCCACCCTGGAGAGAGGCCTGTGCTGGATGTTGGTTGTTTTGGGCTCCCAGAATTTTTTACCCCCTTTGACTGGTAACAGTACACTATATTTCCTTTGCCTTCCATCTTCCACTCGGGTAGAATGTATGACACAGGCCCAGCTTAGCTGCAGATTTTTTTCCCTCAAGCTATAGTTGTTGGTTCATTTGTCAGTAGATGACCAAGGATAGTCCAGTTAGAATCCCAGACCGAGTTAATAACCCTCCTAACGTTGAGCATGGCCCTGGCCACAGCAACCAGACAGCAGACTGTGTTCCTGCAATCCTTTCACCTTCCAGTTGCAAACTTGACATTCATACTTGTTAAGAGTCAAAGATATGTGAACAATGCGGCCTCCTAATGGATGGCTTCTTGGTGTTTGGAGAACCAGGTGCACCCATGTGGACTTTGGAAAGCCTGCCAGTTATGAATTCTATGATACTGAATCATCCTTGAAACTCCTAGTACTTCATTGAGCGAGGATTTCCTTACCACCCTTAGCATTTGGTGTCTGTTCTTAGTTGCACAGGGAGAAGAGGCTGGAAAAATGAGCGGTTTGGGGTAGTGGTTGATTAACGTGGCCAGGGGTAGGCTTGAATCCTGAGCTCCCACCTAGCAGGAACAAGACAGGTCTATGGGCCTTGCAGGGGCATGAGACCTGTTCTGAGCCAGTCTCTTGAGATGCAAGAACCTGATGTTCAAGGCTGGAGCCTGGAGTTTATCACCATCATCATCCTTGCTCTTTAGCAAATGGAAGAACTTACTGTGGCTGGATAGCAAGAGCATTCGACAGGTAGCTATAGCCACCGACTCTAAGTAACTCCCTTTTTACCTTGTGCTTCAGATTCTGTGCTGTGCAGTGGGATCTGCTGCTTTCTCTGAGCCAGAATCTGTCCACATGTCCAAGTACAGCATCTCAGCTTTCCTTAGGGAGCTACATCTCACGTGCTTCCAGTCCAGACAGTATCAGAGGGCTGACCCCACATTGGAAGATGGGTGTATGATGCACGTCTAGCCAGTTCCATTTTCTGTCCTCTGATTGCTATGATTGGTGCAAGGGCGAGAATGTTATCCAAGTCAGACCAAAGGCATTCCAAGTCATGAGTTTTCACCGAACCCTAGTGAAGGAGAAACCATTCCCTGTAGAATGGACTTTGAGCTTGTGTCATCCAGGAGGTGCTGGATGTAGTGAGAGACTGCCTGAGTGGAGTCATCGTAAGGCACTCAGCAGGACTGACAGAGGGGCTAGGTCACATACCATGTGAGCCCTTGGATCTGACACCTCTGAATCCACTCTTCAACTTGTCTCTTGTAAAGATTACTTTCTATCATCTATAATATAATATTTATTTCACTTGAGTGTGTCTAGTCCCTTGTAATCAAAAAAGTCCTGACACATCAGGATCATTGATTGTTGAGGCTCCCTCTGGCATGGTGTCTGATGGGTGGGGCATGCTTAGGGGAGGTGAAGACACTAGGTGCAGTCAGGTCTAAGGGGAGCTGCCAGACAACTCTTCCTGATTTCTTGACGTCCCAGAACAGGGAGAGGAGAACTAGCAGGGAGAAAGGGCCAGAGGATGGTCAGTTGGTCTGTTTGTATTTTCCATATTTTAAGGCTTATTTTGTTTGTGTCTTTCACCTGTTGAAGTCTTCAAGCACATCTGCCAGAAACTCATGACAGCCTATTTATTTATTGGCTTCTTATACTAACGTAATTCATGAAAATCTTACCAACTTTTTTTTTTACCTCTACCCTGAAACAACTGGTGATTCTTTAAGGACAAACGTTTCCAGACTTCCAACAGAGTCAGTCATGACTGTCGCCAGGCAACTTTTATCAGCCTCATTGCCTTTTGTTTTTAAAAGTCCCTGTCTCTCTCCCTCCAGAATCTTTTTGTTAAAACAGGAAGGTAGCTAGATATGGCAACCTACTCCACTATTCTTGCCTGTGAAATTCCATGGACAGAAGAGCCTGGTGGGGCTATATACAGTCCATGGGGTCGCAAAGAGGTGAACATGACCAAGCAGCTAAACAGCAAAAAAAGCTAGATATGAGCAGAGAAAGGGGAGCATGGGCCAGACGGCAGGAAGCCATGCATCTTGTGCAGAGGAGAGGGGGATCCTTGGAACCTCCATACTGGAAACCATACATTTGGAGATAAGTGTCCTGGAGGCAGAACAAAGAAATGTGGGGAAACGCAGGAATATCTGGTGTCTGAATGTAACCTTTTGCTCATTAGGCTTTTGTTACAATAAAATAAGCCTTGCAAATAAGTGTCCATCCTGCACCGATGCCATGACATTTCTGATCAATATTAAATAAGGACAAAAGTCTTTCTTCCCTCCAGGAAGATGGTGCTATGATAAAAATCAGAGAACATGACCCCCAAACTCCTCTCTCCCCAGTGAATATTATGTTCCACGTACCTGGCTTGACAAAAAAACTCAGGGCAGCTATTCACCTGAGCCTGTCTGCTCTTCCCACTGAGAGGGTACTTTAACTTAAATAAATACTTGCTTTTCTTTCTTGATTTCTCTGTATCATCTCTGAATTTTTCTGGGATAAAACGAGAACCTTTCACCAAGAACACTTTCAGGGTTACTTCAGTCTGTCTTCTGAATAGCAATTCTTAAGACCCCAAATAAGTTATTTTCTTGTTTGTTGTCTCCTGCATTATGTTATTTTATATTTTAACACTTAGCAATATATATGTAGAGTCATCTTTGTCTCTGTTTGGGTTTGTGGTTCATTTCTTTCAACAGCTAAACTATTCCATTGCCTTTGTAGGATGGGAAAAATGATTTTCCCTATACTCTTCTTCACTCTTGGCTGAGGCCCCCTCTGTAATGACCTCATAAAAAGGTAACTTCTGATGGATTTATAGATATGTGTTCACAGTTTAAAAAGTTAATCAGCCTAAAATAATTCTTAAACAGGCATATTTGGGGTGCATATGCTCTTGCCCTTCACGTGTCAGTGCCCCAATATGCTTATGCATTCATCTACAGAAGAACATCCTAGTATCTTTAAGCTTTTAGCCATTATGAATAGAGCTGGTGTATGTAATTCATGGCAGTTTTGTTTGAACACAGGTTTTCCAAAACAGTTGTCTAAATACTAGAGGTCTGATTTTTATATCCATGGTAAGAATTGTTTAGTTAAAGGAAAAACTTCCAAACAGTCTTCCAAAATGATTGTACCTGTACTCCACCAGCAGAGAAGTAGAGTTCCTGTTCTTCCCCCTCCAGCAATAGATCCTGTCATGTTTTGAAGTTTAGCAGTTCTAATAGACGTGCAGTACTGTCACGTTCTGATTTGTATTTCCCTAATGGTATGCTTTTGACTGTGTGGATCACAATAAACTGTGGAAAATTCTGAAAGAGATGGGAATCCCAGACCACCTGACCTGCCTCTTGAGAAACCTGTATGCAGGTCAAGAAACAACAGTCAGAACTGTACATGGAACAACAGACTGGTTCCAAATAGGAAAAGGAGTACGTCAAGGCTGTATATCGTCACCTTGCTTATTTAACTTATATGCAGAGTACATCATGAGGAACGCTGGGCTGGAAGAAGCACAAGCTGGAATCAAGATTGCTGGGAGAAATATCAATAACCTCAGATATGCAGATGACACTACCCTTATGGCAGAAAGTGAAGAGGAACTCAAAAGCCTCTTGATGAAAGTGAAAGAGGAGAGTGAAAAGGTTGGCTTGAAGCTCAACATTCAGAAAACAAAGATCATGGCATCTGGTCCCATCACTTCATGGGAAATAGATGGAAAAACAGTGGAAACAGTGTCAGACTTTATTTTTTTGGGCTCCAAAATCACTGCAGATGCTGATTGCAGCCATGAAATTAAAAGACGCTTACTCCTTGGAAGGAAAGTTATGACCAGCCTAGATAGCATATTAAAAAGCAGAGACATTACTTTGCCAACCAAGGTCTGTCTAGTCAAGGCTATGGTTTTTCCCTTGGTCATGTATGGATGTGAGAGTTGGACTGTGAAGAAAGCTGATCGCCGAAGAATTGATGCTTTTGAACTGTGGTGTTGGAGAAGACTCTTGAGAGTCCCTTGTACTGCAAGGAGATCCAACCAGTCTATTCTAAAGGAGATCAGTCCTGGGTGTTCATTGGAAGGACTGATGCTAAAGCTGAAACTGCAATACTTTGGCCACCTCATGCGACGAGTTGACTCACTGGAAAAGACTCTGATGCTGGGAAGGATTGGGGGTGGGAGGAGAAGAGGACGACAGAGAATGAGATGGCTGGATGGCATCACCAACTCGATGGACATGAGTTTGAGTGTACTCCGGGAGTTGGTGATGGACAGGGAGTCCTGGCGTGCTGTGATTCATGGGGTTGCAAAGAGTCGGACACGACTGAGTGACTGAACTGAACTGAACTGAATGGTATGTTATATGATCATCCCTGGTAGCTCAGACAGTAAAGCGTCTGCCTACAATGTGGGAGACCCGGGTTTGATACGTGGGTCGGGAAGATCCACTGGAGAAGGAAATGGCAACCCACTCCAGTATTCATGCCTGGAAAATCCCATGGGCAGAGGAGCCTGGAAGGCTACAGTCCATGGGGTCGCAAAGAGTTGGACATGACTGAGCGACTTCACTTCAATGGTATGTGATAGGGAAGGAAATGGCAACCCATTCCAATATTCTTGCTTAGAGAGCCTCATGGACAGAGGAGCCTGATGGGCTGCATACAGTCCATGGGGTTGCAGAGAGTCAGACACAACTTGGCAGCTGAACAATAACAGTTTTTGTGATGTTGAGTGTATTCTTGTGTACCTATTTCTGCTCTGCATATCTTTGGCCAGGAGTCTGTTCTGATCTTTGCCCATTTTTAATGAGGTTTGTTGTTCTAGAGTTCTTAGGACAAAATGAGAACAAATCCTTTACTAGATATGTGTTTTGCAAACATCTTTCTATTTGTTGTTTGTCTTTGGCTTTCTGAATAAGATCTTTCACTGAATAGAAATTTCTAATTTTATAAAATCCACATTATTAACTTTTTTCTTTTGTTGATAGGCTTTTGGTGGTGTGTGTTAAAGTCATCCCCATATCCAAGGTCATATAGATTCTTTTTTCTTTCAGAATTTTTATAGTTTCCTAATTTGTCTGTGGACAATTTGGGGTAAACTTGGGTGTAAGTTGTAAAGTTTGTCTATATTCATTTCGTCCCATGTGTTCTCTAATTAATTACTTGGTGTATAGTGTCTAGTTTCCCTAACACCATTTTTTTTCGGGGACTGTCCATGTTGTATGTTCTTGGCCCTATTCTCATGAATTAACTATCTGCATGTGAATTTTTTTGCTGGGCTTGCTCTGTATTCTTTTCCTTTATCGCGCATCTGTGTTTGTGACAGTTTCACACTGTTTTTGTTACCTTAGCGCCACGATATAGTTTGAAGTTGGAGGGAGATTTCTGACTCCCAGCTGTTTTCTTTTTTCTCGGGATTTCTTTGGCTGTTCAGGGTCCTTTGTGGTTCCATAGAAATATTAAGATGATTATTTCTAGTTTTATGAAAAAAGCCTTTGAAAATCTGATCAAGAATGTATTGAATCTACAGATGGCTTTGGGTAGAATGGACATTTTAGTAATAGTAATTCTTCCAGTACATGAGCTCAGAATATTTTTCTATTTATTTGTGTCTTCTTTCATTTTTTAAATCAGGGCTTTATAGTTTCCCAAGTACAAGTAGGAGTCTCATATCCTTGGTTAAAATTATCCTAGATATTTTTTTTCTTTTCTATGAAGTTATAAGTAGGATTGCTTTTTTAATTTATCCTTCTCATGGTTCGTTATTAGTGCATAGAAACTTAGCTGATTTTTATATATTAATTTTATATTTTGCAACTTTATTAAATTTTATTCCAGCAATTTTTTTAATGTGGAGTGAAGTGGAAAATTGTAATTCTAAAATCCCACTGTTGGGCTTTCCTGGTGGTTCAGTGGCTAAAATTCTGCTCCCAATGCAGGGAGTCTAGGCTTGTTCCCTGGTTAAGGAACTAGATCCCACATGCCACAGCTAAGACCCAATGCCTCCAAATAAATTATTTAAAAAATTATTAAAAAAATAAAATCCCATTGTTTCTACTGTATTTCAGGTCATCTATAATACCAAAGACATGGTGGCTCCTAATGTAATCTTCTTATGATATGTCTTAATAACATGTGGCCCCCTACAAGGCCAGTTAATATCACAACTTTGGTTAAACTGGATCTAGGTAAGTCTCATTTATAACAGAGTTAAGGTCTTCTGTTTTTCTGGCATGGTACTGACATGGTTGTTTTGAAAAGTAAATTACTTTCTAATAATTTCAAACAAAATTTCACAGCAGTAAAAAGTATTCACGTTTGCCACTTCACACAGAATACTCTAGTGTGTTTTACCCACAACAGAAATTCTCTCCTCAGAATGACACATAACCCTCCAATCAAGAAATTCTGTGGTTCCCACATTATAATTTAATCCACAAGCTCACTTCAACTTTTAACAGTTGTCCAAATGTGTGAAAATAACTTTTTCTGTTCTGATCCAGTTGTTTTGGAATGATTACTTCAATTTTCCCTTATTTTTATAACCTTGATGGATTTAAAGCCCACAAGATGAACATGTGATCTGGGTGGCCTTCTCTATATGGCTTTTTTTCACTGAGAATGTTTTCAGTGTTCATCCATATTGTAACAATTATCAGTACTTAATTCATTTTTCTCTACTGTGATTAAAAATACATGACAGTTACCATTTAAACATTTTAAGTGTACAGTTCTGTGGCGTTACCCTCCTTTATATTGTTGTACAAATACCCTCCATCTGCAGAACTTTATCTTTCTCAAGTGAAACTCTTTATCTATTAACATGGTGCCCTCAGCCCCTGGAAACCACATTATTTTTGTCTTCTCTGGATATCTGTGTAAGTGGAATAGTACAATATTTGTATTTCTGTGACTGACTTATTTTACTTAGTGGGGTGACTTCAAGCTTCATCCACGTTGTGGCATGTTTGAGAATTACTTTAGTTTTAAAGGCTGAATCATATCCCATTGTGTTTATTCATTTGTACTATATCTTGTTTTTCATTCACCTGTCAGTAGGTAGTTGAATTTCTTCCACCTTTGTCTGCTGTGAATAATGCTGCTATGAGATGGTTGTACAAATATCTGTTTCAGTTTCTGCTTTCAGATATTTTGGGTATTTATACTGGAGTGAAATTGATAGATCATATATTAAGTTTTTAAGGAACTACCATATTGTTTTCCACAGTGAGATTTGTATAACTTTGCAAAAATCTTCCCAAATGTCTTGCAAAGTAGCTGTATATCCATTTCACCAGCAGTGAAGGATAGTTTCTGTTGTTCCTCACACTTGCATCAATTGGTAGTATCATTTTTTTTTTTAGTTCAGCAGTTTTAATAGTTGTATAGTACTTTCTCATTGTTTTAATTTGTAATTCCCTAACGGTATGTGATACTGAACATATTTTTATATGCTTGTTTACTATCTTCGTTGGCCAAGTAGGTCTCCTGTTCAGATATAAAGCCATTTCTAATGGGGCTGTTTGTTCTATAGTTGTTGGTATAATTTGAATACAAATCCTTTATCAGCTAAGTGTTTTGAAAATCTTTTCCTTTCCATTTGTGGCTTATCATGGAATTTTTGGCTCAATTTGAGTTTTGAAACTTAATGGATTCATCAGACCTTTCAGATGGGCACAGGGCCTCAACTGAAAGGTTTGAGTGGTTGAAGCCTGCACTTTCCAGCAGGCAGAGCCAAGTCTACCTCTCTGGCTTTTGAGGTGCCTGCGTATTCATCTGGAAGACTTGATTCCATGCAGCTGACAGGAGCTTGGTTGTCTCAGGATTCACCAGGGCTTTGACTTCCAGACTGTGCCTGGCTCAGTTAACGCAGACAAGAGGTTCAGTTTCCTCAGGACACACTCACATGTGCAGACAGGAGTTCAGTGTTTTCAAGACCTGCTGGGAGGCACTGCTGCAGGAGTAAAAGGCAAAGAAAAAGTAGGGTGAAGCTTCCTGTATGTGGCTGACTCCTGGGTGGGGGGCAGCAATCCATTTTCAGAGGAGCCAGAAAAGGACTTGATGTGGAAAATTGTGGCTTTTAGGTAATTTTGTGTGTGGTGTAGACAGTTTCCAGTGCCTTTCTTTTGGTGTGTAGTATCTAGCTTCCTGGGCATCAGTTTATTGAGGGGATTTGATCCTAATGTATGTCCTTGAGTTTACTTCTGGGTTCTCTGTTTTGTTCCTCTGGTGGGTGTGCCTGTTTTTGTGCCAGTTCCACACTGTTTTGGTTCCTGAAGCTTTGTGATGTAGTTTGAAGTCAGGGAGTAAGTTGATTCCAGCTGTGCTTTCATCTTTAGAATCTCCTTGGCTCCTTCAGGTCTTTTTTGGTTCTACACACATGGTAGAATTGTTAATTCTGTTTCTGTGAAAAATGCCATTTTAATTGTGTTTGAATTGAATGTGTGCACTGCTTTGGCTGGAGGAACGTTTTAACAATAGTCTTCCAATGCTCAATCACGGAACATTTTTGTTTGTTTCTTCTTCAGTTTCTTTAGTAGTGTCTTCCAGTTTTCATTATGCAAGTGTTTCATTCACATCATTGGTTAAATTTACACCTAGATATTTTCTTTTTGATGCAGTTGTAAATGCGATTGTTTTCTTAATTTTTCATTCTGATACTTCTTTATTAGTATGTTAAAAACTCAACTGACTTTTGTGTATTACTTTTGTATCATACAACTTTACTAAATTTATGTATTACTTGTAACTTTTGGCAGTTTGATGTGGAAAATTATAATTCAAAAATCTCATTGTTTCTACCATATTCTAAGTCATCCACAAGACCCAAGACATAGTGGCTACTAATATAATCTTCCCACAGTACCTCTTAGTAATATGTGGATTCCTATAAGAGTAATTAACCATTTTAGGAGAGCTGAATGTGGGGAGGGCTTGGCCCCTATCATGAAGTTTGGTGTCTTAATACCGTATCAGAAAAGTAGATGACATGTTTGTTTTGAAAAGTTATTTACTTTTTGCTAACTTCAAACATGTAGAAAACTTGAAGTAGCAGTACAGTGTATTCTTTATCTGTAGGTTCACATTCCCCGGGCTTCCCTGATAGCTCAGGATATCAGGGATAGGCTACCCACTCCAGTATTCTTGGGCTTCCCTTGTGGCTAAGCTGGTAAAGAATCCACCTGCAACGTGGGAGACCTGGGTTCGATCCCTGAGTTGGGAAGATCCCCTGGAGAAGGAAAGAGCTACCCACTCTAGTATTCTGGTCTGGAGAATTCCATGGGCCGTATAGTCCATGGGGTTCGAAAGAGTTGGACATGACTGAGCAACTTTCACATCACATTTCCCAGTCATCACTGATTTGCCACATATGCCAGTTTAAATGATAATTTCCTTTGTGTTTTACCCCACAAAGGGACACTGTCCCAGGGAACACCCCTATAACCCCAGAATGAGAAATCATTATGATTTTTACCTTCTGATACAATCTACAGGCCCACTTCTACCACCTGTCCCAAAGTATGAAAATGTCTTTTTCCATTCTGATCCAGTTTTTTTTTTCTGGAAGTGATCTTGAGACTTTCATTTTCACAACCTTGATGGATTTAAAGCACACAAGGTGAGTATGATCTGGGTGGCCTTTTCTATATGGCTTCTTTCTAGGGTATTTTCAGTGTTCATGCATGTTGTAACTTGTGTCAGTATTTCAGTCACATTTTCCACTGTGATTAAATCTATTGAACATAACATTTACTAGTTAAACCATTTAAAGTATATAGTTCCATGACATTCACTACATTTTCATTGTTCAAATATGTCCTCACCATTCATCTCCCATACTTTTTCATTTTTTCCAAGTGAAACTGCATCCATTAAACATTAACTCCCTTTAACCCTTGTCAGCTGCATTACAGTTTCTGTCTCTGAATTTCACTTCTCTGAATACTTCATAGAAGTAGAATCATATAATATTCATCCTTTTATGCCCAGGTTATTTCACTTAGCATAATGGCTTTAAGGCTCATACATGATGTAGCATGTGTTTGAATTTCCTTAGTTTTTAAGGCTGAATAATATACCTTTGTGTATATATCAAATTTTGCTTATCAGTTCATGTATCATGGACACTTGGGTTGCTTCCACCTTTTGGCCAGTTTAATGCTGCTATGAATATGGGTGTACAAATATCTGTTTCACTCCATCCTTCAAACCTTTTGGGTGTATATCCTGAAGTGGCATTGACAAGTCATACATTAATTTATGTTTTCGATGGACCACCATACTGTATTCTTTTCCACAGCAGATGCACCATTTTACTCTATTACTGTGTATGGTGGAATAATATGGAACTTTATAGATCCACCCTCTGTTACTTATCTATTCATCCACTGATGGATTATTTGAATTATTTCTACCATTAGGCCAATGTCAACAATGCTGCTATGAATATTTATCTACAAGTTTTTGTTTGAACAACTGTTTTCAGTTCTTTGTGGCATATACCTAGGCATGGAGTTCTTAAACCAGCTTGAATTGTATTTTACCTTTTCTGAAGAAATGCCAAACTATTGTACATATTGTCCACACCATTTTACACTTTCACAAAAAATGTGTAAAGGTTCCATTTTCTCTACATTGTTGCCAACATCTTTGTTTGTTCTTGATAATAACCATTTATTGTATGTGAATGGATGTCACTTTGTGGTTTTAATTTGCATTTCTATCATAACATGAAAGAAGTATATGTAAGAAGGTTTTATTAGAATCTCAAACCTCAGGATACTGCTCAGTAGACATAGCTGTTGTATAACCAAACAGTATTAAACATTCCCCTTAAAACTATTAAACATATTCCTCTTAAACAAATTTTAAAAATCATTAAGCACAAAATAATACACCAAAATTTATTACAGTACACAACCACTTTATTAACCCATAGAAGTGCGTGCTCAGTTGTGTCTGGCTCTTTGCAACTTCATGGACTGTAGCCCGCCAGGCTCCTGTGTCCATGGAATTTTTCAATCTAGAATACCCAAGCCCACAATAAATTTGTGAAGGGTTTGAAGAAAAACCTACAAAACTACCAAAATAGTACTTAAAGCAAATATAATGTGTGTCATCATTATTCTTACATGCAATGTAATCATAGCCAATGACTTGAAAAATCGTGTCCCAACTGTATTAACACTAATGACCAACATTAATTAAATCCCACCCATTAATCAAAATTGTTAACAATGCATTTACTGATCTACCAGCCCTATCAAATAGCTCAGTCAGTCAGATCAGTCATTCAGTCATCTCCGACTCTTTGCGACCCCATGGACTGCAGCACGCCAGGCCTCCCTGTCCATCACCAACTCCAGAGTTTACTCAAATTCATGTCTATTGAGTCGGTAATGCCATCCAACCATCTCATCCTCTATCATCCCCTTATCCTTCCACCTTCAATCTTTCCCAGCATCAGGGTCTTTTCAAATGAGTCAGCTCTACCATTAGGTGGCCAAAGTATTGGAGTTTCAGCTTCAACATCAGTCTTTCCAATGAACATTCAGGACTGATTTCCTTTAGGATGGACTGGTTGGCTCTCTTTGCAGTCCAAGGGACTCTCAAGAGTCTTCTCCAACACCACAGTTCAAAAGCATCAATTCTGTGGTGCTCAGCTTTCTTTATAGTCAAACTCTCACATCCACACATGACTACTGGAAAAAACATAGCCTTGACTAGATGGACCTTTGTTGGTGAAGTAATGTCTCTACTTTTTTAATATGCTGTCTAGGTTGGCCATAGCTTTTCTTCCAAGGAGCAAGCGTCCTTTAGTTTCATGGCTGCAGTCACCGTCTGCAGTGATTTTGGAGCCCCCCAAAATAAAGTCTGCCACTGTTTCCACTGTTTCTCCATCTATTTGCCATGAAGTGATGGGACTGGATGCCATGATCTTTGTTTTCTGAATGTTGAACTTTAAGCCAACTTATTCACTCTCTTTCACTTTCATCAAGAGGCTCTTTAGTTCCTCTTGACTTTCTGCCATAAGGGCAGTGTCATCTGCATATCTGAGGTTATTGGTATTTCTCCTGGCAATCTTGATTCCAGCTTGTGCTTCTTCCAGCTCAGCGTCCCTCATGTTGTCCTCTGCATATAAGTTAAATAAGCAGGGACAATATACAGTCTTGACGTACTCCTTTTCCTATTTGGAACCAGTCTTGTTCCATGTCCAGTTCTAACTGTTGCTTCCTGACCTGCATACAGATTCTCAAGAGGCAGGTCAGGTGGTCTGGTATTCCCATCTCTTTCAGAATTTTCCACAGTTTGTTGTGATCCACACAGTCAAAGGCTTTGGCATAGTCAATAAAGCAGAAATAGATGTTTTTCTGGATCTCTCTTGCTTTTTCCATGATCCAGTGGATGTTGGCAATTTGATCTCTGGTTCCTCTTCCTTTTCTAAAACCAGCTTGAACGTCTGGAAGTTCACGGTTCACGTATTGTTGAAGCCTGGCTTGGAGAATTTTGAGCATTACTTTACTAGCATGTGCAATGAGTGCAATTGTGCAGTAGTTTGAGCATTCTTTGGCATTGCCTTTCTTAGGATTGGAATGAAAACTGACCTTTTCCAGTCCTGTGGCCACTGCTGAGTTTTCCAAATTTGCTGGCATATTGAGTGCAGCACTTTCATAGCGTCATCTTTTAGGATGATAGCTCAGCATGATGAAATTTTCTTCCCTGCTTTATATTTGTTTAATTATACAAATATTAACAGGGTTATTGTTAACAATACATTATACATCAGATATAATAACTGCCTTCTCATCTGTAACCCATATCTACTAAAACATAAACTATGGATGAATTATCTGGTATTTATATGCAATTGGACCTTTCCTATTCTAATTCTTTGCTTATTTATCCATGTAGGGAGAGGCCTGTACTTGGATGTTACACTTTCTAGAAATATGAAACATTGGAGTCATCCTACTATTTAAGGTAATAGCCACAGCATTTATAGGTTATGTCTTACCACAAGGCTAAATATCCTTTTGAAGAGCAACAGTTATTAATTACAAATCTCCTTTCAGTAATTCCTGACATTGGCAGTAACCTAGTCAAATGACTCTCAGGAGGATTCTCTGTTGATAAAGCCACCCTTCCCCTGTTCTTCACGTTCCACTTTATTCTCCCATTCATTATTGCAGCTTTAGCAGTTCTTCACCTATTATTCCTTCATGAAACAGGCTCTAATAGTCCAAAATGGATCTCATCCTGAATGAACAATATAACATTTCATCTACACTATACTAGACAATTAAAGATATCTTGGGTGCCTTGTTCCTATTTCTAATCTTAATCTTACTAATACTAGTCTCACCTGATCTTCTAGGGTACCCAGAGAGTTATACTCAACCTAACCTCCTCAGTGCTCTCCCTCACATCATATAAGAATGATATTTTTTATTTTCATATGCAATTCTGTGATCCATTTACAACAAACAGGAGGTGTACTAGCATGAACCATCTCATTCCTAATTTTATCAGTGGTCCCAATACTTCATATAGTAAAACAACGAAGTATAACATTATAACCTCTTAGCCAGTGTTTATCCTGAGTACTTGTTCAGTTCAGTTCAGTTGCTCGGTCGTGTCCGACTCTTCGTGACCCCATAGACTGCAGCACACCAGGCTTCCCTGTCCATCACCAATTCCTGGAGCTTGCTCAAACTCGTCCATCTCATCAGTGATTGCCATCCAACCATCTCATCCTCTGTCGTCCCCTTCTCTTTCTGGCTTCAATCTTTCCCAGCATCAGGGTCTTTTCCAATGAGTTAGTTCTTTGCATCAGGTGGCCAAAGTATTTGTAGGCGATCTATTAACAGCATACTTGTAGGGGACCTCTTAACAGTCACATGAATTGGAGGACAACCTGTCCATCACTCGCTTATTATCATCTGACAAACAGGATCTGTTCTGTATTTTCCTATAATTGTAGTCCTTATACCACTAACAAGCATTATTATACAGAACCTCCTAAAATGAAGAGTCTTTGTAGTGTATTTATTAGTTTGTTCTTCTAAAACAGAAAAGGAAAATAACATTTTTTCCTAAGACTCCAGGAAGATGCTCCAGCCCTCCATCAACACCCAAAGCTGAACTCTACGTCAGCGATTCCCTGAACAGCTTGCTTATGGAACATTTTACACTATCTTTAAGTACTGTGTGAGTATTTAAAAATGACATCTAAAAACTAATATTATGGTGTGCTTTGTGCATTTTGTGCCCTTCCACTTATGTAAATAAATATATATGCCTTCTCATGCATAGTATATGATATGTATAATCATGAATCATTTATCTGTCCTATGTATATAAGTATGCATATCAGCCTGTTGATATTACATACACATTAACAATTCAACTCACATAGGTTCCAGTCCCCACAAACATTCACAGGGGTAGTTGAAGTGATTAATATTGCACAGGACATATTTTTTTAATCATGCATATCACATAAAGCTGATCATTTCCAGTCATCATGCTTATTATAATTAATAGGCAGAGCATAATTATATTAAGCCATGATAAATCATCAGCTCACCCACAAATGTGCCTCTTTCCTTGTAGTAGGCCAATGAACCATGAGGATTTCTATAAATGAACTATATCTGGCATCTGGTTCTTCAAGATTATCTCATTTAAAATCACCCACTCTTTCCCCTTCAGTAATACATCTCAATAGATTAATGATTAATCAGCCATGCTCACTCGTTTCATGCTTATGGCATTTTTAATTTGAGGGAGATGCTGGGACTCAGCTATGGCCATCAGAGGCCTTAACACAGTCAAGAAACTTGTAGCTGAGCTTTGAGAGTGAAGGTGAAAGTCGATCAGTCTTGTCCAACTCTTTGCGAACCCCATGGATATACAGTCCATGGAATTCTCCAGCCCAGAATACTAGAGTGAAGTATTCCTTCTCCATGGAATCTTCCTAACCCAGGGATCGAATCCAGGTCTCCCACATTGCAGGCGGATTCTTTACCAGGGAAGCTGAGCCACCAGGGAAGCCCAGGAATACTGGAGTGGGTAGCCTATCCCTTCTCCAGTGGATCTTCCCGACCTAGGAATTGAACCAGGATCTCCTGCATTGCAGGTGGATTCTTTACCAGCTGAGCTACAAGGGAAGCCCTTGTACAAGAAGTAGCTGAGCTTAAATTGAGTATTATTTTCCAGCATCATCTATCATAATGTGTTATTGTATCAGTGGTCACAGGATACAGAGCAGTTACACACATACCACACATGCACGCTTATATCTGAGAAATAGCTTGCCTAGCCAAACCCCTACCATCCTCCCACTAATTCTCATACTTTATATACCATTATCACCCTGCCAAACCCCCAAAATAAGTCAAAGCATATAAGATTCTGCTAACTCACCTAACAAACATACTGCCCTCAATTCACCAACCCAAAGTTAGCTGAACTCCAAACTTGCCTCCTAACTACACCATTGAGTTCTTTATATATATAAGGCTTATATAGACAGCCACCTACCTCAATCTGCCATTTACCTTCAACAAAATTAAAAGTAAAAATTACATTTTAATGGTCATTTTGGAGTTTATCAGGGCTATTTTTGTCACAAGATTTGGCAGTGTTGATTGGGAGCCAGGAGTAACAAATCCTGCAGTGCACAACACAGACCTGCCTATGAAAAGTTTTCACAGGCTTTCATACGTTTTGATGGACATTCACATAGGTAAAAACTGCTTACACATGACCTGAATCTAGAGCTTTATTTTTAATGAGGATAAACATTGTATTTTTGCACAGTTTTGACATGGCTGATTCTCCAGAAATGAAACTACTGTGTACATGTAATCAGGAGATTTTGTGATCAACCATTCTGGATCACACCTTGTAGTTTTTTGAAATACCAATATAAGATACAGCATTATGGCTGTGGACCCCACATATTCTATCTGTAGAGGCAAGTTATCTGAGGACTTATTAGGTCTACAGGCTTCCTTGGTGGCTCAGACGGTAAAGCATCTGCCTGCAATGTGGGCGACCTCGGTTCAATCCCTGGGTCGGGAAGATCCCCTGGAGAAGGAAATGGTAACCCACTCTAGTACTCTAACCTGGAAAATTAAACGGAAGGAGGAGCCTAGGCTACAGTCCATGGGATCCAAAGGGTCGGACACAACTGAGCAATTTCACTATTAGGTCTACAGCAGACTTACCAAACATTTACCTACTGAAATACATACCCTTTAAATCATAAATTATTTTATTTCTCCTTTATTATATATCGTTACTTTTAAAAGAGTAGGTTGTTTATACTGTTTATGATCTTCTAAGCTATTATCTATGAGTTTCATGACAGGAACTTATGATGGTCATTAGGAGATATTTGTTTTAAAAAGGGGGCCTTAGGTTTGACATCGTGTGATCAGGGGTCCAGTCCGGCAATTCCCAAATCTGTTTATACCTGCAGCTTTACTACGATACAGATCCCCGACGCCAGGTCCTGGTGTTGGTCCATCGCTCACCTCATTCTTGCCTTCCCTAGCCCACCTCGAGGAGCACTGGTTTCTCTATTAGACCCGCAGCCGGGAGAAGGAAGCCAGGCTAGAGTACCCGGGATTCCGCTGCAGGGGGCGGGGCCAGAGCACATCCAAAAAGGAGCGGCGCTGCTGCTAGAGAGACTCGGCCGCGGTCTGGTGACGCACTTCCGGCCGCGCCGCGGAGCGGCCAGCTTGGGAGGTGAGTGTTGGCTGCGGGAGGCGGGGGCGGTGCCTGGTCAAAAGCTCTGGTTGCGGTTGTGATGCTCCTCCAAGCTCGCTTGAGGTGGATCTCCTGTATCTGTGGGCTTCTTCCGCTCCTCTTCGCGCCTACTTTAGACTTAGCAGCCGATTACGTTCCGTCGGGTAGAAGGCGAAGCCTGGGTTATTGTCACAACCGCGAAGCTGCGAGCAATTAGCACTTTGGAGAAGATGCTACTGGCCTTTTGGGAGCTTGTGTTGGAGCAGCCAAAGGGTGGAATATTTGCAGAGATGAAGAGGCCTAAGATAGTATCACGAGTCTTTCGACGTGTTGGGTTAGTGCAGGGGCTTTTATCTGTATGCGTTTCAAGTATAAGCTTTGTGTGCCTTACTTTCAAACAGGGTGAATCGAGGTCAGTGGGGGAACAGAAAAAGCCGAGCCCCTCCAGGGCACCCGAGAGCGGAAGAAGCCCGGATTTTGGAGGGCACTGTCTTCTGGAGCGATGTCAGTTCCAAAAGGTAACCTGGGCCCAACATCTCGGGCTGTGGGATGACGATGACCTGGGAATGATTTTTACAATGTAGAATATACTGATTTTCTCAGTCGTAGAATACCCATAAAATAGTTATTGAATTGCTCATTCATACTCTCAGGAAACCAAGTTTACTAAAAATATAAAGCAGTAATGAAGACATATATACATATACATATATTTGAAAAGCTTTTGGATTGTGGTTTGTAGTGTATTCAAAGGAAAATTTGTAGTCTTAGGTTTTAACTGCCAAATAGGGAAGAATGGAAATAAATTTAAAAATCGGGAACTCATGTACACCCAGGGCGGATTCATGTCAATGTATGGCAAAACCAACCAATACAATATTGTAAAATACTTAGCCTCCAATAAAAATTTAAAAAAAGAAAAAAAATTGGAATATAGTTGTTCTAAAAAAATAAAATAAATAAAAATCATACAACCTCAAGAAGTCTTTGGGTACAGGTCTTTTTAGCCTTACAGTGTTTAGTTAAAGTATTATTTTTCAGAGTTAACTTGTTTTCTTTCCCATCGCTTCAGTGCAGGAATGTTGTGGTATGGTTAGGCTCATTTGTTATTGTTTTTAGTTTTTGGAGGTTGTCACCCCCATCCCGTTCTGGTTCGCTGATTTTTTTTTTTTATTTATGTACGTGTATGTGTGTGTTTATTTTGATATGCAGAGCATTACTATGGTTAGAAAGAACAAAAAGACACACTCAGTGAGATGTCATTTCCTGTCACCCCTTCTACACCCCAGGTTTCTTTCCACCCTATTTTCATTCCCTGAGTTGCTTTCACCGACTTCCCATCCACACCTGAGGCACCCATTCTCCTTAGTTTCTGGTTTTTCCTTTTATTTCTTTTTGCACAAATCACCACATATACATATATCTTCTTATAGTTCCTTTTTGTTTTACACAAAAGATAGCACAGTACCTTTTGCATGTTGAAAATTATTTCATATCATATAGATAAGTATATATTTTAAATGTAATTCATGTATTCAGAAGATTGATCTAGCATGGCATTTATGAAGCATAGTAGTGATGTGAGCACCCATGAAACACTCCAATAAAAAGGAGAACATTGCCAATATGGCTGCATGTGTTTGTATGCTCCTCCCCACTCCAGCTCCCACTTTCTGTCCCCTAGAGGTACTCTCTTGAATTTTGTGTTAATCATAGCCTTTGCTGTTGTTTAGTTGCTAAGAGTCATGTCTGACTATTTTGCAGCCCCAAGGACAGTAGCCCTTCAGGCTTCTCTGTCCATAGGATTTCCCCGGCAAGAGTACTGGAGTGGGTTGCCATTACCTTCTTCGAGGGATCTTCCTGACACAGGGATCGAATCCGAGTCTCCTGCATTGCAGGCAGATTCTTTACCACTGAGCCACTAGGGAAATCCATCATTCCCTTACCTATTTTAAAAAATAATTTTATCACATATAGTTGTTTCTGTAAATAATGTGATTAATTCTGTTTGTTTTTGAGTTTTATGAAGGTAGTGTCATGGTGTCTGTAAGTCTTCTGAGCAAGTCTTCTTAGACTTGCCTAACTCAGTATTATGATCCTAAATTCATCCGGATTGTGTGTGTTGATGAGTCATTCATTTTTGCTACTGGGTGATGTTCCATTGTAAAAATAGTATGACAGCTTGTTTTGCTGAAAGTCTTCACTTCATCTCAAGGTCAATGGATTTGTTAACAAAATATGCCACTTGTTACATACAAGTAAACAATAGCAATATTTATTAGAGAATTATGTAGCTTACTTTTAATATACTAACATTAAAAGAAAAGAGAAACAGCAGAGGATGCATCACCAAATTGGGTTTTGACCAACATCCAGACTCAAACAGCACTGGGAAGTCCTGTGTCACAGCACATCTGGAGTCCCAACTGGGAAAAGGTCCCAGGCAGGACATCCTCTCCATGGGTGAAACTTCAAAGATTGCAGTTTGGGTTCTCCTTTATGATCCTGGAAGAAAACTGATATCATTGTCAATCTGAGCAAAACTGCAGCACTGGTATTATGTTAATTTTTTTACAGTGCTGTTTGCATTGTTCTACAAATCTTGGAATGTTGCTAAGTCTGGGAGTGTTTGGCCAGACCTCCTCCAGGGACTTAACAGTTTCCAAGATCTGCTCCCTACCTATCTGTTGTTTCTCTTCTGACACTAAGAGCAGGTGTGGCTCGCACCCACAGCAGTAGTCAGGGCAGTGTCCAGGTAGGTCAGAAGCGAGGTCAGAGGCCTGCTCTGCTTTGTCTCTGAAGCCTAAACAAGACTATTTATTTAATTTCCCTAACACTGCTTGTTCATGTATTCTCAGTGGACATGTAAGGTGTTTCCAATTCTTTTGTTACTAAAATACTGCTGATAATAAATAATTTTGTATGTGTATCACCTACATATGGGAGGTTCCCTAGGGTATTAATTTTGAAATTTAGGCATGAATGTTGAATTTTATCAAACACGTTTGACATCCACTGAGATGGAGAGTATGTTTATATTTCTTTGATTTATTAATGTGAAAAAGTATAATCTGTATGCCAGTATTGAACTTTACTTGCATTCATGGGATGATCCCTCTTAGTCATGATGTGCTGTTAATAAACTACTACTAACTTATTTTGCTAGTATCTGCTAATGGCAAGCCACTCCAGTACTATTGCCTAGAAAATCCCATGGATGGAGGAGCCTGGTAGGCTGCAGTCTGTGGGGTCGCTAAGGGTCAGACACGACTGAGCGACTTCACTTTCACTTTTCACTTTCACACATTGGAGAAGGAAATGGCAACCCACTCCAGTCTTGCCTGGAGAATCCCAGGGACGGGGGAGCCTGGTGGGCTTCCGTCTATGGGGTCACACAGAGTCAGACACGACTGAAGTGACTTAGCAGCAGCAGCAGCAGCTACAGTTTAAATAGTGTTAGAATGGTCGCGGAGAGTCGGACACGACTGAGCGACTGAACTGAACTGGAAGATTTGAAAGGATTTGCCCATGATACATAAGGACTCAGAGTTTTGTGAGAGTTCACTGTTTACTGGGTGTCTAAACAATTAGGTAAAAGTAACCATGGGTTATGGAGAAAATGTTATGTAATAAAATTGGTAGAACCTTTTGTAGTTGAGCATTCCCTAAAAGCAGGACATTGGACAGAGGCTTGTGGGCAGGCTGTTTATTTGGAAATTTAGTCCTGGGACAGAGTTAAAGACGAGGGGAGTGAAACAGAGAAGGAGGAACCAATACAAGGATGTGTTGCCAGGCTGGTCTCTCAATGGGAGAGTGGTGCTTTGACTTACGGGGTCTTTGAAGAGCCTTGGAGTCTCATGGCTGCCCACCTGGGAGACTAAAGGGGAAAATGTTTATCCATTGACCTCTGTCTGCTGTTGGTCAAGGGTGGCATCACAGATTTTAACTCCCCTGTCCTTCGGGACCCAGTGGATGTCTGCAGATGTCCCACACAGGACAGAGAAGCCCCAGGGCAGGAGCCACTACCATGTGTGGTGTAGACCCTTGAGGAAGCATTGGCAGGTTGTACTTGTGCAAAGCTGGTCAAAGCCTCTGGAACTGGACTAAGAGTAGACAAGAGGATTTGGTAAGGTGCATAAGGTGTCTCTTACAGAGCTAGAGAAACAGATTTTACAAAGCAGGGCTTAGGGAGACACGTGTGCACCCAGGCATTCATGTCGATATATGGCAGAAACCAACACAATATTGTAATTATCCTGCAATTAAAATGAATTAATTAATTTTAAGAAAAGCAGAGCTTAATTAAAAAGTAGAAAAGGAAGTGGTGTTCAGAATTAAAAAGCTGGTTGTTTAAAAACAAAGTTAACATAGATAAACCACAGTTCAGCCTAATGTTTATAGTCTGCTTGGGTTGCCATAACAAAACACCATACACTGTTTGCTTAAACAACAGAAAGTGATTTCTCTTAATTTTGAAGGCTAGAAGTCCAAGATCAAGGTACTAGATAATTTGATTCTTGGTAAGGATTCTTTTTCTTTACAGATGGCTGCTTCTCACTTGTGTCCTCACATGGCAGAGACAGAGAGCTCTGGAGTCTCTTCCTCTTCTTAGGGCACTGGCCCTATCAGATTATGACCTTGTTTAACTTACTATGTCTTCATGAATCCTGTCTCCAAGTATAGTCACATTGGAAATTAGGACTTCAACATACAAATCTTGACGGGAGACACTCAGTCCATAACATTAACTAAAGCTAAAAGGTCTGGAGAACACATATATCAAAAGAAGTAGGAAAAGCAGAGAAGCTTCAGGTATGGGAAAAAATGGGTAAAAAAATCACAAACCAGTGTTTCCCATAATCCTACACTTGTTTAAATTCTGAAAGACATGGACAATATTTTAAGAAAATATAACATCTCAAGACTGACTTTGGAGGCAGTAAAAATCAGGAAATAACCAGTCCATGTCGTTTGGAATATAACGAACAAGGAGTGCTAGGCCATGGGACCCTGGATGCTATAGTGACTCCCTCTGTCAGGCATCTGAGGCCTTGGCTTCTTTGCCATCAGAAGCCTGGAAGGTATGAGGAGCCAGCTTGGTATCTCACTTGCAGCCCGGCCTCCTCATTGTAATGCTGGGCTGGGCAGGAGCCTAACTTCCAAGATCTGTACAGAGGTATCAGTACTCTTGAAGGCTCTCAGCTGTATGGGGGAATAGGCACATGGGAGAGAGCGGCTGTACCTTTCTGCATGAACTGCCTCCCTGGAGCCTGACTCAGGCCTCTGTATGGGGGCTGCAGCCCCTTTATCTTGGCTTCTCTTGTTGTAGAATGGAAGGGGAAGCTCGTTTAGAGAAAGACATTAGTAAGCCCAAGACCCTGGGAATGTTCTGTCCCTTGAGCTGAACTGTTGCTACATGAGTCTTTGTTTTAGTACTCTTCAGGCTCTACCTGCATTTTATGTACACACTTTTGTGTGTACAGTATATGTCAGAATTGTAAAAGTCCCAGAGTTCCTGGCAGTGAGCATCGATGTCATGGCTGGGAGGACCCCTGGGCACAGAACCATTGAACAGATCACTCCTTTCTTACCATGGCAGGTAGCTTCTGCTCACACCTCAGTTTGGATGCTGACTGCCTGTATCTCAAACCTTCTGTGAGGGGCTATATGGTTCCTGGTGGGGGTGACTTGTCTTACACTTGTTCCCCTGTTTTCCCTCAGCTCCAGTCCTCCTCTGAGAGGGAGACCAGGTGATGGCAGCCATGCTCCTGACCTCCTGGCCCCAGGTGAGCTGTGGGTCCTTCCTCTCTTCCTCTGAGCAGTTTCACATTGAAGAAAACTGAGAAGGGAAGCTGGTGAGCCTTGCTGTGAAAACTGGAGGGGGCCTCCATGCTTCTGCCTGCTGGGCTGGAGCTTGTGAAAAGAGGGATGATGTGGAGGGCTGGGGTCCAGAGACCAGGAAAGAAAAGACGCAAGTGAGGGGAAGGCAGAGGTATAGTCTTCTGCACAGCGGTTTGTCTTGCTCCACCAGCAGAGGGCTCTGGTGAATAAGAGAAGAGGAAGCTGCCTGTAAATGGAGGAAAATAGCAAAGGACTAGGATTCCAGGAAAGGGAATATAGATAAAGAGGGATAGCAGGACCAGATCCACATAAAGCTGATTGTGCCTATAATTCCAGGGCAAGCAGAAGATGAGAGTGGGGTCAAGTGAAGGAGAAAAGAAAGGATGTACTGTGGGGTGGGATGTCTCGCTGTGCCCTGGAGAGGCTTTCAGGGCTTGGGGTGCAGTGGTCAAAGTTTAGTTCTCTGTTAAGAGCTGTGGATACTCTCCCCCAGAATAACAAGCAAACAGAGTTTTCCATATAATTTCAAGGATTTCATGGACCCCCTGATGCTCATCCATGGACCTCTATGGACTTTAGTCTGGGAATAATCATAATCACAGTGACTCTAGTTACACTACTTGAAGCTTACTATACTGCAGCCACCATAACTAAGCACTTTACATGGATCACTCAGTCCTGACTGCAGCGCTGGGAGACAGGCACTGTGTTGTGTTCATTCTGCCACAAAAGAAACAAAAGGCAAAGGGGATAGAAGTGACTTGCTCACAATCACACAGTCATTGTACGAATCTTTACTGTTCAGCCCTGTGTCACATGTGGGACCATAATGTGGTCAGATTTCTTATGGCTATATAAGGAATAGTTTTGAGGGTGATTTGAAAGCAGAGTGACCACTTCAGAAAAAGTCCCATCAGTCTAGGTGATGTAGGCTTCATTAAGACAAGTTTTGCTAAAGAGGAGGATGCTTAACATAATTCAGGTAATGCTTAACATAAAAATCTCTAGGACAGTGAGTCAAAGGATTGGGGTGGGGTAAAGGAGGGAGGAGCTAGGAATGAATCACCAGGTTTCTTTTTTATGGGGATGATGGTGGGTGACACCAGCTGAGATTTGAATTCAGGAAGAAGCACCGGTTGTGGGATAAAGCAGGTGGTGTCTGGTGTTGAGGGTATTTCATTTTGTACTGGGAAGTTACTTGACTTATCCAGGTCACACAATGAGTGACTCACAGAAATGCTCACAAGTTGGACTAGAATGGTTGATGGGTTGAAGGCCAATATAATTGAACAAGACAGATCCTGGTAGAGAATAGTTGAGAGGCAGATTGCTGCCAGTGTGTCCCAAAGATGTTTCAGAAGGCCGAGGAAGCAGTCTGTGCTGAGTGTGGAGTGATGCAGAGGAGTAACTGAAAAGATGGTGACCTTTCTTCTTTCCCAAACCTCCTTGGAGAGACAGTGAAGTCTTGGGTGAAGTTGGACAGGATGAGGCTTGGACAGGGTGAAGTTGGACAGGATGAATGGGAGAGGGTAACAGAAAACAGGCTTTCAGTGAAACCCATTTGGAAGCAGAATGGGCAGCCTGCTGTTAATCCACTCTCCACCCCCACACTGCCAAGCTGACCTGGGCAGCACTGAGCTTCCTCTGCTGGAGGTGCTGGAGCAGAGGCTGCACATCCTCTCATAGAGGGCGCATGATAGAAATCTGTGGCAGCTGGGGGTGGATGGGATAGAAGCCATGGATATGCTTTGGAGCTGGCTTGAGGGTGAGGGCGAGTTGTGGTAAGCTGGGCGCAGAAGGCAAGGCCTCAAGGCCAGGAGTGTGTAGCCTATGGGTGGGTCCAGTGCTGCTTCCATCAGTGAGGGGCATGGTAGCTTAACTGAAAGAAAGCAGTTGCATTGGGAGAACTCAGTCATGGGAATTTGTTTTCTTTCATTTCAACTTAATGTCCTCTTTTGTAAGTATGAAATATGGCATTAGGTTTCTCTGCTGTGAGCCAGATATGCCATGCCTTACTTTCCAGGTGTTTTTTGTAAATATTTTCCCCTATTACCTCTGTGCTCTCCACAAGCACCTCCTCAAGCCCTCATACTGCCCTCTGCCCCTCACCTAGGGCATGAGCCATGGAATTGGCCGTAGGGCAGCAGGAACCTGTTGTTTCAGAAGTCGGTGACCTTCGAGGACGTGGCTGTGTACTTCACCCAGACGGAGTGGGACGGCCTGTCCACTGCACAGAGGGCCCTGTACAGGGATGTGATGCTGGAGAATTATGGGAATGTGGCTTCCCTGGGTAAGCACTTTCTCCCCCTGGGACTCAGACTGCTTATTAGGGTTTCCTGGCTTCCTTTCCCTTTACTGGTTGCAAGGGGGCTTCTGGTAATCCTTTACGGAGTAGGAACCTCAGGAGCTGATTCCTAATTTCCTAGACCCAGGGGTTGCTGGGAAGGATGAACCTTAAGCCCTTTTAGGGCCAATATAAGACTCTGCTGGCACTGGCATGCACTCTTGATTCACACTATAGGCTGTTCTGGATACAGAGAGGAAAAAAAGTAACTTCCTGTTTTGCGGTATAACCTTCAGGTTCCCCCTCAGCTCAGACACTAAAGCATCTGCCTACAATGTGGAAGACCTGGGTTCAATCCCTGGGTTGGGAAGATCCTCTGGAGAAGGAAATGGCAACCCACTCCAGTATTCTTGCCTGGAAAATCCCATGCCTGGAGGAGCGTGGTAGGCTACAGTCCATGGGGTCGCAAAGAGTTGGACATGACTTATCGACATCACTCACTCACTCCCCCTCACCCAACCTGCATCTCTTGAGTCTTTCTAGGAGTCTCAGTGTACTTGGAATATTATTTAGGCCATGGTCAAAAATGGTATCTGTCCCTTTAGACAGAATGTCTTTATTTGCCCTGCATGAAGTGTCTCAGTCTGGCCGTCCCCAAATCCTCTCACATCTTCTCAAGCTTCTGCTTCCCACTCCACCCTACACATACACCTTCCTACCCACCCCACTCCCCGGCTTCCCCATAGTTCTTAGGCACAGGACCCCCCCTAGGGCTCTTTCCTTCTCTCCCCATTACTGACACAATCTGAGAAGAGGTTTAGAAAATCAGCTGTGGGAGCTTATTCACCTGCCTTTCCTTTTTCCTTTCCCTGAAACAGGATTTCCCCTTCTCAAACCTGCTGTGATCTCACAACTAGAGGGAGGAGGTGAGCTGGAGGGCCCATCTCCCCTGGCCTCTGGAGCAGGCACAGGCCCCCAGGGCCTCTGGACTGGTAAGGGAGGCACATATTGCCCTTATGCTGGAAAGTAGTTTAACCCTTTAGGAAGAAAGTCAACTTCAGCAACATAGAAGCGTGCCATGTTTATTGGCCAAGTGTACAGAGTAACATTTAAATAAATTTTGATTTCTAGAGATAGGAACATTTGAGACCTTTCTGTTTTTGTAGTTCACTATTTCTTTATAATTCCAGGAACAGATCTTTTTTGAATGCTTCATTCTCTTTTCAATCCTGATTTTGTTATTCTACCTTTCTGAAACAAAAGGAATGGATTCAGTACTTCTTTGGGTCCTTGCTATTTTCTATGCACCATCCACTTAATATGAAGGATACAGAATTAAGTCTTTTACCCTCGGCTTTGGAGTAGACTTTCTCAGATCCAGTCCTAACTGCTACTTCATAGTTGTGTGACTTTGAGCAGGTCAGTTATTTGCCTTCTCTAATAGTATTTTCACTGTTGAAAATGAGTAATAATTATAAAATGAGGTAATAGTCCTGTGGGTTGTGGATTGGTGATAAAATGAGAGAACATGTACCAAGTGCCTAACGTATAGTGTGTGCTCAGTTAAATTTGGTTTTATTATTTACTAATGTATTTTAGGAGAAAGCTGTATATAATAAGCTGTAGGAAGTAAGGTGGGAGGAAGTACTGCTGTCAGTTTGGCATTTCTCAAAAGAAGAATGAATGCATCACCTGGGCATCTTGCAGATGTGCAGGTTGTCATTCAGTTAGTTTGGGGCAGGGCCAAGATTAAGATTCTCTCTTGAAGTAATGAGGTTCTCATGGGCTCACACAGAGTAGCTGCCAGGTGATTTCCCATTTCTCATGAGGCTCAGCTTTAATTCCTGCCTTTGGGGTCCATAAGATACTCCTGCATCCTTTTGATAAATCTTTTTTTTTTTTTAAAAAAGATGGTTTCATTGGATTTTTGTTCTTTGTGATCGTACAACCAGATGTTTACTGACCAAGGGAGACACATTTTTGAAATGAAATGGAGAGTTTAAAGTGTTTGACCAACAGAGGGGGAAGTCAGTGGTGTTTTGGAGATTCTCAGTCAGAGAAGTCTAGATTTCATTCTGTAGGCAGCCCACAGTCCTGAAGTCTTTGAGCAACCCATCATGATGTCAGCAGAGGATAGAAAAATTCATCTCATTAGTGTTTGTAGGTTAATTGGGATAAGGAACCAAATGGGTTCTAGGCAGGCAGAAAGGGAAGTCATAGGGCACAAGACCTATGTCAGCAGAGTTGATTTCTTTTTTAATTAATTTATCTCTGCACTTGGTCTTTTGTTGCTTCATGTGGGTGTTCGCTACTTGTGGCGAGCAGAGGCTACTCTGTTGTGGAGCATGGGCTCTGGGCTTGATGACTTCAGTAGTTGCAGCATGCAGGCTTAGTTGCCCCGTGGCATGTGAAATCTTCCCAGACAAGGGACTGAACCCATGTCCTGCAGGTAAAGAAAGATGACTTGGGGTTACTGTTTCGCATTATTGTCTTGGTATAATGAAATACTGGGGGTAGGGGGCTTATTACATGTGATTGAGAAGAGATGAAACATGAAAAAATAGAGGCAACATTTTGAGGCCAATTTTGAGAAATTTGAGAATAAGTGTGGAGATCATTAGTTCTACTAGGACTGTGGGGATTATAGAAAAAGTAATAAGATGACAGAATGTTGGAGAGTGACCAATTTTAGGATTGTAGGAAGAGGTATGAGGAAAGACCAGGTGAATTCAGCAGTGTTCTGGTGGAAATGGGAAGAGGTGGGGTCAAAGGGATCAATTGGGCCTGAACAGAGTCATTCACAAGTACAGAAAGAGATTAAAGGAGAAAGTTTGGAAAGCCTAGAAATTCAGTTCTAAGAAAACAAACAAAATTCATTCCCATTTGCTTCCTAGTGCTGTCAATACTTGCCATCCCTTGTTGCCACATGTTGTTGGATTCTGTGTCTTTTCCTTCTTAAGCAATTTCCATTTTTATTAACAGAAACTGCAGAGTGTAGTAAAATATGATGTGATAGAAGGGATGTTGATCTGGCAGATAAGACCTAGAATTTTGTTGCACTGCTGTTACTCTTAACCTTCTTGTTATTGGCTATTGGTTTAGAGACTGGTGATCTTTTAAAATCATTACTATTTGTAATATTTGCACATGCTCAAAACAGTACAAAAAGTACATAAAGTGGAAGCAGTGGGGAGGTTTCCCAAAATTCCTGTGCCAGTTTGTTCAGTTTCTTGTGTATTCCTGCAGTAGATTTCTAGCCATATTCAAATAGATGTATGTCAGCCCTTTTTACTTTCTGTACAAAAATGGAAGATATTTTACATACCATATCCCAAGTTGTTTTTCCAGTAAACAGTATATCTTTGACATCTTTTCATGTCAGCACACATGGGTTTCTTTCACTTTTTTAATAGCTACCTGTTATTCCAATTTTAGATTCTTTGGCCCAATCTGGTGATTTTAAAGAGCCCTCTTGATTACTTTGATCATGTATTCTGTCCCAGTTCTTTTTCTTTTTTTTTAAACATGGTTCTTACATGATATTTTATGTTTTGTTTTTTATGTTAGATATTGATATCCAGACTGATGATAATTTGACAGAAGAAATGTATGAAGAAAAATATAATACATCATATGAACTTCAGAGGAACTCTTTTCAAGAAACAGACTTTTCAGAAACCTGTATCCTAGAGAAACAGCAGGAGGTCCACTCAGTAGGAAGTGTGAAGAAAGAAAACAGCAATGTCATTGACAGGATGGTGAAAGACAGTACTAGCCCCATGGAGGAGTGTTTCTTTAGTTGGAGTCCAAATTTGAATCAGTGTCATACCAGCTCCACTGAAGAGCAGCCCCCTGAGTGTACAGGACTGGAGAAAGCCTTCAGCTTTGACACAAAACTTATTCAACAGGAGATAATTAATTCTGGGGAAAGACCTTTTAAATGTGAAGAATTAATGGAAAACTTTACCTATAGCTCTCAACTTAATCAGGGTCAAGATAGCTACACTGGGGAGAAGCCCCATCAGTATATGGAGTGTAGCAAAGCCTTTAGCATCAATGCAAAATTAATTTGGCATCAAAGACTTCACAGTGGGGAGAAGCCCTTCAAATGTGTAGAGTGCGGTAAAAGCTTCAGTTACAGTTCCCATTATATTACACATCAGACAATCCACAGTGGGGAGAAGCCCTATCAGTGTAAGGTGTG
This sequence comes from Moschus berezovskii, assembly GCF_049115385.1. Lineage (NCBI taxonomy): Eukaryota > Metazoa > Chordata > Mammalia > Artiodactyla > Moschidae > Moschus > Moschus berezovskii. The sequence goes on along the minus strand of NC_142481.1, from coordinate 23,651,401 downwards.
TGGAAAAGCCTTCAGTGTTAACGGGAGTCTAAGTAGGCACCAGAGAATCCATACAGGAGAGAGGCCCTATCAGTGCAAGGAGTGTGGGAGCGGCTTTAGCTGCAGTTCTGCATATATCATACATCAGAGAATCCACACTGGAGAGAAACCTTATGAGTGTAATGACTGTGGGAAAGCTTTCAATGTTAATGCAAAATTAATTCAGCATCAGCGGATCCACACTGGAGAGAAACCTTACGAATGTACTGAGTGTGGGAAAGGCTTCAGGTGCAGTTCCCAGCTTAGGCAGCATCGGAGCATCCACACTGGAGAGAGGCCCTTTCAGTGTAAGGAGTGTGGAAAGGCCTTCAGTAGTAATGCAAAACTCATTCAGCATCGGAGAACTCACACGGGGGAGAAACCCTATGAGTGTACTGAGTGTGGAAAAGCCTTTGGCGTCAAAGGGAAATTAATCCAGCACCAGAGAATCCACACAGGTGAGAAACCCTATGAGTGTGAAGAATGTGGCAAAACCTTCAGGTGTAACTCCCAGCTTCGGCAGCATCTGAGAATCCACACCGGGGAGAAGCCCTATGAGTGTAATGAGTGTGGAAAGGCCTTCAACGTTAATGCAAAATTAATGCAGCATCAGAGGATTCACACTGGGGAGAAACCCTTTGAATGTAATGAGTGCGGGAAATGCTTTACTTCTAAAAGAAACCTACTTGATCATCACCGAATCCACACTGGAGAAAAGCCCTATCAATGTAAGGAATGTGGGAAAGCCTTTAGCATCAATGCCAAACTAACTAGGCATCAGAGAATACACACTGGGGAGAAACCTTTCAAATGTATGGAATGTGAGAAAGCATTCAGCTGTAGTTCTGACTATATTGTGCATCAGAGAATCCATACTGGAGAGAAACCCTTTCAGTGTAAGGAGTGTGGAAAAGCCTTCCATGTTAATGCTCATTTAATTAGGCATCAAAGAAGCCACACTGGGGAGAAACCCTTCAGATGTGTGGAGTGTGGCAAAGGCTTCAGCTATAGTTCTGACTGTATTATACATCAGACGGTTCATACTTGGAAGAAACCCTTTGTGTGTAATGTGTGTGGGAAAGCCTTCAGGTTTAGCTTCCAACTTGGTCAGCATCAGAGCATCCACAGTGAAGAAAAGTCCTAACGAAAGGGATGTAGAAAATTGTCAACATTAATGCTGAACTGGATCAAGTGTCCTCAGATTCACCCTGGTGGAAAACCCTGAAAGGGAAATTAATATGGCCGAATTGTCACAAGGAAACAAATCTTTTTCATTTTATTCAATTTAAATCAAGAATGATGACCAGTTTTCAAATAACATCCAAAAATAAATAGTTTGGTTTATACCAACAACCAATAGAAAATATAATGAAGGAAAATATTCCATTCCCAATAGCATCAAGAAGAGTCAATTTTCTGGGTATAAACTTATTATGTAGGACTTATGTGGAGGACTTACAGATCTCCACTGAGGGCCACAGAAGGGAAGTCAAATCGAAGAGAGCAATACCTTCTTAGATAGAAAAACTCTTTACTTACTTAATTTATTGCCCTTTAATATTTGACAACAAGCATGCATCAGTTTGTAAAGAGGTATAACAATAAAGTTTTCCTTAAGGGAAAAATATGAGTAAATCTTTTTATTTTCATGGAATGGAGAAAACCTTTCTAAGCATCAAATGAAAGCTAGAAACCAACCATGAGGGAAAGTATTGATAAATTGGCTTTTCAAAATTGAATCTTTATGCTTTTGTTTTAAATAACTCCAAATAAAAGATAAAGCACAAAAAGTGGAAATACCTTTGTAAAATTTGTGATATTAACATGTAGTACATAATATACAAAGATCTTACAGTTAAGAGAAATTCCAAAACCTAGCAAACCACAATGGAGAAGGCAATGGCAAGCCACTCCAGTACTCTTGCCTAGAAAATCCCATGGACAGAGGAACCTGGTAGGCTGCAGTCCAGGGGGTCGCTACTAGTCGTACACGACTGAGAGACTTCACTTTCACGCACTGGAGAAGGAAATGGCAACCCACTCCTGTGTTCTTGCCTGGAGAATCCCAGCGATGGGGGAGCCTGGTGGGCTGCCATCTATGGGGTCACACAGAGTCGGACATGACTGAAGCGACTTAGCAGCAGCAGCAAACAACAATAGCAAGCAGCTTTTTAAAAAGATATAAAAGTGACTGATAAAAGAAGATGTTCAGTCTCAGGAGTACTCTAAGTAAAAATTAAAAGCATACAGTCACACATAGGAAGCCCTCAAACCTCTGTCCCACGTCAAGATGAACACAGACTCTCATAGACACACAGTATACCCCCACAGCACCCCTTTCCCCACAGCTGCTCCTGTACTCTAGCTTGGAAGACCAGTGTTTTCTGGAAGTACTGTCTTGTGTACCTCAGAGGAACCATTCCTGCCAGAAAGCTAATGACATGGTGTAGCAGCTCAGCAGAATGTCCAGGACCACTGTGTAAGTGACCCTTCCCCACCCAACTCCAGCTTCTGGAAGCTACACATGGGTGGAGGCAAATCCTGGAGGCCCCCAAACATGGGAGAGCATAGTCCTTCACCCAACCATCTTGGCCTACTCCTCTGGGCAGTTCTAGACCACACAGACCCAGAGGTGCCCCAGGCTATGGGATCCAAGTTCTTCATTTATAGAAACACTGAAAACCAGAGACAGATGACACTGCCCCTGGTCACGCAGCATATCAGTGGCTAATGGGTCTCATTACCCAGGCTAGAGAAGAGGGTAGAAGGCCGTGGTTCACCCCACCCCTCCTAGGTCATGAATATTCTCCAGCTGGTCTCTGGATGTTACAGGGGAGATGGGGACAGGAAGTCCTGCAGTCCTGGCTCCAGGTGGAGTCCTCACCATCTCCACTGTGGCAGGACCAAGGCAGGGACTCTAGGAGGGCTGAGAATCACTGAGGACAGAACCTGTCTTCCGGATATATCCCCAAATCCTGTGTGAACTTGGCCTCTGGGTCTCAAGGCTATTGATCTGCAGGGTTGGGGCTGGACCTAGGGCATAAGGCCCATCTCACCCAGACGTCTCCTGAGAGTTTTCTCCCTCTCTGTAACTTTGTTACTACCCATGGTAGGTCCTCTGCTCAGATCCCAAGGATATGAGGGTGAAGAAAGCAAATAACCGCAAAGTCTCATAAAGTCATGTGGCCCCTGTGGTCCAGAAGTTCTGACACCCTGTCACCTCGATGTTCACTACTACAGCTAAGAAGCTGCCTGGGTCCAGTGGAGGCCTTCCAGGAACTAAAAAGAGTTATGGCACTGGAGACCATGCAAAAGCACTTCTTTTCTCAACAGGAGCCATGAGCCTGGAAGGGTCAGGATTAAATCAAGTGTCTCTCTCAGTCCAGGTAAGCGTGTTCCATCCCTGCAGCACAGGGCACCCTTCTGCCCAGGCCTGTCACACTGGAAGGGACCTCAGAGAACACCTGATCCTGCCCTGTCCAGATCAGGAGGGAAAACTGAGGCTCAGAGGAAAACATGACTGCTGCAGGGCATCCAGTAGGTCTGGGAAGCCTGGTGAGCAGAGGCCCAATCAGGGAGGGAGGGTGTGTGCAATGGGTGGAGGCAGGGCTTCTGTGACATCTGGTCTGGGTGGGGGTGGGGGGGACAAGAGACAGCACAGCTCCCCCTGGGTGGCAGCCCTCTCCTTGTGGTGGGGCTGGGGGTTCCGAGAAGAGGCTCCTAAGATGTTTCTCTGACCTCTCCACCTCTGACATCCCTGTTCTTCCCAGAAAATAGCGCTGCTCTGCTGTTCTTTCTCCTGACAAGGAACTGAGGACACCCCTTCCCTTACACAGTCCACTGAGTTCAATTGAACATTTGCGGGCCCATCCACAGGCCAGGGTTACCGAAGTGACTGGGGAATACGAGAGGAGCGAACTTCGGTCTTCTCTGCGAGCTCCCTGCAGCCCCTTCCGCCTTCTCTCGGGCCCTATTCGCACCACAAAGCACGTGGCCTCAGCAAATTCCACACCTCATAGTGTTCCTGGGGCTTCCGCCCGGGGTTTGAGCCTGCTCTGCGGGGGCCCAGCATTCTCCTCCTGCTCCTGGGCTTCCCGGTCCTGAGTCCCGCTCTGGCTCTGGTTTCCCACCCTCCCCTCTCCGCTCACCAGCCCCTGCCCTGCGCAGGTCGGTGCTCAAGTGTTTCCAGTGCCCCTGAAGCGTGGCCCGCCCCCTTCCTGGCCACTGAAATCCCACCCACACTCAGCCGAAGCCCAGCCTCCAGGAAGCCCTCCCAGCCGCGCGGCCGCACGCACCTCTCTCGCCCCTCTCCTCGGCTCGCCACGGTAAGGGGTCGTCCTGCCCAGGGTTTGACGCATCTGCCGGCCGTGCTGGCCGGGGCTCGGGGGCCCACCTGCTGCAGGTGGGGGCCTGAGGCTCTGGGTCCCATCCGTCCTGGCCCATAGACGTGCGGCGCTGGCAGCCGGTGGCCGCCTCCAGTGGTTGCCTCCCTGCCTGTCGCCCTTGGTCGCGCGCCTTGTCGCCCTGGGACTCTGTTTTGGCCTCGAAGTGAGAGAGAGCGGAGAGGACGGGCCTGCGCGTCTAGGGCTCGGAGGCCGGCGCTGTGGGCACGAGGAGCCAGCCATTAAGACGCACAGACCGCCAGCTTGGCCCCTGCTGCCCCCGGCGGCCAGTCCGCTCACTGCAGGGCGGGAAGAAACGAACTAGGAGCGCGAGGTTGCCCGGGTCTCCTTGGCGCCGGCCGCCTTTCCCCGCCCTGGTCCTGAGGAGTCTCCCGGGCGGAGTCCTGTGGCAGCCGGCCTGAGCCCTTGACGATAAGTCTCCTGCTGATCCGCGGAGCGGGGGTGGGGGAGGACACGATCTTAGAGACCAGGGCGCGGAGGTGGGAGTCGGGGTGGGGTAATGCTGGGGTGCGTGAAGGCGCGGAATTGGACTGTGTGCGGCCAGGACCCCGTGTCCTGCAGGTCAGTCAGAAGGACTCATAGAAGGCGTTGCAAACTTTTCTTAAAAGAAGCACAACCTATTTCCACCCCCACCCTCAGTCCTGCTGCTGCTGCTGCTAAGTCGCTTCAGTCGTGTCCGACTCTGTGCGACCCCATAGACGGCAGCCCACCAGGCTCCCCCGTCCCTAGGATTCTCCAGGCAAGAATATCGGAGTGGATTGCCATTTCCTTCTCCACCTTCAGTCCTACCTGCCATGAAATCTGACTTGAGGCTTGTGTTGTGAACACAATATAGATCTTCTGTAGGACTGCGTGCTGTGCTTAGTTGCTCAGTTATGTCTGACTCTGCGATCCCATGGACTGTATGTAGCCCGCCAGACTGCTCCGTCCTTGGGGATTCTCCAGGCAAGAATACTGGAGTGGGTTGCCATGCTGTCCTCCAACCCTGGGATTGAACCCAGGTCTCCCATGTTGCAGGTGGGTTCTTTACTATCTGAGCCACCAGGTGGATGCAGGTAAATAGAACTGCTGTAGGACTTCGAGGAGAGGGCAGTTCCAGGCCCCTGGGGGTAAGGGGCAAGGACTTTGCTTAAACATCCCTTGGGAGGTAAGAGGTCGTTCCATCAGGAAAAGTGAAGTGCAGAATTGAGAACACAAGCATTCAGTAGCCAGGCTGTGGGGGTGAGATGGGTAGGAAGAACCTACAAGATGGGGGAGGTGGGACCCACCACCATGCTCTCCTGGGAAGGGCTCAAAGTAAGGAGTGGTGAGTTGGAGGCTCCTCATGACAGGAAGGGAGGAAGAGAGAGGAAGTGAAGGGACCCAGGGAACTGTGAGAGTGTCCTTTACCTGGGGAACTTTTCCCCTCCCCCTTCACACACCTCAGCCAAAGGCCACCTTCCCTTTGCTGGCCTCCCTGATCTCCTTGGTTGGTTAGCACTGTGTCCCCTGTTCTGGGTTCTCACTCACCTCCGTCTAATCGACACCATTTTTTGCCTTCTCTACTTGGAGCTGCTGGTTTACTGACTTGCCTTGCGGACTGCAGGCTCATTGTGGATAACTCACTGGGCAAGGCCAGAACTTCAGTTCAGTTTGCTTAGTCAGGTGTGACTCTTTGGCACCCCATGGACTGCAGCACACCAGGCTTCTCTGTCCATCACCAACTCCTGGAACTTACTCAAACTCATGTCCATTGAGTTGGTGATGCCATCCAACCATCTCATCCTCTGTCATCCCCTTCTCCTCTTGCCTTCAATCTTTCCCAGCATCAGGGTCTTTTCCAGTGAATCAGTTCTTCACATCATGTGGCCAGAGTATTGGAGTTTCAGCTTTAGCATCAGTCCTTCCAATGATATTCAGGACTGATTTCCTTTAGGATGACTGGTCAGATCTCCTTGCAGTCCAAGGGACTCTCAAGAGTCTTCTCCAACACCACAGTTCCAACACCACCTCCAACATTCACAGGCCGGGTGGAACTTGCCTGTGAATAATTTCTGTTGAGTGGATGATGTCAGTGAGTTAGTAAGGCAAGAAGTGTTTCGTGCCTGTGTTTATATGGTTTGTACATTTTCATCCACAGCAGGGGCTCTAGTCAGTTCTCTGGAGGCTCTCCTGCAGAAAGTGAAATTCCAGGGTTGGGGAGTGGCACGCTGAGTACAACCATCACGTGCTTTGGGATGTGAGCACAAATGTCTTAGGTGGTTAGAATTGGGTTGCTCTCTGATTGCCCATCAGAGGGTGAACAAACCCTTGCCCATTAGACTGTAGCTGGCCAGGGTCTCTGGGCACGGAGGGGTACCTCCCTGCATCTTGCTGGTTCTCTTACCGAAGCAAAGGTGAGAAAACTATCAGCTAAACTGGGGTTTGGTGGATGAAGATGAAGAAGGGAAAAATGCTACTGGGACTTGCACTGCCTCTAACTCATTGACACAAAGTCTGTTTTCATTGGTTTTCTAATTGTGGTAAAATACACATAACATGAACTTTTCCATTTTAACTATTTTAAAGTGGCATTCGTACTTTCACAGTGCACTGATCACTACTATCTAGTTTCAGATCTTTTCATCACCCCAGCAAGAACCGCATGACTATTAAGCAGTTGCTCCATGTACTCCCCATCCCCACCTTCCAATCCCTGCTGCTGCTAAGTCACTTGAGTCGTGTCCAACTCTGTGTGACCCCATAGACGGCAGCCCACCAGGCTCCGCTGTCCCTGGGATTCTCCAGGCAAGAACACTGGAGTGGGTTGCCATTTCCTTCTCCAGTGCATGAAAGTGAAAAGTGAAAGTGAAGTCGCTCAGTCGTGTCTGACCCTCAGCGACCCCATGGACTGCAGCCTTCCAGGCTCCTCTGTCCATGAGATTTTCCAGGCAAGAATACTGGAGTGGGGTGCCATTGCCTTCTCCAGTCCTAGAAACCACTAATCTGCTTTCTCTATATATAGATTTGACTATTCTGGGTATTTAATGTATATGGTCTGTGATCTCTTTTGTGGCTCAGATGGTAAAGAATCTGCCTGCAATGTAGGAGACCCTGGTTTGATCCCTGGATCAGAAAGATCCTTTGGAGAAGGGAATGGCAACCCACTCCAGTATTCTTGCCTGGAGAATTCCATGGACAGAGGAGCTTGGTGGGATCACAAGGAGTCGGACACGACTGACTGAAGAACACTTTCATTTTCACTCTGGGTATTTCATGTAAATGGCCTCATATAATATGGAGCTATTGTGTCTGTTTTTTTACTTAGTGTAAAGACGCTTACTCCTTGGAAGGAAAGTTATGACCAACCTAGATAGCATATTAAAAAGCACAGACATTACTTTGCCAACCAAGGTCCGTCTAGTCAAGGCTATGGTTTTTCCAGTGGTCATGTATGGATGTGAGAGTTGGACTGTGAAGAAAGCTGATCGCCGAAGAATTGATGCTTTTGAACTGTGGTGCTGGAGAAGACTCTTGAGAGTCCCTTGGACTGCAAGGAGATCCAACCAGTCCATTCTAAAGGAGATCAGTTCTGGGTGTTCATTGGAAGGACTGATACTGAAGCTGAAACTGCAATACTTTGGCCACCTCATGCGAAGAGTTGACTCACTGGAAAAGACTCTGATGCTGGGAGGGATTGGGGGCAGGAGGAAAAGGGGACGACAGAGAATGAGATGGCTGGATGGCATCGCCGACTCGATGGACATGAGTTTGAGTGAACTCCGGGAGTTGGTGATAGACAGGGAGGCCTGTCGTGCTGTGATTCATGGGGTCGCAAAGAGTCGGATACGACTGAGCGACTGAACTGAACTGAATGTTTTCAAGGTTCATCTAAATTGTAGCATGTATGTGTCCTTCCTTTATTTTTCACTGGTGACTGATATTCTAGTGTATGGATATACCACATCTTGCCTATCCATCCGTTTGGTGATGGACTCTTGGGTTGTTTGTTTGCATCTGTTGGCTATTGCGAATAATGCTGCTGTGAACACTGGTATACAAAAATCTGTTTGAGCCTCTGTTTTCAGTTCTTTTAGGTATATACCTAGGAGTGGAATTGCTGGGTCATATGGTAATTCCGTGTTTAAGTTTGTGGTTTGGCTGCTCTGGGTCTGTGTTGCAGTGCACAGGCTGTTCCTTGCTGCGCACAGGCTTTCTCTAGTTGTGGTGAGCAGGGTCTACTCTCTAGTTGGGGTGGGCGGGCTTCTCACTGTGGTGGCTTCTCTTGTTGCAGAGTACAGGCTGTAGGGTGCACGGGCTTCAGTAGTTGTGATGCATGCGTGGGCTTAGTTGCCCTGTGGGATTTTAGTTCACCAACAGGGACCAAGCCCACATCCCCTGCCTTGGAAGGTGGGTTCTTTACCACCAGGCAAGTCCCCACTTCCATTCTTATCAGTAGCTGACAGTTCAACTCTTAGCATTCTCATGTCTGTCCTGAGAGTGCCCAGAAAGCACCCCTCCAGGCTGCTGCAGCCAAGTGGCCCCCTGTTCCTATCGTCGTCCATCTCCCTGCACTCCAATGGAAGGCTGTGTGGGGTTGTGCAAACCTGGTCTCAAACTCTTAACTCTAGCCCTTCCTTGCTGTGTGATCTTGAGCAAGTTATTCAGACTCTCAAAGCTTTAGCTCCCTTCAGTGTAAACCTCCTTCCTGGGTCAGCTCTGAGAGTGGGTTATGATGGTGATGCAGAAAGTGGACGTTTAGTGCCCAGCAGTGCTCTGGATCGTGATCCAGACTCTCAGTCCTGTCAAACCCTCTTCTCCAGGGGCTTCCTCGCTGACCACTGGGGTCCTCTCACTGGCCTCTCTCAGGCTGGCAGGCTGTCTGAAAGTGACAGATGTGGTCTTTTTTTTATTTTTCATAATTTTTTTTTTCCCAAAACAGAGGTCCTAGATGAGAGAACAAACAGCTTGAGGGTGGAAATGTGGAGCCTTGACAGGGACAACTCACTCTCTCTTTTTTTTTAATATTTAGTTATTTGGCTGCGTCTGGCCTTAGTTGCAGCATGTGGAATCGTTTAGCCACTGCATGTGGGATCTCGTTTCCTGACCAGGGATCAAATCCGGGCCCCCTGCGTTGGGAGCTGGGAGCATCAAGTCTTAGCCACTGAACCACCAGGGAAGTCACCTAGGGATAGACCTTAAATACAGGCATTATCTGGAAGACCATAGGCAGCGGTAACAGTTTTGGAGACAAGCGCTGTGTTCATGAGTAGGGAGAGAGAAAGGGAGAAACAGAGAGCTTTGGATATTGGAAGTCAGGGGTGGTAAAAGATTTGTAAGCAGCAGCAATTTCAGGACTTACACTTCAAAAGAAGGAAGGCAACAAGTGAGAAAAAGCAGGACAGAAGTGAGTGTGTTCAGTGGGAGGGATGGGCCATGACTGGAGGTGAACAAGGGGAGCAGAGCAGGAGAGGTCTGGGCTCGTCACCCCTTCCTCTTCTGCCAGAAAAGGACCGCCAAACATAGGGATTTAGGTGGTGCCTCTCCAGTGGGGTCCCCGGACCGCCAGCAGCAGCGTCACCCTCACCGGGGAAGTTGCTAGAAATATCAAGTCTCAGACCCCACACCAGTTCAGTTCAGTCACTCAGTTGTGTCCAACTCTTTGCGACCCCATGGACTGCAGTACACCAGGCTTCCCTGTCCATCACCAGCTCCCGGAACTTACTCAAACTTATATCCATTGAGTCAGTGATGCCATCCAACTATCTCATCCTCTGTTGTCCCCTTCTCCTCCCAGCTTCAATCTTTCCCAGCATCAGGGTCTTTGTAAAAGAGTCAGTTCTTTGCATCATGTGGCCAAAGAATTGGAGTTTCAGCTTAAGCATCAGTCCTTCCAATGAATATTCAGGACTGATTTCCTTTAGGATATATTTCCTTTAGGATGTGAAGAGAAGTGCAAGGCAAAGGAGAGAAGGAAGGATATACCCATTTGAATGCAGAGTTCCAAAGAATAGCAAGGCTAGATAAGAAAGCCTTCCTCAGCAATCAATGCAAAGAAATAGATGAAAACAATAGAATGGGAAAGACTATAGATCTCTTCAAGAAAATAAGAGACACCAAGGGAACGTTTCATGCAAAGATGGGAACAATAAAGGACAGAAATGGTATGGACCTAACAGAAGCAGAAGATATTAAGAATATACAGGTGTCAAGAATACACAGAAGAACTATACAGAAAGTTCTTCATGATCCACATAATCGTGATGGTGTGATCACTCACCTAGAGCCAGACCCCACCCCAGGGCCACAGAATCAGAATCTCCTGGGGTGGGCCCAGTGCTGGGTTTTATCGAGCCCTCCAGGTGTTGAGCACTCCAATGTAAGAATCACTGATGAGGCGTCCGCAGAGAAGAGTTCCCTGATCCTCACTTTCCAAGAGAGACTGGTGAGAGATGAGAGGTGACAGGGCTGGCCTCCCCGTGCCCCGGGGGTTCATCTGGAGATGAGAATATGAAACTGCTTCCAGGTGTAGCTCCACCCAGCTCTCCATCTTTGTGCAAACACCGGCTCGCATGGGGTGCCCCGAACCCATCCCCTGAAAAATGTCTCACAGCACCTGGCCTCCTGCCATGAATTTATTGGGCAGATCCCAGTCTTATCCCGGGACTCTTATCCCAACCTTATCAGTAAAGGCAGCCCAGCTCTGTGGTGGGCGGTGGCTGAGGTCACACCCGGTAGCTGATGAGCCATCCAGGGCCCTACTACCTGACCCAGGTTCTGACCCGGGGCTTAATTATCAATTAGTCTAAACTAGCAGCCTGCAGCACATGGAGCAGCACCTGAATGAGGGAGGGGTGGAAGAAGCTGGAGGAAGAGATTCCCATTGCTAACCGGGTGTGTGCAATTCTCACCTCCTGTCTCCAGCGTCTGACCTGCCTCCGGAGGTGAGTTGCGTGCTGTGAGGGACTGGTGAGTGCTCGTCTTGCTGGCAGGGTGAATCTCTGCTCTAGCATTTTGTGTTGAAGCTTGAGAAAGAGAGTTGCCTTTATTCCCAGTTCTGAGGTGGAGCAGAGAAGGGAATTGGTGATGCTGACTCTTCCTTGGACACTTTAGAAAACCTTGTCTTTTGCAGGTCAGGAAGCAACAGTCAGAACTGTACATGGAACAACAGACTGGTTCCAAATAGGAAAAGGAGTACGTCAAGGCTGTATATTGTCACCCTGCTTATTTAACTTATATGCAGAGTACATCATGAGGAACTCTGGGCTGGAAGAAGCACAAGCTGGAATCAAGATTGCTGGGAGAAATATCAATCACCTCAGATATGCAGATGACACCACCCTTATGGCAGAAAGTGAAGAGGAACTCAAAAGCCTCTTGATGAAAGTGAAAGAGGAGAGTGAAAAGGTTGGCTTGAAGCTCAACATTCATAAAACAAAGATCATGGCATCTGGTCCCATCACTTCATGGGAAATAGATAGAAAAACAGTGGAAACAGTGTCAGACTTTATTTTTTTGGGCTCCAGAATCACTGCAGATGTTGATTGCAGCCATGAAATTAAAAGACGCTTACTCCTTGGAAGGAAAGTTATGACCAACCTTGATAGTATATTAAAAAGCAGAGACATTACTTTGCCAACAAAGGTCCGTCTAGTCAAGGCTATGGCTTTTCCCGTGGTCATGTATGGATGTGAGAGTTGGACTGTGAAGAAAGCTGAGCACCGAAGAATTGATACTTTTGAACTGTGGTGTTGGAGTAGACTCTTGAGAGTCCCTTGTACTGCAAGGAGATCCAACCAGTCCATTCTAAAGGAGATCAGTCCTGGGTGTTCACTGGAAGGACTGATGCTAAAGCTGAAACTGTAATACTTTGGCCACCTCATGTGACGAGTTGACTCACTGGAAAAGACTCTGATGCTGGGAAGGGTTGGGGGCGGGAGGAGAAGGGGACGACAGAGAATGAGATGGCTAGATGGCATCACCGAGTCTGTGGACATGAGTTTGAGTGAACTCCGGGAGTTGGTGATAGACAGGGAGGCCTGGTGTGCTGTGATTCATGGGGTCGCAAAGAGTCGGATACGACTGAGCGACTGAACTGAACTGAATCCTCATCCATGAAATCCTGCCAAAATGGCTTCACTGCCTTTTAAGCTTTACCCACACGTGGGCCTGGGCTCCTGCCCGTCTCTCTCTGTGCATCCCCATCCCCCTGGCTGGGAAGGTGTGTGCTCGCCCTTCCACCACCCTCAGGGCCAACCCAGACCTGGGATCCCAGTTAAAAGAGACTGCTGCATGTCTTGGCAAGTTTGCTGAATTATTTAAACAAGTAATTAAGAATTGGGCTTCCCTGGTGGCTCAGTGGTGGGAAATCCGCCTGCCAGTGCAGGAGACCTGGGTTTGATCCCTGGGTGGGGAAGATCCCCTGAAGAAGGAAATGACAGCCCACTCCAGTATTGTTGCCTGGAGAATCCCATGGACAGAGGAGCCAGGCGGGCTACAGTCCTTGGGGTCTTAGAGTTGGACACAACTTAGCAATTAAACAATAACAACAATTAAGAATCATGAGAACCTCAAATTGCCAGTTGGAGAAAATGACAAAGAAAGGACCTGGTTGAGGAAAAAGGCTCATGGTCCAACAATTTTCATTTAGGTCTAAAGAGCCACAGCCATGCAAAATATATCCCAAGTTTTGCAGTGACATCCTCCTGCCATTCCTCTTTCCTACTTGCCAATTTCTATTCCTAACGGCAGCACCCTTCCTAATTTCTTAAGTCTATACAAGCGTATGCAAAGATAGGTTCTAATTTCCATCCTTTTACACCAAAGCTGTGCATTATACACATTGAATCCACTCCTTCCCCATTAACTTCCCTTGGAATTTTCCACGTCCAGACATCAGCGTCCTTGCTCTTTTTCACAGCTGTGTCATATTCCACTTCACACATATTACTGTATGACATTATATTGTTTTACCACTCCCTTCTTACAGGTTTTGGGTTCGTCCAGTCATTTATCACAAGCAGTGCTATAATGCTTCCATTTAGACATAGGTTATTTAGCTTATATTTGAGGGCAACTTGAGGATAAATTCCTGAAAGTGGAACTGCTGGGGGTTAAGTAACTACCTCGTGACAGTGGTGGATAGTACCCTCCTTTGATGGGAAGGAAGGAGACGGTTGAGAGCCGGAGACGGTTGAGAGCCAGTCAGGGCAGAATTTGAACCTCTTCTCCATGCTCTCTAACTGTTTGCCTACCCACTCAGAACCTCAGTGTTTAAAAACTGTCAAATGTGGCCCGCACAGGTGTGTGGATGAAATGGGACCAGCTATGTGAAGTATTTGATTCAGGGCCACAGGCACAGTGAGACCACCAAGTGTCAGGAGGAGTTTCCCAAGGGCAGGCAGCTTGGGTGCCCCATTGTATCTGAGAGCTGAGGACCGAGCCTGGTTTTCAAGGCATTGGTTCCAACTGGAAAATCCCCTCTTCAGCTCTGCCTGTCGTCTTGTCCCTACAGCTTCTGATCTGTCCTGCCAGTGAAACACTGGGTCTCGCCTGGGACTTCTGGGGTTGGCTTTTCGGCAGCCTGAAGGAAGGCATTTGGTCTGCCTTCAATCCTCAAAGCTCTGGTCCCTGACACAGCCCTCAAATAAACGCATATCTGCCATGTATTAAGTGTTTGCCACTGGCCTTGTATAATTCTGAGTATTCCACATGCATGTTTGCATTCAGTTCTCAGAATTAACTCCTAGGATGGGAAAGATTAAATCCTCACCAGCCAACCTCTTCATCCTTCTGCAGCCTTGCCCAAGGCTTGTTGCATGACCGCTGAGTTCTTCCATGCTGTCCCCTCTAGGGGAGTGAGACCCCATGACATGTGTATGGTTTCCTGTGGCCTCATGTTTCTTTTACCCGGTGGACGAACCCTCATTTCAAAACACTATGCAGTGGTCAAGAATCTGCCCGCCAGTGCAGGAGACGCAAGAGACATAGGTTTGATCCCTGGGTCAGGAAGATCCTGTGGAGTGGGAAATGGCAACCCACTCCAGTATTCTTGCCTGGAGAATCCCATGACAGAGGAATCTGGTGGGGTACAGTTGATGGGGTTGCAAAGAGTTGGGCTCTACTGAGAACGCAAACACAATCGTTGCTCAACAGTGTGCATGTGCTTAATGCCACTGACCTGATCTGTATGTTCAAATTAAAGGGTGAGTTTGATTTTAGAGGATAGGAAATGCAGTCTGTGTGTCGAGAAGGAAAAACAAAACTCACACCTGGTACTATTATAACATCGCAAAATGTCCAAGTGACGTTTCACCCTCAGCACCATCGCTGCCAACATTTAGTATCAAAAGTGAGTCTGTGACCAATTGTGAATCCTCTCCCTCAGAGGAGTGTTCTCACAGTCTTCTCAATAGACCCCAAAGATCGCATCCACATATCAGCATCTCTTCTCTCTTTTGCTGCAGGGGGATCGGGACGAATTGGGGACCCAGAATCTGTGTGACAAACTCATTCATTCCTCAAGCCCTGGAACCAGGCGGCTCAGGCACTTCACTGACCGAAAACCATGAGTGAAGAGAAGGAAGAGGCCTCGTTCGGTGTGCTCCCAATTTATGATGAGCCTGAAAAGAGGAGGGACGTGCCAGAGAGCCCTGATGCTTCCTCCCAGCCGGAGCACCATGCACGGGCTCAGCTGGGCGAGGTGTGCAGTCCCCCAGAGCAGCCCCTGGGCTCCCTGAGGCAGCACGGCCCAGCTTATCAAGAGATGACCTGTGTGAGTCCCCAGCAGTGGGCCCCCCAGGCCCTGGACAGATCTGAGCTGCCAGCCACTTGGCTCTCCAAGGCAGAATCTAAAGATGCAGCGGGCGGTTTCAGGTAAGTCTCCCTTGAATGAGGCTGGCCTGGGATGGTGAACTTTCTTGGGAGAGGGGGGCTCTACCCATCTCACTTCCTGTCTGTCTCCTCCCTGTGTCACAGCCCCCCACCAGGAGCGGAGTTTGGTAAGTCCTAGCTGGGACGGTGTGAGCAGGTAGGGTGCAGCCCGCTACTGGGCTTCAGAGTGGGGGTACCCTGGGGCATGAGAGCAGCCTTCTCCCTGGGTCCCGTGATGCTGTTGCTGCCTGACCCTACTTCTCTGAGCGGGTGGCCGCTGGTCTCTCCCTGTAGGTCAGCCTTGTCCTTCGCCTGGTCCCAGTGAAGAAGTCTTGTCATTCCTCAGAGCAATTGTACGTGACTTTTTCTTTTTTTTTAAACCTGGCATCTTTCCCTTCCTATTCCCCTCTCCCACCCCAACAAGAAGTTAGTAGGAGGAGGGTGAGGGCGTGTGGTGTGTCTGTACCCTCACTGTCTCCCGCATAGGTGGTAGGTGCATGGAGTCCCTTCTTCTTTGGACCCGGGCTCCCCTCCTTCTGTCACCAGTGTGTGGGGCCTCAGCTGTCAGGGTTGCATTTAGAGTGACATCCTCAGAGGGAGTCTAAGCCAGGGTCTGCTGTCATTGCTGAACTCAGAAGTGTCTAAGATATGGGAACTCAGAAGTGTCTAAGATATGGCCTGTTTGTCAGGGAGGCCACCCTGGGCTGGTGCAGAAGGATGTCAGTGGTCTGGGGACCCCAGCAGAGGACATGGTCCTGCCTGGGGATCAGAGAGGAGCTGGTGGATGCAGGCTTAGGAACTGAGTTAGAGGACAGGACAGGCTGGCCCCCATCGATGAGAGCAGGTCAAGGCTGTGACCCTTTCGTGGCCATCCCAGCCTCCCGTTCCAGATGATGTGGTGGTTAGGCAGAGGGCCCCACATAAGTCCTGGAAGGTTGGCCGACTCTGCCACGGGAAGAAAGTCTATGCAGTGGCCGTCAGCGGCTCGACTCACCACGTGTACACGTGTGGCCACGGCTACATCAGAGTGTGGGATGAGAGTGCCCTGCATGCCTGGAACCAGGCGCCCCAGGCCCAGCTCAACTTCCAGGTGAGGGTCCTCCAGAAGGATGGGGGGCTCGGGGATGACTCTGTCCTGACACTGAGAGCCCATGCTTCCTGGAGACCATTTGAGAATGTTGGCCCTTCCAACAGGACCGTGACAGCTGTGTCTTCACCTGCAAGCTGTTCCCCGATGAGCGGAGCCTGATCACGGGGGGTCTGTCCCAGACCCTGACACTTTGGGACTTGGTGCCCACCCCCCGTGTCAGGGCAGAGCTGGCCTCCACTGGCCCTGTGTGCTATTCCCTGGCTCTCTCCTCCAATGCCCAGATCTGCGTGGCTTGTTTCAAAGGATTTGTTGAAATTTGGGATTTGCAGAACCAAATCTTGATCAGGTATGACCCCAGGGGGTGGGGTGCAACAGTGAAGCTTTTGGGAAGCTTGGGCTTGCCCTACCTCACTTCCTCCTCTGCGGTAGGATGAGGTGAGTCTGTGTGGAAGACGCATATGGGCTGCGTATCTAGGGACTTCCTGGGCCCCAGACTTCTGAGGGTTCAACCAATGCACGAACCTCTGAGTTGTTTTCCCACCAGGAAGCATGAAGTCCCCGTATACGGATCCCAGTGTGTGGACATCACTGGCAATAAGTTCTGGACGGGAGGTGAAGACACCAAACTATATTCCTGGGACCTGAGGAGCTACCAGAGGCTGCAGCAACATGATTTACGGCATGAGGTGCCCGCATGGCTACCGCGGCTCTGAGTGCGGTCCCTGGGGCCTGGGAGCTGTGGGTTCCTGCAGAAGTGGGGTGCGATGAATGATGGGCCTGGCCTCTTTGAGTGCTGACCCCAAACCTCCTCCCCAACAGATCCTCAGCATCACCCATGACCCCAGTGAGGAGTGGTTGTTAGTAGGCTTGAGAATGAGTGACATCGTAATCGTGCACACACACCGGAAGGAAAAGTTTAAGGCTGTCCTACAGAAATACGTCTGCCATCACAATCTCCAGTTTGCCTCCTGTGGTGAGTGAGCAGGCCGGGGACACCTCTGGGTGCCCCGTCGCCTGACAAACTGTCTGCTCATCTGTGGAGTTGGGGCCCAGCCTCCTTTCAGACTGTTTAGTTTCCCCCTCTTTGGCCCCAGAACTGGCCAGACCAAGGTCTCAGGCCACCTTCCCAATTGCCTTCACCTCTGCTTCCTCCCACCACCAGTTTTTCTCCCCTGCTGGCATGGCTAAGTTTTCTTCTTTCTTCTTCTTATGATTATCACTTACTTATTTGGCTGTACCAGGTCTTAGTTGAGCCAGGCAAGCTCTTAGTTGCAGCCTGTGGGATCTGTCTAGTTCCTTGACCTGGGATCTAATCTGGGCCCCCTGCATTGGGAGTGCAGAGTCTTAGCCACTGGACCACCAGGGAAGTCTCTTTCCTCCTTTCCTTCTCTGCTTGTTCCCTCTGCTTTTCTGACTCTGTCTGCAATGGTAGCTTCCTACACGGAACCACAGCCCAAAGACACCAACCAAAGAGAGAAGGGGAACGAAGCCCCATATGATTGTCCTGTTGTTCAGTGACTCTCCCTGGGATCCTGGGTGTGGCAGGAGGGAGCAGGCTGAAGATGGAATGGTTTGGGTCATATCTCTGAGTTTTATAGATGGGGGAAGCTGAGGCAGAGAAAGAGTGGTTCCTTCCCTGGTCTCGTTGGGAGCAGAGCTGGGGCTGGAAGGCAGGCATGGTCTCTGGCCCCTCCATCTGTCTTTTCTCTGCCAGGGAGCTATTTTGTGGCCACAATGAATGAGACAATCCGCTGCATAGCCGCACCTTCTCTGCATAGATTGTTTCAGGTACTGGGTGGAGGGGTGTGCAGACCCAGGCACTTGGAGCTTGCAAACCCCAGACCCCAGATGGTGGGGCCCCAGAGATGGTGCTGGAGAGTACCTCTGAGATGGCAACCACGGCCGTTGAGGACATCAAGGGGAATGAGGACTCGAGGTCCTGGGAACTCCTGGGCTCCATTTTGAGCCCCGAACCTAGCCTGGCCTCCAGACCAAGCCTCAGGTCTACGCGGAGCCTTGAAAAGAGCCCTGTATGACACCTGAAGCACCCCGCATGTTGTTCCTCCGTGGCTTCTCTTTTCCTCCAGGTAGAGGAATCCGCACACATCCTGTGTTGTGATGTATCTTCTGACAACCAGTATCTGGTCACGGGCTCCAAGAATAGTGCCACGGTTTACCAGCTCTTGTATTGAAGGTCCCGCTGGTGAAGACCCAAAGAAGGCCAGCGTGCTGGGAGGGTAACCTTGGGGTGCTGGGCCACTCTGACACCTGCCACTCCCCCTCCTTCTCCTCATGTGTTGGTTATCTGTCCATTCCCCTCTTGCCCAGCACATGCCTAGCCTGCCTTCCAGGTATTTATTATACAACTTAGGGATTTTTCCTTTGTTATTTTTCTACCACTGATTTCTGGGTTTTGTAATTAATAAAATAGAAAAGCAAAAACCAAAGTGGCTTGGGTGTGTGGTCAGTTGTTTCAAACAACAAACTCATCATAATGGATTGCTTACACCCTCTTTCAGCAAATTCCTGGGTGGGTAAAAAATTTTAGACCAGACTTAGTTTTGTTTATAACTCTTTTTGGGGGTGTCAGGGAATTCTTGGACTCTTAAGAAAGCTCAGGAAGCAATGTATATCCACGTACAAACTTTGAGTTTGTATCAGGATGCTGGTAGACCAGCAAAATTCAACTCTTGACGCAAGTTAAAACTCCAGGAGTTGATCTAACCATATCCAAGGTCTCAATTCTCAGTCTGGCATTTGGTGCGTCAGAAGCTGCCTGTCTGTTTCAGGGCATCTTCTCATGTTGGTGAATGTGATATTTTGTGTGGCCTTCACTAACCTGAAAAAGACCCAGCTCTCTGAATCAAGCCATATAGGCCTGCTTTCCTCCAGCCTCTGCTTGGAGTTGGCATGGCTGAGACAACTCGTAGCCTACCAAAGTTTATAGCTTAGAATTTACCTGGAAGAGGCATGAAGCCTGGGACCAACTGTACCATCCTTTGCATTGAGATACTGTCCAGTACTGGTTCTTGCTGACAGATAACGAGTGAAGAATGTGCCTCCTTTCTGGGCCAAGACTAAAGGAGTAGGGGGATGTCTCGTCCAGGCTCTCTGTCTCCTACCAGCTCCAGGCAAGTGATTTGAAGGTCCAAGGGGATTGCAAAACAATGAGATGAAAACATCCTGTGTCCCCAAATCAAACATGGAGAAAAGCTTCCCCCTTTGGAATATTTCAGGGGAGAGAAATAAACTTATATTTGAATTGTTGTACATGTTGAAGTGTATTTATCACTATAACTCTGGAAATAACAAACTTTTACTTAAAGGGCCAGATAGTAAATATTTTAGGCCTTGTTGCAATTGCTCCGTTCTGTTGTAGCATGAAAGCTGCCATATGTGTGTGCCAATAAAACTTTGTTTATAAAAATAAGCAGTGGGTCACATTTGGTCTGCTGGCTGTAGTTTGCTGACTCCTGCTATAGCCATTGTGCCTCTCAATAATATATTTATTTAGCTTCCATGGAAAAATATACAGAGAGTAGGGTCCAACAGTAGTCCTGTCCTGGGCTATAGTAACAATTAGACTCCAAGTGTCTATATATATTTTTACACAATATTTTAAAAGGTAGGGACAAGGTGGTAATTTCTGGAGACTAAAGTAGAGAAACTGGATCATAAAAGGAAAAAAAAGGACAGATTCAATTCTATATGCATTGTTTATTTCTTCAAGGTAATGTTTGTCAAAAAAGAATTGACTTCAAGAAAAACCATTAACAAAGTGAAGACACCCTACAGAAGGGGTGAAAACCTTTGCGAAGATATTTCTGGTATGGGATTTATATTGAAAATGTGTAAAGAATTCTTAAAACTCAACAACAAAAGACAAAACAATTTTAAAAAGAGCAGAAGATTTGAATCGCTGTTTCTATAAAGAAGGTATACAGATGGCAATAAGCACAGGAATAAGCTCAACGTTATCAGAGAAACACAAACCATACCCACAGTGCAAAGGAATGTTGCATGAGCAGGATGGCTAGAATAAATAGGACAGACAGTAACAAATGTTGCTGGGGCTGTGGAGAAACTGGAACCCCCATAACCTGCTGGTGGGATTGTATTAATAGAACACATTGCAGCCACTTTGAAAAAGTTTGGTAGCTTTTTAAAATGCTAAAGGTAGAGTTATTATATGACTTAGCAATTCAACTCCTAGATGTAGACCCAAGAGAACTGAAAAAAAAAAAGGCATGTAAGTTGGGAGAGTAAGACTTTGAAAAGATAAAATAAGAGAACTGTACTTTTTCTTCTTTTGTGGAAAGAAGGTAAAGTCCAAGTTAAGAGTAGTCACGATAAGTCGACGAGTAGTGTAATTTCAAGGCTAGTTACTAAAAGAATACTAAACAAGGGTATAGCTTCCAAGTTAATAGAGGAAAACTACTGGAATAATAGAGTATAATATAATATTAATAAGTTATTTATATTTATAATTTATTATTAACTCTGTACATTGTTTAATTTGATGTTAATCTAAATAAAATTATGTAATAATGACAAACAGAAGACGTGACTAAATACTGAGTCATAAAGTTCAGAATATTTAGTTCTTACAGAATATATTCTAAGAACATAATGCAATTAAGATAGAAATAAACAAAAAGGAAACTAGAAGTTTCTTTATTTTGGAAATTAAGAAATATATGTCTAAATAATTAGTAGAGTCTAAATCACAAACTGGAAGCTATTGTCAACTGAATAATAAAAAGTTGAAGGATTAAAAAAAATCTAAAAAGAATGGAAGGATTTAGCTAAAGCTATAGTTAAAGTTTAGCCATTTCTAGGTCATCAATGCCAGGCTCCACCTTGCTTTCTGGGGCCACGTGGGAGACTTGCACTGACAGCCCAGGTCTTCCCAGAAACTGAAAACTGGGTCTGGACTGGAGAAAGGATACAGTCTCCGGAGACAGCAGAAAAAGAATGTGGAGACTGGGCCTTGATCTGAGTAGAGGAAGGTGGTCGTGTTTTAGTTGCTAAGTGGTGTCTGACTCTTTGCAGTCCCATGGACTGGGGCCAGTTAGGCTCCTCTGTTCCCAGGATTCTCCAGGCAAGAATAGTGAAGTGGGTTGCCATTTCCTTCTCCAACGGATCTTCCCCACCCAGGGATTGGACCCCCGTCTCCTGGATTCCAGGCGGATTATTTACCGCTGAGCCATTAGGGGAGCACACAGAGGAAGTTGGGGGAAAGGAAGTCAGAAATGGTTTAGGAAACAGATTTTTCACAGATGTTGCGAGATGAATTTAATCACTCAGCAGTGCTGGATCCATTTCCCCGCAGGAAGATGGGACAATGATCGACCCTCGTGGTTGTGGCTTAATGGGCTCTCTGTGGACCTTAGCATTTACTTCTGTCCTCTGGCAGCACGTGGGGATCCCTCTGCCTGCCGGGTCCGCGGGGCCTCTGTAAATGCCATCCCGGAAAGCAGATTATTTTCTGTGAATGGCAGCAAAAAGTCATGCCCTCTCTGAGGCTCGAACTCAGGACCTTCAGATTATGAGACTGACGCGCTGCCCACTGCGCTAAGAAGGCTGACTAGCAGGAGATTTTCTTTATCGCTAAAGGGAAAGTGCCCACAGCCGCTTCCTTTGCCCTAAGCGCCTCACAAGGGTCGGTGTTCGCCGGCAGAGCGCCGGTGGGGCCCGGGACAGCTGGGGAAGGACGGCGCCTCTCTTCTTGCGGCGGGAGGGAGTCCCGCGCCTGTCTGGAGCTCAGAGGGTCGCGAGAGGAGGTGGGCTCGTGCAGCCGCGCTCGCCGCGGGTGGAAGGGCGCGCGGCCGCTGGGGCTCTGCGGAGTGCGCAGGGGTAGGCGGGGCGGAACGCGCGAGGGGCCGCGCGGGCACGGGCTCCGAGGGAGCCCGGGGAGCGCGCGCCTGGCTTTGGCTGGAGGACGGGCGGCAGGGGCGCGCCGTGCACGGAGCAGGCGGCGCGGGCGGCTGGCGGCGCGGGGCCGTCCGCCCAGGCTGCCACGGCCGCCGGAGCGCTCGGGGCGTGAGCTCGGGCTTGTGTTGCTGACAAACGGCGGGTGTTCGGCTGGACGAAGGCAGGAGGGCGCGACACCCGCTGCAGATGGGCATCGGGGGGCGTCCCTCAAGGGTGGGAAGGAACCTGGGGCTCGGGCAGGCGGGCGGAAGGAGTAGAGAGGGGTTCGGAAGAAGCTGGGGCGTGAACTCTCCAGGCCCTGAGCCGGCCTTAGGAGTGGGGATGAGTTAGGAGAAGGGAGAGAAGATTCCAGAAGACTCTTGGATGTCAATTCAGTTGGAAAAACGGAAGGAGAAACCACAATTTCCTTGGACTTGCCATCTTACTCGTTTATTCAACCTTGTGGTTCTGCTTTCTCCTTCAAATCATTTTGTGTCCTTATTACATATAGAGCATTGCATTTCGGAGAGCAGAAGAGCAGCAGCATTCCCTCTAGGCAGAGTTTAAAATCTTGTTACAAGAATGCAGGGTGGGTGGATGGATGAGTGGATGGGCAGAACATATAACATAGAACATATAAGTCAGAAAGCATTTCCTCCTTCCTTCACGGGAATTTCTGCTGCCGATGCCCAGAAGGCATGACTACCGAGGAATCACTACCCCATCTCGTTTAGCCAACGATTATTAGGAGGTACGATTACTACCTTGAGCTGGGCGGCTTCTTCTTTCTCTCAGCCCTTGTGGAATTATTGTTTTCACCAGGGAACAGTGTATTTTCATATCTGGTGGGTCTAGCCCCTTGCCCCCACTGGCCCCTTTCAGGGCTTTGCTGCTCAGCTGAACGCAGGTTTGAGGTCACCTCTTGGACAGCCGTTCACACTGGTTCCCTCTTGCTGCTCAGATTTCCCAGGGCGCTTAAGTGACTGTATTGCATCCTGTGGTTCCAGGGTGTTCTCAGTTGTTCCCTGTGTGTCTCCTCCCTTGACTGGGTGTTCTGTAATGCAGGGACAGAATCTGAGCCACCCCTGGGAACGCCACGTTCAGAAGGATGGTCGAGGAGGTTCTGGACCTCACCCCCAAGCCCCTCTTTACTGCCACCTCCTGCCTAGACTCAGTGTGCCTGTTTAGTGAACAAAGAATTCACTTGGCCGGAGTCAGGGCTTGGCATTTGTTTTCTCTCAGCCAGTACCCAATCTTGACCTTGTGGCTTCCCCTCCGGGTCATCATCAGTTCAGTTCAGTTCAGTTCAGTCGCTCAGTCGTGTCCGACTCTTTGCGACCCCATGAATCACAGCACGCCAGGCCTCCCTGTCCACCACCAACTCCCAGAGTTCACTCAAACTCACATCCATCGAATCGGTGATGCCATCCAGCCATCTCATTCTCTGTCGTCCCCTTCTCCTCCTGCCCCCAATCCCTCCCAGCATTAGTCTTTTCCAGTGAGTCAACTCTTCGCATGAGGTGGCCAAAGTTTTGGAGTTTCAGCTTTAGCATCAGTCCTTCCAATGAACACCCAGGACTGATCTTAGCCTGGTACAAATTCTGCCCTGAGAACAGGAAGAAACCGGTTGCGGTACAGGCAGCTCCTCCAGCGGGCCAGGATCTCAGAAGCTATGAGTGCTGTGTGGCCAGAGCTCCCTCCAACCTTCCCTTCCCTCTCCACCCCCAACTTGAGAAGCTGCAGCGCAAAGGACACGGTTTGTTCCAGGAATCTCTCTGAACACATTTTTCAAAGCATCCCTGCTCCCAGTCCTGAATGGCACCTCACAGCATTTGGGGAAATAGTTCTCAGGGCTCTGCAGCTTGGTCTCTCAGCTGGAAGACTTAGGCCATGCACCATCCTGCACACCCACTTGGAACCTTCCAGCCTCCCTCCCAGCCTCTGCTCCTGCCTTCCACCTACCCACACATCCTAATCCGATGTTGGTCACCCTCAAAGCCCCTCTGTCTTGAACTCCTCTTGTTCAGCAGCCCAGAACCAACAGAGAATGTTTCCCTCTCCTTCACTTTCCTGTATCTTTATTCTTCCCTTGAGATGATTCCTTTACCTTTGTGGCAGAGGTTGCTCTGGAATTTTCTAAATCCTCTGCAGCAGATACACATGAACTAGTTTTAGCTTATTGATTGATTACCATAGAGAGTTCTCTATAGAAAGGCCTACAAAGGACTGGGAACTCTGAGGATTTGGGGTTGAGGTTGGGAGATGTGACCAAGGGTGTGGGGGGAGGGAGGGGAGTTAGGAAGGGGGGTCTAGAGTGCCCAATGGGATCCTGGATTGGCTTCTGAAACTTGAAAAGGACATCAGTTAACTGCATACATTTGAATGAAGTCTGTAGATGAGTTTATATATCAATATTAATTTCCTGGTTTTGATCATTGCATGACAGGTTAAGTGTTAATATTTGGGGAAGCTGGGTAAAGGGTATATGGGAACTTTATTAAATTTCCAAATTTGAAAAGTACTTTAAAAGGAAAAGTTAAAACTTGAAAACAAATGAATCACAGTGGAAGCCCTCAGACCTTCCTTTAGAGAGATTCTGATTCAGTAAATTTTGGGAATGGGCTTAGGGATTGTACTTTTAACAAACTTCTTAGGTATTTCCAGTATTCAGCTGTAAATTCTCCTGGATCAGGTAACCATTAACATCTCTTTCATTCATTAGCTCAGGAAGTATTTGAATGAATAGTCCACATGCATTAGTGGGTGAAAACAGAAATAAATGAATAAAAGCAGGGCAGGTGTGCAATGCAAGGGCCAGAGTGACCTGGACTGTGGGAGTGGGCAGTTTTATAAGTTTCTGTGTCATTACTTCCAAGTTGTTAGGTTTTTTTTTTTTTAAATAAAATGCTCCCTATGAATCAAGACACTTTCTGCTTTAACTGAATCCCCAGATTATTTTATTCAAATATGTTATTAGTGGTTTTCTGTGCTACTTACTGTGATCAGTGTCAAGGGGACAAAGAATAAAAAGACACAGCTCCGGCCCCCAAGGAGTTTATGGTTCACTGAGTAAGACACATAATTGGAACTAACTCTTATAGGGGCCAGAGTGTGGACAAAACTGAAAGCGGGCTTGGATTTGGCCTGAGCTTGCAGGAGGGCAGGGAGCAGTTGGGCTTTTGGAATGTGGGGGAAGGGAACAATCTAAGAGGCAGTTGGGAGGCAGTTGTGAGTTGAGAAGACAGTTGGGGGAGTGAGAAGCCTGCTGGAAAGAGATGGTCCAGGAAAAGTTTCAGATCTTAGAGGACCTGATGAAGGAAGGATACAGTGCTGTGATTCAAAATGGGAGAGCAGGGAGGGGACACTGGTTGGAGAGACAGGTAGGTCCTGTGTTGAGTATGCTCGGGTCTTTGAGAGGCACCGGGAGACAGAGTCTGTCCTCCAGGACCCCACAGTGGGGATGGAGGCCAGCATGGCCACCCTTCTAGACAGAATGAAGTTAGGAGGTACAAGGCATGAGTTACCCAGGCTCAGGCTGGAGGAGGGGCTGGGAACTTGGGACTGGTTAGGCTTCAGAAGAAGACAGACATCCATGTAGACACTGGCCTTTGGGAATGTGGGTCTGTTGATCAAAGAAGATGAAGGCCAAAAACAAAAAAATTGAGACTGGTTCTTGTAACTGCCAGAGGAGGAGTTATTAAGGGAGAATGTGTAGCTTGAGAGTCATGGAGGAGCCACAGAGTCCTGGGCCGTCTCATTAGGAGGCTGTATGAAAGTGTGGTTAAGAGAGGGGTGCTTGATCCAGTAACCCAATTCAAACCCTGTCATTGAGTTTTCTCACCTTTAAATCAGGGAATGAACAGAACTGATCTCAAAGCATTATTGAAGGATTAAAAGAGCTTGTGCTTTGATATGGGTGTAGTACTCAACAGATGCTAGCATTAATTAGGGGAAAGAGATCGAAGGAGTAACTCAAAGAGATAACCAAGGCGGTGCTATCTTACTGAAGCCCTGGGAAGAACAAGGGTTAAGAAGTAGAATAGAGTCGTCATGATATGGAGCACCAGCTAGACACCAGGTGCAGAATGTGTCTTAACACAGGCAATTCTTACCTCATGAGGGAATTTCTGTTATGGTCCCCACTCTATGATGGAGCAAGTCCAAGGTCACAAGAGCATTGACTTACATTTCCTGTTCTGATCTAGACCTTGAGTCTTAAATGGCCGGCCCCTGCGTTGAAGGCTGGCCTCCCATGGATATGGTCAGCTGGAGGACACCTTCCAAGGCCAAGGCTCTACGAAAATGCTGGTGACCCTGAGATGAATGAGCCTCTAGTCTTGCTCTCAGCAAGTTTGCAGGTAAGGGTTCCTATAGCCCCTTCCTCCATTGAACCATGTCCAATACATCCCAGAAGGCCTTTTCAAGGCCCAGGTTTCCCTCTTGTCCCAGTACCTTCTATGGCTCCCTGTGGCCTCCAGCCCAGGATCTGAATCAGCTCTACCAAACAGTCCTCTGTCTGCTTCAGGGTCTTGTCTATGTTCTGAGCCACTCCCCTAGTGAGTGAGTGAGTGAAAGTCGCTTAGTTATATCCAACTCTTTGTGACCCCCATGGACTATACAGTCCATGGAATTCTCCAGGCCAGAATACTGGTATGGGTAGCCTTTTCCTTCTCCAGGGGATCTTCCTAAGAAGACCCAGGGGTCTCCTGCATTGCGGGCAGCTTCTTTATCAGGTGAGCCACAAGGGAAGCCCAAGAATACTGGAGTGGGTAGCCTATTCCTTTTCCAGGGGATCTTCCCAACCCAGGGATCAAACTGGGGTCTCCTGCATTGCGGTGGATTCTTTACCAACTGAGCTATCAGGGAAGTCCCGAGCCACTCCCCCAACCCAGTTTTATCTCTCACAGCTGCCCAACACTTACTTGGTTCCCTGGTCTTACTGAACCCCTTTCCTGACCTGTTAATACCTTTCATTTGGCCTTTTGACCTGAAACCTGCCTCTCCATCCACCAGCCACTGAAATCTCACCCACCCCTCTCACAAGCCCAGCCTGCAGGAAGCCTTCCCTGGCTACACTTTTGTTCACACTGATGTTTTTCTTCTCTCTGTTTTCCTAGATTTAGAGATGGTCCCACAGCGTCATTCAAGGTGAGAGGTTATGTTTGGGTGACATCATGTATGTGTGTGTTGAGTTGTTTATTTGGGTGGAAGTTCCTTGAGCCGATGGTACTTTTGCCATCTCTGGGATACCCACTGTCCTTGCACTAGGAGCTATGGGGAAGTTCCAAAACCCCGTCAAACTCCCACCACCATTTATGGCCATCTGATGCCCAGGCCCAGTTCTGGGTGCTGTGGGAGTCAGTGTCTTAAGGTCTGTGCCATTCCACCTGGTATGTGGCCAGTGATGCTGAGAAAATGAACTTTTCCCTCTTGCTTCAATCTCTGCATTTCTAAACTAGATTTGGCGCTGGACTAAGACCACCCTAAGGGCCCTTCTGGTTACTAGGGCCAGCATTCCTCAAACTTTGATATGCACACAAAACCCCTGGAGATCTGGTTAAAATGCAGATTCTGATTCAAGAGGTTTGGGATGAGTCCTGAGTTTCTGCATTTCTAACAAGTTCCCAAGTGACACTGATGTTGCTGGTCTGTGAACCACAATTGGGTTACAAAGGCCTAACTCAGCGGCTCTCAACCCTAGCTGGAAAAAATGGTCTGAGAAGGTTGCTGCATCTCCTTCATTTTTTCCCCATTAAACAAAAATAAAGATTTTGTTGGGAGACCAGAAGGTGTGATGCTAGGATTGCACCCTGGGACAATCAGAATTTCTGGGGGTGGGATCCTGGCGTCAGTGTTCCTATAAATCTCCCTAGGTGAATCTGATCTGCAGCCAAGGTAAAGAACCACTGCTCCACCTCGTGGACCGAGAATGTAACAAAGGAGCTGTTTTCTGGTCAGACTGCGGTCTTCTTCTGCCCTCTGCTGGCAGCACAGATTTCTAGCTCAAGCTGATCTCCCCCAGATGAGATAGGAATATCAGAAGGCTAGAGAAAACAATGCTGCTGTCCAGGGTGACCGGGTTTCCCTGCACCTTCAGGACTCACCCTGCCATGAGTGAGGACGTATAACAACGATAACAGCCTGCAGGGATCTTGCTTCTTCCTCTGAACATGCAAAAGATCTTGGCGTGACACCTTCATACTTTTTCTCCTTTCCTGGGATGAATTCTGTTTCTTAGAGACAAAGGATGGTTTAGGCTTTGCTGAATCCCCTGCATAAGAATTATTTCCCACGTATTGAATTCTCAAGTGTCCAGACTGCGGACGGACTTGTGCAGGATCCAGGAAACTGCATGTTCATGGGCAGGGTCAAAGTATGAGAGCTGGGAGAGTCACAGGAATCCCACTGGAGACGGACCTGGTGGGAGAGGGGAGCTGCAGCCAGGAAAGGTGGGTGGCTTCTCTAGGTGGACAGCCACTGTGACCCATGGTGAATTAGGATGGATGGAGGGAGGAAGAGGAAGCAGCTGGGACATGGGGCTAGCGAGAAGGGGTAATGGCTATGTCTGTTCCATCCCCCACAAGTGCCTTCCCCTCTCCCCACATCTGTCTACCTGTTTCCTCCTCAAAACTCAGCTAAAACACCTTGTCGGTCATTAGAGCCCCTTTGATCCATTTCCATGGTACTTGGTCCTCCTTTCTACCTGCTCCATCCCACTGCCTACCATCAAATCTTTGTCTCACTATGTTTCTTTTTCTGCCTCACTCAAGAAATTCCACGGAAGAAAACAGTATCTTGTTTCCATTCCTCGAAGTACTGTATCCAGTGGCTGGTCACATAAAGCCATCAATAGATGATGCTGGGTTAGGGATGCAGTAAGAGAGAAAAAGGGTCTTGTACACGATGGATATGATTTTATCATCAGCTGGAATCCTGGGGATTCCCCCGGGGGTAATCTAGAGGAAAAAGGAAAATCTCTCCAGGAGGGGTTTGCCCTGAATCCAACCCTCAGCTTTCCTGGGTGGGGATCACAAGAAATCTTAGGGGTAGACTTAAGGTTTGGGTTACTTAGCAGTTAGCCAGCATATGGCACTCTGGCTCCACCTAGATCTTAACTTGGGTGCCCTAGTCCTCTCCCTCCTGACCAAAAATGCTGACTTCAGTGGCAGGATGCCCTCAAGCGGAATTTTAGCAGCTCAGAGCCTCCGGCCACGGCTTCCTGTAGCTGGCTGGCTCCTCTCCAGGCTGAGTGCAGTGGGGAAGGAGGGCCCCGTTCAAAGAGCCCACTCTTTGTGGGATGGCGAGGAAGAAGGTTCTGATGATGTCACCAGATCATGAATGCACCTTGGCCCAGGCCAAGAGCTCAGGTCTGTTCCCTACCTTGCCACTGACTTTGTGATCTCGCATGTTCAGTTCTTCTCTCTGGGCCTGTTTCTCCTCCATCAGACAGCAGGGTTCATCCCATCCAGCCCGAAATGGAAAAAGCCACCCTTGCCCAGTTTTAGGCATCCGATATCCAGTCAAGAAAAGGAACTGGGCCTGTTTTAGAATGAGTCCATTAGGGTCCAGATATGGGAAGTATAATGCCTTTTCTGTAAGTTGTCAGAACTCACTGGGCAGGTATGACATGCTGATTTCTGGCTACACTAGTGTCCCATGCCAGTAAGAAATATCCAGAGAATATTTGACTGGATATCTGTTGACTCATTGTCCCAGAGTAGGGGTGGATTAGGGAAAGGAATAGCGGGGTAGTGGTGGTGGGTGAGCTTTGGAATAACGTTTATTCATTTAAAAAACTGATCTGGTGTACACAGGGCAAAGGGTTGGCTGTGTTGGCTGGTTGGCTGTTGTTTTCTGAAACAAAAATTTTAGATATGAATACATGTAAAGCAGAAGAAAAAAATGTGCCTCTGAACAGTTTCCCCAAATGCCATTTCTTGACTGTCACAGGCCTCTGGATGCAAAGGTGCCCTGCTGGGTGGTTTTCAACAGGAATCCCGTGATTAAATTAAAGCTCGACCACCAGGAAGTGAGGACACAGGATGAACCCAGGGATATGAATGTGCTGCTTCATTCCCAGCCAAAGGTGGAAAGTGAAGTTTCCCCCTGCAGGACCACTAGCCCGCCTCGTCCACAAGCAACCTCTTCCTGTGAAACAAAAGCAGAGACAAACTGAGGAAAGTGAGGAGAAGTTTAATGAAGGAAAAATAAGGAAACCTCAGGGATTCGCCACTACTCATTGATTTCTAGGTATTGGCTGGCTTCTGGCCTCCAAGGAGCACAGAAAGGGTCCTGGCAGAGTGAGCAGGCAAGTTTGGGGGACCCTAAATGCACAAGTGCTGGGCCTTGGCGCTGACCTGCTCCATGAACCAGTAGCGCCGACAAGTTCCACAGGCAGGCGTGCTTGCAGCGTTAAAGGAGCGGCCAGCCAGAGGCACCTGCGGAGACCCACACTGCGGGGAAGGTCGGGACAGGGCCTTCTCTGCGCAGACGCAGCGCCGGCCTGTGGGAGGCGGTGCTGCCCCCGCCCCACGCTGCGTGTCCACGTCAATGCGTCAACGTCAAGTCCGCACGTCCTGTCAACGTCCCCACGTCCACGTTCTTGTCTCCGCGTCTGCGCCAAGCGCCACCCTCGGTGGTGTAGGGGTGCGAGAGGCCTGGGTCGGGCCTTCTGGGGCTTTTACCTTCCAGTGAGGGGAGGGCGGCCACTGAGGAGGTGCGAGCTGGGGGCAAGCCAGCCTGGGTCCGAAGTGCCCCTCGCCCCCGCCGTGGGCTGGGGTCCTTCCGCGAGTTTCCACGTGGCTCTGGAACCTAAGGCCCCCGGCCTGCGGCTCTGCCGCCTTGGAAAAGTTGCCTGAACCTTTTTGTGTACTCCGGTCTCCTCCTCTGTCACATAGTGACTCCGAGTCCCGACCTGACAGAATGACTGTGAAGTTTAAATGAGGTAATAAGTGCTGAAGCTTGTTTTGAGCAGGGTTTCTTTTTATTTAGAAGTATCTTTAAAAGTTTTGGAATACACTCTGCAAAGAGTATCTGACCTGAGTATCCTTGGGTGCCTGGCATTGCAGAGTGTGGTGAGGGAGAGTGGTCGCGAATGGCCATCAGGGGTTGTTGACGCCCCCCACCCCTTCAAAACGGCAAAGCTCGGAGTCTTTGGGTACAATATATTTCCTCTACCAGGGATACGATCTCCAGACTAAGCTGCTCAGAGGGGTTGTGACTCAAGAGTGGATGCCTCGGGGATTTCAAGTGACTTTTGGTTGGGAGTATTTTAGCCTCTGAAATACTGACACTTGGGGCTGGATTGTTCTTTGTCATGGCGGGCGGTGTGCTGCCCTGTGCATTGTAGGATGATTAGCAGCGTCCCTAGCCCTCCCCATCAGATGCTAGTAGCATCCCCTCCAGTTTGTGACAATCAAAAATGTCTCCAGACATTGCCAGATATCCTCAGAGAGGAGAGATGGGGACAAGATTGCCTCTGGTTGAGAATTACTGCTTTGCAACATTCTCTGTGAAGTGAGCCCTCAGAGCGCGGCTGTTAGGTGCTCTGCTGTGTTTCGCAGGATTACTTTTCTGAACCTTCGTGGTCTCTGCCTGCTTCTTCTGTGCACCGTCTGGAGGGTCCAATGAAGGCATGGCAAAAATATTTTCAAAGGTGACGGACACAGACTTTTTAAACCCTAGCCCTTTGAGATGTGAATTACTGGTTCCTAAATCTGGTTGGGTATCTGCATGGGCTGGAATTCAGTTTTTATTGTATTTCTTTTTACTTACATCTGAAGAGTTTTTATTAGAGCATTATACGGTAGTGCTGTAAATCCGTAAGTCCTTTACTATTAAAATAGTTCTGTGGGGAATAAGGTCTTGAGATAACCTTGTGTAGTGAATACATTTTCTTTTTAACTACATACTTCAGAAGTAGTAGTTGCTTATTCAGGGGAGAGACCAGAGAAGGGTTTTAAGGAGAAGGCCCAGCAGGGAAGTGATGTGGAAGATGAATTGGAAGCATTTGAGGTCCCCACTATTTAGGAGGTGATGTAAAAGTGCCGTGCACTCACAGAGCCGTTATGCTGGGGCATCCTGGATACCATGAGGATCTTTGGCCCTTTTTTTTTTTTTTTTAAATGATGATTCGTCCTCCATAGTCGAATCAGACTTTCTTTTTCTTGCTTAATTCTTTGTATAGCTACTCCAGCACTTCCCCAGGAATTCCAAACCCCAGTATACATTGCTGATCAGGAGTGAGGAATGTTACTCCAGGCTTTGGAAGTTTTTTGTTTTAATGCTCCTGTGTGGCCTGCTTCTGGCAGTCCTTCAGTTGTAGGTCTGCCAGCCTGCGATTCCCTCATTGTTGGGACTGTGATGTCTGGTACCAGGCAGCAGAAGCAAATTTTGGAAATGCTCAGGTGCAGCAAGGAGCACCTCCGGGTGGGGGAGCTGAGTGCTGGTTTTTGCCTTGAGTCGCTTCTGCGCTCTATAGGATTTGGGGATTTTGACAAAGACCCCAGGCATAAGAATTGGCACTAAGCTGGGCTCTGGGAGGTGCATGTCAGTAGCGTTGAGTGTGGCCGTTTGAGTCCCTCTTCCCATTGTGCATACCTGGATGGTTGTCTGCACAGCTGTCCCTGTGAGTTCGATAATGCAGATTCCAGCTAGCGCTTTGTAACATCAGGGACGTGCCGCGACAGATGTAATGTACACGGAGGTACATTGGGAAAGATGTGTGCACTCTGGCAGCATTGCTGGGCCCTTTAAAGCATGGAGGTGGTTCTCTGCGAAGCGAATGTGGCCGTTATCATGAAGTCTCTAAAGATACCACTGGGATGTTGAGGGCTGCGTGTTATAGACCAGGTCGATGTTGCAGATCATTACCGATGTGTGGGTTCAGAGATTCTGGTTTCCCATGTGAGAGGTAGCTGTGGAGCCGGGGCTATCAGTCTTGGTGTTAATTGCAGATGACACCTCTTCATGCTGGTCAGACTGTGCCAAGGCTTGTGGTGTGACTAGTTACAAGAGTGTGGAGCCCTCTGATTTGCTTTGTAGACAGCAAAGCCAATGCTGGAGTATGCCCAGTCTCCACAGGGTGGGGGGGGAGCCCATCTTAGAATTCTCACTTGGAAGAGATGGCTGAGGATGGTGATGATGGGGTTGGCCCGGGATTGGCCATGTCTGTGGGAATTGAGTTGGTTCCCCTTTGATGCTATGATACTATGGCTCTTCTACACAGATCTGCAAAAGTGAAGGGTTTCAGCAGAGCACAGCTATGTGACCAGAAGAGACCTTGGAGGAGCCCAGGACAAGGTGTAGGGGCTTCCTCTGCAGACCAGGACCCCAGTTCAGGCTAACCTCCTCCAGTGAAGGGCTAGGAGGGGCTCATGGGCTGTCTCACTGTTGGTGGTGGGAAGAAACAGTTCAGCCAGTGGTCTTTACAGGGGTCAGATAGTTGTTGGAAACCCAAACCTCAGATTGTCGTCTGGGTAGAATCTCTTGGGCAAAAGGAAGTTCTTACTGGGTTGGGGGAGGGGGAGAGCGCAGGTTGTATTTTCTCAGTAGGTCTGAGGGGAACCGTAGGTGGGAAGATGCAAGGCAGTGCAGGAGGTCTTCCTGGTGGCGTGGGTGTCTTTGTCTCGGTGTGACCATGGAAATTGTGGAAATGACAGGCAGCCTGTGGCATCCAGCTGCTTAGGAGAGAAGGGTTTGTTGCATCTGTGGAGGGACCCAGCTGAACCAGCCCGGACGTGGGTGCCACACTAGAGGCCTCAGGTGAACCCTGGGAGTGGTTGTTGGGGCTTCCAGTCCAGGCCGGGGTCCTTCAGCAGGGAGAGAGCTCCCACCCCCACCCCTAGTTGGCCTGGGGAGCCAGATTTCACCTGTTCTGATGGTTGGACAGACCACAGGAACCTCTGGTCGTCGAGGGCATCTTCCAGGAAGTTTCTGGCGGACTGCTTACATCTTGGAACTTTTTGAAGAGACACAGCTTGTTGGAGAGTCTCTCTTTTTCTTGGTGTGTTTGTCCTAAAACATGTCTCAAGTTGGCAGTACCCACCTCCTCTGTGGCAAGAGCTCTTTTAACATCCTGTGCCCAGAACAGGAGTTCGTGGCTTTCCTGTTCAGATGGCAAATGTAAGTTTTAGAGGATCTTTCTTGTTTTTCTAATTTTTTTCTCCAGATCTTTACTTTTCTGGTTGTCCATTTTCAATTTCTCAAGGAACATCTGCTGTTTCTTCTTCCCGATTGGCTGGCTGTGCACCAGCGCAGCCTCATGGCCGATGGCCTTCATTAGGGCCTGCGTGTTCTTGGCTTCATTTTTCAGGGGTGCATCGATTGGCCAGATGCAGGGAACTCTTGCCTCCTTCACTGCTCCCTTTCCTCTTCCAGCACTTGCCCGCTGGACACATCATCTCACCTGGGATTGGGAGGCTGCATCTTTTTTCAAACCATTCCCTTTCTTCCTGATTTGTTCGTGTTATGGAGCCATGACTTGCTGCTGATAGCCTTCTGAAGGCCTGTGTGACTCTCCTCCTGATTTTTCGGTAGAGTGGCCTGTGCACCTTCACTGTGTCTCTGCTGTGACACAGTGATGCCCCCTGTCTTCATTTGGATGGGAAATAAGCTAGCTTTTTTGAACCGTTGTGGGCAGTATTTTGTTCTGGGATCATTTCATCGTGATCGAACTCATCAGACTTCTGATTTTCTCACCCTGGGATTCAGTTGCTTTCTGGCTTGTGGTGCATTTGGATGCTGGGTTTGGGGGCACGGGTCAGGGGTAGGGTGTGAGCTGCAGGAAATGGCACCAGGAAGTTGGGGTATTTATTTGCCAACTCCAGTCTCTCCTTGATTGAGGGATGCTCCTCAGGTGATAATTCTTCCGATTGTGTGGCCTCCCTGCCTTTTTGGGTCCATTTCTTTCCCCCTTTATACTTTTCCCTGGGGCTCTTCAGCTCTTTGCCAGTTAATCCAGCTATGGTTTCAGCTGCTTAGTCTTTGATACAATAACCTACTTCAGAGGAGTGCCTCATGACTTCAGTGATCTTTCAGGAAAGTAGAAGCCAAGAGAGGGGAGTCCGGAGCAGCAGCCTCCTTCCTTCAGGACTTAGAGAGGCTACCTTTTGGGTGAGGGGAGGCATCCTCCTCTCGGCTACAACCTGGGCACAGCTGGCACCCCTTCAGTTTCATCTCTGTTTGCTGACAGTATCCCCACTGAGGACGTGCTGCCCTGACCACACCTGTCCCCAAATCAGGCCTGCTGTGTAGGCTTTTGTGATTCAGAGTGTAGTTTTGCGGTCATGAAGCACCCTTCACAACTTCAGTTTGGTTTTTAAAATTAACATTCAGGAGCCTTGCTTTTCTTGAACTGTTAAGTTTCATTAGCAATTTCTGCTCTAACAAGTGTTAGCGATTTCTTTAATGGTGAGTTGGTGAGATTCTGGAGATTCTGGGTCCTGCTGGGGACGGTCAGGGATGAGAGCCCATCCCCTGCTTATGACAGGCTAAGGGGTCACAGACTGATGGTTCTCTTTTGCCCTGAGCTGATGGTTAGTAAGCTCATTTCTGTCTCCATGTTGCAGGGGTACGGGCTGGCTTTTGGAGTGCACAACTTGAGCAGCCACAAAGGGCCACCCATGCTTGGTTTAATGCTCTGCTGTCGCTGCCTTGTACTTCTTGCTAATTTTCTGAAGTGGGAGACCCCGTTTTCTTTTAGCACTGATCAGCCCTGGAAATCATTGGCCTGGTTAGTCCTGAAGAAGGGCAGTTACAGACCACAGTGTGTCCCTGCAGTATTGCTAAGGGCAGTGAAGGCAGAGGGAACAGGTCAGCAGAAAGAGAGCTGTGCACAGAGGCTGGGGTCGGGGAGAGACAGTGGAGGGCGAGCATGGAGGGAGAGGAAGGGGATTAGTGGGATGAACAGTGTGAGAGACTAGCATTTTGTATGGGACTCAGAAAAGGCAAGGACACCCCTGCAATCCAAGGGCAGGACAACCCCTGGAAGTATTTGCTGTCTCCTCCACTAGGAGCCCGGTATGGGCAGTTTCTTCATGATATAAACTCCAGTGTGAGTGTAGCTCACAGCCTGTGCTTATTGCTCCAAACAGTAGTTGTCAAGTGATGACAAACTTCATAACTGAGCTGAGTGACAGTGAAATCTCTTAATAAGCAGCCAGGTCCTGATCGGTCAGGGCCCTGATTAAGTGGAAACCAGCTGGTCATTTGGCATTGACCACTGATACTTCTATTGTTGGTTTAATGTGATGGAGCATGTACCCTTCAGGACGTATCCATGGGATTTGAACCTGTGGCACTGACCCCATGGATCTCTCTGCACCTTTCGAAGAACCTCCTCTCAGCTCATGGCCCTCCAATTGGGATTCTGTGTGTCTCTCCTGGGTTCTTTCTTCTCCCCTACCTCTCACTGAGGGCACCGTGGTGCTCCAGCTCATGCACCTTTTAAAGACCTACACTTAATAGGATGACAGACAGTGTGGTTGCTCCCTCCGGCCACTTCTGTCACTTCCTGCCTATTTCCGTGTTAGGTACATGCTTCCCACCTGGCCAGTGTTCCCAGCCTTATCCCTGCAACTCTACAACCTCTTTGGTCAATGCAGGTGGTTCATACATGATAAATTTCGCTTGCATTGCCTCTCTGGTGTCCACCCGCCTTCCCTCTCCTGGGAGCTGCTCCCTCCAAGGCCACCTCTCCCCTGCTCTCTCCGTGTGTGGATTGCTGGAGAAAGTTCTCCAGGATGAAGCATCTCTAGGAAGGCGATGATACTCGGAGCCCAGAACGGGGGTCTCTGTGTATTGTCAGTTCTGTCCTGGGCAGCTGCAACTTCCTTTGGGAGGGGGTGTGGGAACCCTCAGGGCCTAGGGTGAATTTCAGCACACTTCTTAATCTGTTTCCTTTCTCACCTGACACAGCTTTCAGATGTGGTCTTCCGCTCTACATTCTTAAAACTCATTGAGATTACCCAAAGAGCTTTTGTTTACGTGGTATTTACTGCATTTGATATCAAAATGGAAACATTTTGAAAAGTATTTATTGAGTCATTTGAAAATAGCAATGATGAACACATTGGGTTGACATAAGTAACATTTTATCACTATTATGAAAATTGTTTTGACCTCACAGACTCCCTGTCACAGTAAAGGGTCAGTTTGTTCCCAAAAGTGAAAGGTCTGCCTTTTGCTTGTATTACTTTACACTATCTTTCTCTGGAAATAAAACTGTGCAGTGCATTCTGTTTTAGCAAGGTTTGCTCAGGTTGGATGGGCTTGCCTCCTTGGTTTACTGATTAATACCATTGCCTACAACATAGAAGGTTATTTTTAACAGCAGAGATGCTGTGTCCACCAGAAAACTTTTTGGTGCTTTATGTTGAATTTATTTGTTGTATCCTGGAATAGACCATTTTATAACACAAAAAATACAAACTCCTTATTTGGTAAGTGATTTTTAGTATCTTATTAGGCTGTGCGACCATCACCACTGTCACTGCTATGTCATTCTGCCTCATTCCAGAACATATTCACAATGAAACCCCATACCAGTTAGCAGTCACTCCCCAGTACCCTTCCTTGTCCCCAACCACTGCCCCAGTCCCTGACAGCCATTAGTCTACTTTTGGTATCAGTGGATTTGTCTGTTTTGGACATTTCACATGAATGAAACTATACAGTATGTGGCCTTTCGTGTGTAACTTCTTTGTGTAATGTTTTTAAGGTTAATCCATGTTGTAGCCCGTATCAGTAATTCATTCCATTTTATGAGTGATTAATTAATTCCAGTGTATGGATATACCACATTTTATTTATCCATTCATCAGTTGATGGGCATTTTGGTTTGTTTCCACTTTTTGGCTATTATGAACAATGCTGCTGTGAACATTTGTGTGCAAATATTTATGTGAACTATGCCTTCAGTATTCAGTATGCCAGTATTTTGGTCACTTGATGTGAATTGCTGACTCATTGGAAAAGTCCCTGATGCTGGGAAAGATTGAAGGCAGAAGGAGAAGAGGGTGTCAGAGGATGAGATGACTGGATGGCATCACTGATGCAATGGACATGAACTTGGGCAAACTTCGGGAGATGGTGAGGGACTTGGAGGCCTGGCGTGCTGCAGTCCATGGGGTCACAGAGTTGGACACGACTGGGCGACTGAACAAAAACGAACAACATGCCTTCAATACTCTTGGATCTGTCTACTATTAAATGTTATTTAAATGGGTAACCACAGATTGTCTCTCAGGCACCCACAATCATATATTAATCAAGTGTCTATAGCTCTTCTGATAACTCTTTGTAGATTTTGTCTTTTCAAATAATAAACATAGTAAAAGAAGGAAACTTTCAGGATATCATTTTCATGTACTGTGTTCTTTGACATTTATTTCTCAGAGCAGCCCTGGAAAATCACAAAGATTTATTTTTGCATCTTATTAAAAGAGAGGTACCAGAACAAATTAGGTTTATTTAATATATTTCTATTTTAAGATTTGCATAAGACTTGTCAGATCAGAGAGTGTTTTTGGCCTTCTTGTGGTTATGGATGAAATGTTAATGTAAGTGCCTTAGAAATTATATGGTTTATGGAAGCTCCTGGCGACTTGTCAGTGCCTCACTGCCCATATATTTTTACCCTTAGGGGCGAGGTTCATCTAAAGTCTAATGAAAGTGTTCTGTACTATAGTCTGAGAGAGAAGTGTACTCTCCTCCATTCTGATCTTATTGGTTAGAGTAATACATTAACTGCAGTCATGAAATCTCTGTCAGCTTAGAGATGTTTTTGTT
This sequence comes from Moschus berezovskii, assembly GCF_049115385.1. Classification (NCBI taxonomy): domain Eukaryota; kingdom Metazoa; phylum Chordata; class Mammalia; order Artiodactyla; family Moschidae; genus Moschus; species Moschus berezovskii. The sequence continues at coordinate 23,612,359 of NC_142481.1, read as the reverse complement.
TCGTCTGGTGCTTGCCTGAAGGCTCTGCTCTAAGCTGTAGAGGGCTTGAGTTTTCAGTTAAAGAGGATGGTCTTAGAGCCTCATAATAAAAGACTGTACCAGGTACTTCAAACTGTCCGTACTTCATATGAAGAATAGACTCTTGAGCTTCTGAGTTGACTTCAGTTAGGCAGCTGTCAGACTATCCCCGTGGATTGAGTTGGGATTTCCAGGACTTTTTTGGTCCAGAAACAGGTAAGAATGAGTTACAGAGCACTGCGTGGAGGGATGTGGGAATTTCATTGTGTTGTCGTTTTTGTTTTTTAATTTTTGGTAATGTTGTTTTATAACACTCTGCTTACTGGCTCTGTGAGGAAGCCTTTTTTCTTCTTTAGCTCCCTGTCATCCACAACAGTTCAGTAGATTTTGCTTTTGTAAATGGGAATAAGACACCTAAAAAAGATACTCAGTTTTTCACAGTGGCATTTCCCTAATGGCTGATGATGTCAGTCATCTTCAGTGTGTTTATTTGCATTTATAAATAGTCTTCAGTGAAATGTCAGGGGGTAAGATTTTGAGGGATACCTGCACACTGTCCCCTCCAAGCTTCCCATTCTGCAGATGGGGAACTTGAGAGCAAAACCAGGACTGTCTGGCTGGGCTCTCTTGGCTGACCGTGGTCTCTGAGTGGACACACAGGACCGGCATGAGGAAGACTGAGCACCTGGAGACAGACTTCCGGGCAGTTTTTGGGGCCCTCATCTGCCTGGTGTGTGAGGTCAGCTGCTGGGCCACAGCAGACAGAACCATCCCGCTGGAGTGTCTACCAGGCTCAGAAGACTCCCATCCCCGAAGGAGGAGGTGGTACACTGCGGGGGACGCCTCCTGTAAAAGGTGAGATTTCCCAAATTTGGAATCAGCTGGGTCCCTGTGAGTCCTGGGGCAGCCCCAGTCACACAGCAGACATTATCCCCACAGCTGTCAGTTAGACTCCATGCTGGGCACCATGCAAAGTGTGTGTAGGCAGGATTATCTGGATCCTCACAGAAACACCTGGAGGAAGATGCATCCTTACCCCTATCTCATGATGTGCCAGGAACACAAATATGGAATGGGTGGGTCTGTGGTTTTGCCTGTGTTTCACTGAATTTTGCTGCTGTGTATTCACGTACAGTTACTGCAGACTTTGGCTGCTTAAAACAACACAAATTTATTACCTTACAGATCTGGAGGTCAGAAGTCCAAGTTGTGTTAAAATCAAGGTATCAACAGGCCTGTGGGGCGGCTCTAAGGAAGAATATTCTCCTGCTTTTCCTAGTTTCTAGGTGCTTCTCACCTATGCATCATTTTTATTCTGGGTTTGGCCTCCATCTTTCATATCTAGGGACCTTTGTGATGACTTCAGGTGCACCTGGATCCCCTGAGATAACCTCCCCAAAGTCAGCTGATTAGTAACCTTAATTCCTTCTACAAGTAATTCCCCTTTGCACGTAAGATAATGTATTCACTATACATCTGGGGATTAAGACTCCGACATCTTTGGGGCCACTCTTCTGGGGAGCTGAGGGACACCAGGTGAGGAGGAGGCTGGGAGGACCGGTGCCCCCAGGTGTGTGGGTTAAGCGGGTATGGGCAGGACAGTAAAGTGAGAGCACTGCCCTGGAGGACTTGCCTTCTAGCCGGGGGGAACACCTGAACGCTCATCAGGGAACGTGGTCATGTGCTGTGGAGAAAAATGTTCCTGGGGAAGGGAGTATGGGGTACGGGGTGTGGATGAGTGGGTTGCAGTTTCATCAGGGTGGGCCTCATTGAGGAGGTGACAGTTGAGCCACCTCCTCAAGGTGGCTCCTCAACAAGACTAGAAGGAAAAGAAATTTCAAAGCATCCTGGGGAGAGATTGATGACTAAGCCTTCAGGGCTGCAGGACCCTGCAAGAGCCGGTCCTGTCTGGTCTTTGAGCTTTTTCTCTGAGCTTCTCCCTTCTCAGATTCAGCTCTCAAGGGACTAGCATTTACCACCAACCCCACTCTCCACCCCACTGAACCTGGCTTCATCTGGCTATGGTGCCTGTCAGGCATTCTCACCAAGGAGTTCCTCCACCCTTAGGGGCCTCTTCCCTGCTTTTTTCTGACCCACCACTTACCAGGCTGAATTGCTAGTTTCCTCATCTCTCAGGCCTGGGAGCCTTTAAGCTCTCAGCAGCCAGGAGCTGGTCTGTTTACTCCTGTGTCCCCAGCATCAAGCGTTTGTTTATCTTGCAGATGTTTGTCAAAAGCAAATAACGTGAACCTGCTGTCTGTTTTCTGTTGGTGTCCTGACAGACACCTGATACCAGGCAGCATGTCCCACATCCTGGTTCAGTCAGTTTACTCAGTCATGTCCAACTTTTTGCAGCCCATGGACTGCAGCATGCCAGGCCTCTCTGTCCTTCACCATCTCCCAGAGTTTGCTCAAACTCATGTCCATCAAGTTGGTGATGCCATCCAACCATCTCATCCTCTGTCATCCCCTTCTCCTCCTGCCTTCAATCTTTCCCAGCATCAGGGTCTTTTCCAGTGAGTCAGTTCTTCTCATCATGTGGCCAGAGTATTGGAGTTTCAGCTTCAGCATCAGTTCTTCCAATGAATATTGACTGATTTCCTTTAGGATTGACTGGTTGGATCTCCTTGCAGTCCAAGGGACTCTCAAGAGTCTTCTTCAACACCACAGTTCAAAAGCATCAATTCTTCGACACTCAGCTTTCTTTATAGTCCAACTCTCACATCCATACATGACCACTGGAACAACCGTAGCTTTGACTAGATGGACCTTTGTTGGCAAAGTAATGTCTCTGCTTTTTAATGTGCTGTCTAGGTTGGTCATAACTTTCCTTCCAAGGAGCAAGTGTCTTTTCACGGCTGCAGTCACCATCTGCAGTGATTTTTGGAGCCCAAGAAAATAAAGTCTGTCACTGTTTCCATTGTTTCCCCATCTGTTTGCCATGAAATGATGGGACCAGATGCCACGACCTTTATTTTTTTAATGTTGAGTTTTAAGCCAGTTTTTTCACTCTCCTCTTTTACTTTCATCAAGAAGCTCCTTAGTTCCTTTTTTCTTTCTGCCATAAGGGTAGTGTCATCTGCATATCTGAGGTTATTGATATTTCTCCCAGCTATCTTGATTCCAGCTTGTGCTTCATCCAGCCCAGCATTTTGCATGATGTACTCTGGATATAAGTTAAATAAGCAGGGTGACAATGTACAGCCTTAACTTACTCCTTTCCCAATTTGAAACCAGTCTATTGTTCTGTGTCCAGTTCAAACTGTTGCTTCTTGACCTGCATACAGATTTCTCAGGAGACAGGTAAGGTGGTCTGGTATTCTCATCTCTTGAAGAATTTTCCACAGTTTGCAGTGATCCACGCAGTCAAAGCCTTTATCATAGTCAATGAAGCAGAAGTATATGTTTTTCTGGAATTCTCTTGCTTTTCCTGTGATCTACTGGATATTGGCAATTTGGTCTCTAGTTTCTCTGCCTTTTCTAAATCCGGCTTGAACATCTGGAAGTTCTCAGTTCACGTAGTGTTGAAGCCTGGCTTGGAGAATTTTGAACATTACTTTACTAGCGTGTGAGATGAGTGCAATTGTGTGGTAATTTGAACATTCTTTGGCATTCCCTTTCTTTGGGATTGGAATGAAAACTGACCTTTTCCAGTCCTGTGGCTGATGCTGAGTTTTCCAAATTTGCTGGCATTCGAGTGCCACATTTTCACAGCATCGTCTTTTAGGATTTGAAATAGCTCAACTGAAATTCCATCACCTCCACTGGCTTTGTTCGTGGTGATGCTGCCTAAGGCCCACTTGACTTCACACTCTGGATGTAGGCTCCAGGTGAGTGATCACACCATCATGGCTATCTGGGTCATTAAGATCTTTTTTGTATAGCTCTTCTGTGTATTCTTGCCACCTCCTCTTAATATCTTCTGCTTCTGTTAGGTCTATACTGTTTCTGTCCTTTATCGAGCCCAACTTTGCATGAAATGTTCCCTTGGAATCTCTAATTTTCTTGAAGAGATCTCTGTAGTCTTCCCCATTCTGCTGTTTTCCTCTGTTTCTTTGCACTGATCACTGAGGAAGGCTTTCTTATATCTCCTGGTTATTCTTTAACAGTCTGCATTCTGATGGATATATCTTTTCTTTTCTCCTTTGCCTTTTACTTCTCTTCTTGCCTCAGCTATTTTTAAGTCCTCCTCAGACAACAGTTTTGCATTTTTGCATTTCTTTTCCTTGGGGATTTTTTTGATCGCCTCCTCTTGTACAATGTTTCGAATCTCTGTCCATAGTTCTTCACGCTGAAAGGTCACGCGGACCGAAGGCTGAGAGTACCGGACGTCAGCAAAACCCCCCCGTCGGAAGGTCCCGAGGAAGGTCCCAGAGACAGCCATCCACCAGTCAACGGCCGGTTGCCAGGCAGACTGATGGACACAGAGGCGCCAAGACGCCGGCCAATTAAAAACCTACACGAGGCCATATAGACCAACCGGCACCTCAGGGTCCGATCCTTACCCTATATGGAAAGGGTCTGCCACATCCTCATTCACGGGGTATAAAAGTGTGCCTCCCTTCCCGCAAGTTGCAGACTCCTGCCCCTCCCTGCTCGCGCCTGGGAGTTCTGCCCCAGAGCGATTGCCCAATAAAACCTCTTGATCACCCTTCTGGCACTCTTTCTGTCTTGCTGCAGCGCATTCTTACACACGCATTCTATCAGATGTAATCCCTTGAATCTGTTTGTCACTTCCACTGTATAATCATTAGGGATTTGATTTGGGTCATACCTGAATGGTCAGTGGTTTCTCCACTTTCTTCAATTTAAGTCTGAATTTTGTAATAAGGACAGGAGATTTGGCTGCAGCAGACCTGGGAGGTGCAGTGTGTGGCATAATTCCTCTTGGAGGAGGTTGCCATTAGCCCCACCATAGAGCCACTGAGCATTGACCCACAAACTGGAGAAGAATTACACCAAAGAAGTTCTTGCACTGTTGCAAAAGTTCTAGGACCCACAACAGATACCCAACCTAGGGATCTGGCAAAGGGACTGAGAACCTGCAGGGCATTTGACTTTGAAGGCCAGTGTGTTTTGATTACAGAACTTCCACAGGACTGGGGAAATAGACTCTTGGAGGGCACGGACAAAACCTTGTTGTGCCAGAACCTAGGAGAAAGGAGCAGTGAGTCCACAAGAGACTGAGTCAGACTTGCCTGTGAGTGTCCAGGAGTCTCTGGCGCAGGCATGGGTCAACAGTGGCCTGCCATGGGGTCAGGGGCGCTGAATACAACAGTCCTGGGAGCTGCAACATACTGGTGTGCTGGTGTAAGCCCTTTTGAAGGAGGTTGCAATTACCACCATTACCCCTACCATAGTTTGGCCTCAGGTGAAACTACAGGGAGGGAATACAGCCCCACCCATCAGCAGAAGACACCCATCAGCAGAAGATTGGATTAAAGATTTACTGAGCATGGCCCCGCCCATCAGAGCAAGACCCAGATTCACCCACACCCAGTCCCTCCCATCAGAAAGCTTTCACAAGCCTCTTATTTTTATCCATCAGAGGGCAGACAGTGAAAACCACAGTCATATCCCGGTTACCCCTCCCCCATCCCCAAACATGCTGTCTTCCTGCTGGGTTACTGGCGTCCACCATGCACCCAGTTGCTCCAGTTAATAGTCTTGGAGCCATTCCTGACTCATTTTTCTCCCATATGACTTATCCAGTCTTCAGCAAGCCCTTTTGATTCAATCCTAGAAATAGGTCCAGAATCTGATATTTGCTGTCACCTCCCATCACTTCCTTGGTCCAAGTCATCAGCATTTCTCAGCAGCCCTAGTGTATTGGCCTCTTAATTGATGTCTCCGCTTTCTCTCCGAAGTTTAGTGTCGACACAGGAGTCAGAGTGACCTTTGAAAAAATGTCACTTCTCTGATGTTCCCCCTCTCTGTGGCTTCCCTTGACACAGTCCTTTTTGTCCTGGCCTTACCCTTCCGCCAGCCCTATTTACTGTTCACCCCCTTCTGTTTTTCTGCCCTGGCCCCAGTGACCAAATTTCTGAGCTCGCCAGGAACTCTCCCACTTCAGGGCCTTTGCACTTGCTGTTTCCTCCATCTGGACTCCCCCCCACGATGGCAGCATGGCCCACTCCTCTCACTTCATTAATTTCTCTTAGAACCTAAATAGATTCTCTTTTCAGAGAGCCTAAAATAGGTTCGTCTATCTGACCCAGGTATATCCACTCTGGGGGCTCTGTTGCTCCAGCTAGGTTCCTGCTTATCAAATGGACACTTCCAAAGTTATTTAATGTCTTTGAACTTTAGTTTCTTCACCTGAAATAGTATTCATTGCAAGGACTGTTGGGACATGAAATGAGGTAATGTGAAAACTCATCTTGTAGACAGTCAAACCTGATAGCATTAAAAAAACAAAACCACACACACACACAAACAGTTCTGTCTCTATTCTGAGGTCCCAAAGAGTTCTCTGCACCCAAAGGCCATGCTGACCCTGGGGCACCTGATGTGTTATTGTGGGGTAAATTGCGTTTTGTGGGGAGAAGTTAAGTTTTTGGTGTCTGGAACTCCTGGGTGGAGGTCACCCCTACTCAGGGGACACCTAGTCCCACTGTTCCACAGACTGTGGTATCCCTATTGTGAAGAGACTTCCCTGGTGGTCCAGTGGTCAGAACTCCATGCTCCACTGCCAGGAACATGAAGTCAATGCCCAGTCAAGGAACTAAGATCTTGCAAGAAGACATGCAGCATGGCCTAGTAAAAAAAAAATGTGGATCTGATGCTCAGGAGTCATACCCCGGCTCTGTGCCGCCAACTGGCCCTGAGACATGGGGCTCGTTACTTAACCTCTTTAATCGTGAGTTTCCCTCATCTGTTCAGTGGAGACAGTCACAGCGCCCCTCTCCGGGGACTGAGAGACTCTGCAGGTGAGCTGTGTTGCACAATACCTGGCATTTAGTAAATTGGCAGTGAACTGATAACTGCAGTTATGATCTCAGAAACCTGCAAACACACGCGGAGCCGAGAAACAACATATTGATGGAGAGCAGGCGGTGCATGGCACAGTAAGTCCAGAGTCTGGGCTCCAGTGCCCTTGCCTCCAGTGCTTACACCCCAGTTGGGTGGTTCCCCCCCAGCCTTCCCTCTCCCTTGAGAACAGGCTCTCTCTCTGGCAAGAGTTGGCTGTAGAGAGAAAGTTGACCACTTGGCCAGAACTGGGAGAGCTTCCACAGGAGAACATTTTATTGTCTGTAAACTCTTCTTTGGTAAACAAGAAACCCAAAGGGAAAAGGCGCACACTGCATCACGAAAAGGACAAGGCTGACACCCACCACGAACAAGGAGCTCTGAGAGACAGCTACACCATTAGCGAGGTGGTGCAATGGGGCCTGGGTGGTTGGGGTGGCTGGTGGCATGGGGGAGAGGCAGAGGAGAGGGCCCACTCTGTTGGACATAGAAGTCTAAATCATACAGCGAATGAGCTCATGCATCACAGCAAAGAGAACCAGGGACCCCCCTGTCCGTGCCCACACCCACCGCCTACAAGGTCTGTGCCCCACAGAGTTCTGTGCCCCGTCAGCCAGGGTGGGGTTGCAGGGGGCTCCAGGGGGCCCGCAGCAGCCCCTTCTCCGTTTCTCCTTTCCTGCTGTGCAGGCTGGTGTGTGCAGGTGGCAGGGACAGTCACAGGGATGCTCAGGATCTCTGGGTCTGGGTGGCAGTGGCAGGGCAGCAGGGGCAGGTTTGAGGGGGGGGTGGAGAAGCAGCCCCCACCCCCTGTTTTACAGGGGGGGCTCGCTGCAGAGGACAATCTCCAGGTCCTTGCGGTAGAGCTTTCCCGCCTCAGCCAAGGACATGACGCTCTTTCTGTAGCTGGTGAGCTGTTGGATGTTCATTTCCTAGGAGACAGAGGGAGAGGGTGAGAACAGGATCAGGGGAAGGTGCCCCCCGTTCCCCTCCCGAAACGGCCCTCCTGTCCATGCCCCAGAACCTTTCTCCTGTCCCGTCTCAGTGCAGGTAGCTGAGAGGCATACAGAGCATGGGCTTTGGGGCCAGAAAGCCCTGGGTTAACATGCTCTGCCTCTCACTTACTAGCTGCACTGCCCTGGGGAGAGTATTCAGCTTTTTCTAAGTCTCAGCTGCCTCATCTGTGAAATCAACACAGGAATAAGTCTGCCTCACTGAGGTGTTATGATGATTAGATGAGAAATGAATGCAAACAGCATCGAGCACAGACCCTGAGACTCAGCAT